>NC_056450.1:38421857-38441857 GCF_018296145.1 Oncorhynchus tshawytscha | reverse complement strand
TATATGACCTAGTAGAGGACACACTGACCTGGGAGATATATGACCTACTACAGGACACACTGACCTGGGAGATATATGACCTAGTAGAGGACACAATGACCTGGGAGATATATGACCTAGTAGAGGACACACTGACCTAGGAGATATATGACCTAGTAGAGGACACACTGACCTAGGAGATATGTAACCTGGTGGAGGACACACTGACCTGGGAGATATGTAACCTGGTGGAGGACACACTGACCTAGGAGATATATGACCTAGTAGAGGACACACTGACCTGGGAGATATATGACCTAGTAGAGGACACACTGACCTGGGAGATATATGACCTAGTAGAGGACACACTGACCTGGGAGATATATGACCTAGTAGAGGACACACTGACCTGGGAGATATGTAACCTGGTGGAGGACACACTGACCTGGGAGATATATGACCTAGTAGAGGACACACTGACCTGGGAGATATATGACCTAGTAGAGGACACACTGACCTGGGAGATATATGACCTAGTAGAGGACACACTGACCTAGGAGATATATGACCTAGTAGAGGACACACTGACCTGGGAGATATATGACCTAGTAGAGGAAACACTGACCTGGGAGATATATGACCTAGTAGAGGAAACACTGACCTGGGAGATATATGACCTAGTAGAGGACACACTGACCTAGGAGATATATGACCTAGTAGAGGACACACTGACCTAGGAGATATGTAACCTGGTGGAGGACACACTGACCTGGGAGATATGTAACCTGGTGGAGAACACACTGACCTGGGAGATATATGACCTAGTAGAGGACACACTGACCTGTGAGATATGTAACCTGGTGGAGGACACACTGACCTGGGAGATATGTAACCTGGTGGAGGACACACTGACCTTGGAGATATATGACCTAGTAGAGGACACACTGACCTGGGAGATATATGACCTAGTAGAGGACACACTGACCTGGGAGATATGTAACCTGGTGGAGGACACACTGACCTGGGAGATATATGACCTAGTAGAGGACACACTGACCTGGGAGATATATGACCTAGTAGAGGACACACTGACCTGGGAGATATGTAACCTGGTGGAGGACACACTGACCTGGGAGATATATGACCTAGTAGAGGACACACTGACCTGGGAGATATATGACCTAGTAGAGGACACACTGACCTGGGAGATATATGACCTACTAGAGGACACACTGACCTAGGGATATATGACCTAGTAGAGGACACACTGACCTGGGAGATATATGACCTAGTAGAGGAAACACTGACCTGGGAGATATATGACCTAGTAGAGGAAACACTGACCTGGGAGATATATGACCTAGTAGAGGACACACTGACCTAGGAGATATATGACCTAGTAGAGGACACACTGACCTAGGAGATATGTAACCTGGTGGAGGACACACTGACCTGGGAGATATGTAACCTGGTGGAGAACACACTGACCTGGGAGATATATGACCTAGTAGAGGACACACTGACCTGTGAGATATGTAACCTGGTGGAGGACACACTGAACTGGGAGATATGTAACCTGGTGGAGGACACACTGACCTTGGAGATATATGACCTAGTAGAGGACACACTGACCTGGGAGATATATGACCTAGTAGAGGACACACTGACCTGGGAGATATGTAACCTGGTGGAGGACACACTGACCTGGGAGATATATGACCTAGTAGAGGACACACTGACCTGGGAGATATATGACCTAGTAGAGGACACACTGACCTGGGAGATATGTAACCTGGTGGAGGACACACTGACCTGGGAGATATATGACCTAGTAGAGGACACACTGACCTGGGAGATATATGACCTAGTAGAGGACACACTGACCTGGGAGATATATGACCTACTAGAGGACACACTGACCTGGGAGATATATGACCTAGTAGAGGACACACTGACCTGGGAGATATATGACCTAGTAGAGGACACACTGACCTGGGAGATATATGACCTAGTAGAGGACACACTGACCTGGGAGATATGTAACCTGGTGGAGGACACACTGACCTGGGAGATATATGACCTAGTAGAGGACACACTGACCTGGGAGATATATGACCTACTACAGGACACAATGACCTGGGAGATATATGACCTAGTAGAGGACACACTGACCTAGGAGATATATGACCTAGTAGAGGACACACTGACCTGGGAGATATATGACCTAGTAGAGGACACACTGACCTGGGAGATATATGACCTAGTAGAGGACACACTGACCTGGGAGATATATGACCTAGTAGAGGACACACTGACCTGGGAGATATGTAACCTGGTGGAGGACACACTGACCTGGGAGATATATGACCTAGTAGAGGACACACTGACCTGGGAGATATATGACCTAGTAGAGGACACACTGACCTGGGAGATATATGACCTACTACAGGACACACTGACCTGGGAGATATATGACCTAGTAGAGGACACAATGACCTGGGAGATATATGACCTAGTAGAGGACACACTGACCTAGGAGATATATGACCTAGTAGAGGACACACTGACCTAGGAGATATGTAACCTGGTGGAGGACACACTGACCTGGGAGATATGTAACCTGGTGGAGGACACACTGACCTAGGAGATATATGACCTAGTAGAGGACACACTGACCTGGGAGATATATGACCTAGTAGAGGACACACTGACCTGGGAGATATATGACCTAGTAGAGGACACACTGACCTGGGAGATATATGACCTAGTAGAGAAAACACTGACCTGGGAGATATATGACCTAGTAGAGGACACACTGACCTGGGAGATATATGACCTAGTAGAGGACACACTGACCTGGGAGATATATGACCTAGTAGAGGACACACTGACCTGGGAGATATATGACCTAGTAGAGGACACACTGACCTAGGAGATATATGACCTAGTAGAGGACACACTGACCTGGGAGATATATGACCTAGTAGAGGAAACACTGACCTGGGAGATATATGACCTAGTAGAGAAAACACTGACCTGGGAGATATATGACCTAGTAGAGGACACACTGACCTAGGAGATATATGACCTAGTAGAGGACACACTGACCTAGGAGATATGTAACCTGGTGGAGGACACACTGACCTGGGAGATATGTAACCTGGTGGAGAACACACTGACCTGGGAGATATATGACCTAGTAGAGGACACACTGACCTGTGAGATATGTAACCTGGTGGAGGACACACTGACCTGGGAGATATGTAACCTGGTGGAGGACACACTGACCTTGGAGATATATGACCTAGTAGAGGACACACTGACCTGGGAGATATATGACCTAGTAGAGGACACACTGACCTGGGAGATATGTAACCTGGTGGAGGACACACTGACCTGGGAGATATATGACCTAGTAGAGGACACACTGACCTGGGAGATATATGACCTACTAGAGGACACACTGACCTGGGAGATATATGACCTAGTAGAGGACACACTGACCTGGGAGATATATGACCTAGTAGAGGACACACTGACCTGGGAGATATGTAACCTGGTGGAGGACACACTGACCTGGGAGATATGTAACCTGGTGGAGGACACACTGACCTGGGAGATATGTAACCTGGTGGAGGACACACTGACCTTGGAGATATATGACCTAGTAGAGGACACACTGACCTGGGAGATATATGACCTAGTAGAGGACACACTGACCTGGGAGATATGTAACCTGGTGGAGGACACACTGACCTGGGAGATATATGACCTAGTAGAGGACACACTGACCTGGGAGATATATGACCTAGTAGAGGACACACTGACCTGGGAGATATATGACCTACTAGAGGACACACTGACCTGGGAGATATATGACCTAGTAGAGGACACACTGACCTGGGAGATATATGACCTAGTAGAGGACACACTGACCTGGGAGATATATGACCTAGTAGAGGACACACTGACCTGGGAGATATATGACCTAGTAGAGGACACACTGACCTGGGAGATATATGACCTAGTAGAGGACACACTGACCTGGGAGATATATGACCTAGTAGAGGACACACTGACCTAGGAGATATATGACCTAGTAGAGGACACACTGACCTGGGAGATATATGACCTAGTAGAGGACACACTGACCTGGGAGATATATGACCTAGTAGAGGACACACTGACCTGGGAGATATATGACCTAGTAGAGGACACACTGACCTGGGAGATATGTAACCTGGTGGAGGACACACTGACCTGGGAGATATATGACCTAGTAGAGGACACACTGACCTGGGAGATATATGACCTAGTAGAGGACACACTGACCTGGGAGATATATGACCTACTACAGGACACACTGACCTGGGAGATATATGACCTAGTAGAGGACACACTGACCTGGGAGATATATGACCTAGTAGAGGACACACTGACCTAGGAGATATATGACCTAGTAGAGGACACACTGACCTAGGAGATATGTAACCTGGTGGAGGACACACTGACCTGGGAGATATGTAACCTGGTGGAGGACACACTGACCTAGGAGATATATGACCTAGTAGAGGACACACTGACCTGGGAGATATATGACCTAGTAGAGGACACACTGACCTGGGAGATATATGACCTAGTAGAGGACACACTGACCTGGGAGATATATGACCTAGTGAGGACACACTGACCTGGGAGATATGTAACCTGGTGGAGGACACACTGACCTGGGAGATATATGACCTAGTAGAGGACACACTGACCTGGGAGATATATGACCTAGTAGAGGACACACTGACCTGGGAGATATATGACCTAGTAGAGGACACACTGACCTAGGAGATATATGACCTAGTAGAGGACACACTGACCTGGGAGATATATGATCTAGTAGAGGACACACTGACCTGGGAGATATATGACCTAGTAGAGGACACACTGACCTAGGAGATATATGACCTAGTAGAGGACACACTGACCTAGGAGATATGTAACCTGGTGGAGGACACACTGACCTGGGAGATATGTAACCTGGTGGAGGACACACTGACCTGGGAGATATGTAACCTGGTGGAGGACACACTGACCTAGGAGATATATGACCTAGTAGAGGACACACTGACCTGGGAGATATATGACCTAGTAGAGGACACACTGACCTGGGAGATATATGACCTAGTAGAGGACACACTGACCTGGGAGATATATGACCTAGTAGAGGACACACTGACCTGGGAGATATGTAACCTGGTGGAGGACACACTGACCTGGGAGATATATGACCTAGTAGAGGACACACTGACCTGGGAGATATATGACCTGGTGGAGGACACACTGACCTGGGAGATATATGACCTAGTAGAGGACACACTGACCTGGGAGATATATGACCTAGTAGAGGACACACTGACCTGGGAGATATATGACCTAGTAGAGGACACACTGACCTGGGAGATATATGACCTAGTAGAGGACACACTGACCTAGGAGATATATGACCTAGTAGAGGACACACTGACCTAGGAGATATGTAACCTGGTGGAGGACACACTGACCTGGGAGATATGTAACCTGGTGGAGAACACACTGACCTGGGAGATATATGACCTAGTAGAGGACACACTGACCTGGGAGATATATGACCTAGTAGAGGACACACTGACCTGTGAGATATGTAACCTGGTGGAGGACACACTGACCTGGGAGATATGTAACCTGGTGGAGGACACACTGACCTTGGAGATATATGACCTAGTAGAGGACACACTGACCTGGGAGATATATGACCTACTAGAGGACACACTGACCTGGGAGATATATGACCTAGTAGAGGACACACTGACCTGGGAGATATATGACCTAGTAGAGGACACACTGACCTGGGAGATATATGACTTAGCAGAGGACACACTGACCTAGGAGATATATGACCTAGTAGAGGACACACTGACCTGGATGATATATGACCTAGTAGAGGACACACTGACCTGGATGATATATGACCTAGTAGAGGACACACTGACCTGGGAGATATATGACTTAGTAGAGGACACACTGACCTGGGAGATATGTAACCTGGTGGAGGACACACTGACCTGGATGATATATGACCTAGTAGAGGACACACTGACCATACGTGCACCAGTTCATGCTCACATTCACACCATATAGAGGGAATGAACTCTCTATGTCATCTCCATCAACAATATAGGTCTCTTCTCATCTTAATCAGCAATACAAGCCTCTTCTCCTCTTTATCAACAATAGAGGCCTATCCTCTTTATCAACAATACAGGCCTCTTCTCCTCTTTATCAACAATACAGGCCTCTTCTCCTCTTTATCAACAATACAGGCCTCCTTTCCTCTCCATCATCAATACCGGCCTCCTATCCTCTTTATCAACAATACAGGCCTATCCTCCTCTTTATCAACAATACAGGCCTATCCTCTTTATCAACAATACAGGCCTATCCTCTTTATCAACAATACAGGCCTCCTTTCCTCTCCATCATC
This sequence comes from Oncorhynchus tshawytscha, assembly GCF_018296145.1. Lineage (NCBI taxonomy): Eukaryota > Metazoa > Chordata > Actinopteri > Salmoniformes > Salmonidae > Oncorhynchus > Oncorhynchus tshawytscha. The sequence goes on along the minus strand of NC_056450.1, from coordinate 38,435,364 downwards.
AATACAGGCCTATCCTCTTTATCAACAATACAGGCCTCCTTTCCTCTCCATCATCAATACAGGCCTCCTCTCCTTTTTATCAACAATACAGGCCTCCTCTCCTCTTTATCAACAATACAGGCCTATCCTCTTTATCAACAATACAGGCCTATCCTCTTTATCAACAATACAGGCCTATCCTCTTTATCAACAATACAGGCCTATCATCTTTATCAACAATACAGGCTTCCTCTCCTCTTCATCAACAATAAAGGCCTCTTCTCCTCTTCATCAACAATAAAGGCCTCTTCTCCTCTTCATCAACAATACAAGCCTCATCTCCTCTTCATCAACAATAAAGGCCTCTTCATCAACAACAAAGGCCTCTTCTCCTCTTCATCAATAATACATGCCTCTTCTCCTCTTCATCAACAATAAAGGCCTCTTCTCCTCTTCATCAACAATAAAGGCCTCTTCTCCTCTTCATCAACAATACAAGCCTCATCTCCTCTTCATCAACAATAAAGGCCTCTTCATCAACAATAAAGGCCTCTTCTCCTCCTCATCAATAATACATGCCTCTTCTCCTCTTCATCAATAATACATGCCTCTTCTCCTCTTCATCAATAATACATGCCTCTTCTCCTCTTCATCAACAATAAAGGCCTCTTCTCCTCTTCATCAACAATAAAGGCCTCTTCTCCTCTTCATCAACAATACAAGCCTCATCTCCTCTTCATCAACAATAAAGGCCTCTTCATCAACAATAAAGGCCTCTTCTCCTCTTCATCAATAATACATGCCTCTTCTCCTCTTCATCAATAATACATGCCTCTTCTCCTCTTCATCAACAATAAAGGCCTCTTCTCCTCTTCATCAATAATACATGCCTCTTCTCCTCTTCATCAACAATAAAGGCCTCTTCTCCTCTTCATCAACAATACATGCCTCTTCTCCTCTTCATCAACAATAAAGGCCTCTTCTCCTCTTCATCAACAATACATGCCTCTTCCCCTCTTCATCAACAATAAAGGCCTCTTCTCCTCTTCATCAACAATACATGCCTCTTCTCCTCTTCATCAACAATAAAGGCCTCTTCTCCTCTTCATCAACAATAAAGGCCTCTTCTCCTCTTCATCAACAATACAAGCCTCATCTCCTCTTCATCAACAATAAAGGCCTCTTCATCAACAATAAAGGCCTCTTCTCCTCTTCATCAATAATACATGCCTCTTCTCCTCTTCATCAATAATACATGCCTCTTCTCCTCTTCATCAACAATAAAGGCCTCTTCTCCTCTTCATCAATAATACATGCCTCTTCTCCTCTTCATCAACAATAAAGGCCTCTTCTCCTCTTCATCAACAATACATGCCTCTTCTCCTCTTCATCAACAATAAAGGCCTCTTCTCCTCTTCATCAACAATACATGCCTCTTCTCCTCTTCATCAACAATAAAGGCCTCTTCTCCTCTTCATCAATAATACATGCCTCTTCTCCTCTTCATCAACAATACATGCCTCTTCTCCTCTTCATCAACAATAAAGGCCTCTTCTCCTCTTCATCAATAATAAAGGCCTCCTCTTCTTTTTAACATTTGCATAAGATGTTTCATCCAATAAAAAAAGCTGTATTGAAAAGAGAAATAGAATATGTTTGAGGTTATCTAATGTTTTCAAGCTCAATATCTCAAACTGTACATATGACTGTGTTCTCACTCACAGACACATTACTGTGTTCTCACTCACAGACACATTACTGTGTTCTCACTCACAGACACATTACTGTGTTCTCACTCACAGACACATTACTGTGTTCTCACTCACAGACACATTACTGTATTCTCACTCACAGACACATTACTGTAATCTCCCTCACAGACACATTACTGTGTTCTCACTCACAGACACATTACTGTGTTCTCACTCACAGACACATTACTGTGTTCTCACTCACAGACACATTACTGTGTTCTCACTCACAGACACATTACTGTATTCTCACTCACAGACACATTACTGTAATCTCCCTCACAGACACATTACTGTGTTCTCACTCACAGACACATTACTGTAATCTCCCTCACAGACACATTACTGTAATCTCCCTCACAGACACATTACTGTGTTCTCACTCACAGACACATTACTGTGTTCTCACTCACAGACACATTACTGTGTTCTCACTCACAGACACATTACTGTGTTCTCACTCACAGACACATTACTGTGTTCTCACTCACAGACACATTACTGTGTTCTCACTCACACACATTACTGTATTCTCACTCACAGACACATTACTGTATTCTCACTCACAGACACATTACTGTATTCTCACTCACAGACACATTACTGTGTTCTCACTCACAGACACATTACTGTGTTCTCACTCACAGACACATGACTGTGTTCTCACTCACAGACACATGACTGTGTTCTCACTCACAGACACATTACTGTGTTCTCACTCACAGACACATGACTGTGTTCTCACTCACAGACACATGACTGTGTTCTCACTCACAGACACATGACTGTGTTCTCACTCACAGACACATGACTGTGTTCTCACTCACACACATTACTGTATTCTCACTCACAGACACATTACTGTGTTCTCACTCACAGACACATTACTGTGTTCTCACTCACAGACACATGACTGTGTTCTCACTCACAGACACATTACTGTGTTCTCACTCACAGACACATTACTGTGTTCTCACTCACAGACACATTACTGTGTTCTCACTCACAGACACATTACTGTGTTCTCACTCACAGACACATTACTGTGTTCTCACTCACAGACACTACTGTATTCTCACTCACAGACACATTACTGTAATCTCCCTCACAAACAGATGATTGTATTCTCCCTCTCACACACTCTCAGACTCTCACCCTACTCACACACTTTTGTGAAACTTTAATTAACTCAGCTGGCTCCTCTGGCCCATACAGTGGCTTGCGAAAGTATTCACCCCCCTTGGCATTTTGTTGCCTTACAACCTGGAATTGAAATGTATTTTGGGGGGTGGTTGTTTCATTTGATTTACACAACATGCCTACCACTTTGAAGATGCAAAAACACTTTTTTTTGTGAAACAAACAATGCTCTTTTGAAACAAGTTATTTTATTAATTTCACTTCACCAATTTGGACTATTTTGTGTATGTCCATTACATGAAATCCAAATAAAAATCTATTTAAATTACAAATTGTAATGCAATAAAATAGGAAAGAAATTCCAAGGGGGGTGAATACTTTTGCAAGGCACTGTATCCTCCTGCCTTGTGCCTCCTGCTTCCCTCCTCCTGCCTTGTGCCTCCTGCTTCCTTCCTCCTGCCTGTGCACACGGCAGGGCCGCTATATCACAGACTGGCTGACAGGGCCCTTTCCTTTTATAGCTGCCCCCTGGTGTAACCAGCCCACACAAGGGAAGAGGAGAAGGGAAAGCCACTGTGTCACATTCCTACACACACCTGCTCAAACACCCACACACACACATACTGTATGTCCAACTTATGCTCACACACATTCACACACACTGGAGACACACACACACTGGACACACACACACACACTGGACACACACACTGGACACACTCACACACTGGATACACACACACACACACACACACACACACACACACACACACACACACACACACACACACACACACACACTGGACACACACACACACTGGACACACACACACACACACAGAGACTGTACACACACACACACACACACTGGACACACACACACACACTGGACACACACTGGACACACACACACACACACACACACACACACACACACACACACACACACACACACACACACACAGACTGGACACACACACACACACACACACAGATTGGACACACACACACACACACACACACACACACACACACACACACACACACACACACACACACACACACACACACACACACACACACACACACACACACACACACACACACACACTGGACACACACACACACACACACACACACAAACACACACACACACAGACTGGACACACACACACACATACACACTGGACACACACACACTCGACACACAGACACTTTCTACAAAAGAGAGAGTCCAGGCTCTTCAAGAGCTCTTCCCATAGCGATAAGGAGAAGCTTTGATCAACACAGAGCAGAGATGTGCAGTTCTACTACTGGCTATTACTAAAAGCTAAATGTTTCCTGTCTGAGAATAATTTGTCTTATAGCTACTATTTACTGCCATGATAATCATGGTTGGCATTACAAGCATTACCACAATTAGTATGAGAATTATGAATTTCCCCTGTGCTCTGACTGTGATATGATGAATTATAGGACCGTAAATTCCGGAATACTGGAAAGATAAATGCAAACTAAATGAAGATTATAACAACTAAAGTCAAGGTTTATATTGGTCTCCCGAGTGGCGCAGCGGTCTAAGGCACTGCATCTCACTGCTAGTGGCGTCACTACAGACACCCTGGTTCAGTGGTCTAAGGCACTGCATCTCAATGCTAGTGGCGTCACTACAGACACCCTGGTTCAGTGGTCTAAGGCACTGCATCTCAATGCTAGTGGCGTCACTACAGACACCCTGGTTCAGTGGTCTAAGGCACTGCATCTCAATGCTAGTGGCGTCACTACAGACACCCTGGTTCAGCGGTTTAAGGCACTGCATCTCAATGCTAGTGGCGTCACTACAGACACCCTGGTTCAGTGGTCTAAGGCACTGCATCTCAATGCTAGTGGCGTCACTACAGACACCCTGGTTCAGTGGTCTAAGGCACTGCATCTCACTGCTAGTGGCGTCACTACAGACACCCTGGTTCAGTGGTCTAAGGCACTGCATCTCACTGCTAGTGGCGTCACTACAGACACCCTGGTTCGAGTCCAGGCTGTATCACAACTGGCTGTGATTGGGAGTCCTATAGGGCAGCTCACAATTGGCCCAGCATCATCCGGGTTTGGCCGGTGTAGGTCGTCGTTGTAAACACGAATTAGTTCTTAGTTGTCTTGCCTAGTTAAATGAAGGTTACACATTGAATAAATGCACTTCATGTGGCCCATTTTGAATTTACAGGTACACTATGTGAAAAGCAGGGATGGATCCTCACTGTAAACTCTGTTGTCATTGTGGTGGTTTGGAGCAGTATATGCACATGGGGTGGTTTGGAGGATTAGGGGTTAGGGCTAAATTGGGGTTAGAGTGACTCTAGGGTCAGGGTTTAAACTAGGGTCAGGGTTTAAACTAGGGTCAGGGTTAAACTAGGGTCAGGGGTTACACTAGTAAGACAACCAAGAGAGAGAGAAATATATTAAAGGAGGATACTCCTGCTACCGCACAGAGCCTCCCTGGATGATGTAAATTACAGCAAATGGTGCATGGCAGCATTAAGATGAGGTCATTCATCTGCTGGCGTAGTCAACATGCGAACCCTGCCAGGGTCTGCCACTATTGCTGCCTGCATGGGAGGAAGATGGGAGGAGGAGGAGGATGGGAGGAGGAGGAGGGGGAGGTTATGGAGAAGAGAATGGATTTACTTCCCACAAGTACTTGGTTAAAATAGCAAGGTAGCAATACCTTGATAGTATCGCTGTGTCAATGTGTAATGGTTCATCTATGGGCTCCATTTATTAACCCTGAAGTGGTGTGGCTGGTAGGTCCCAAGCTCTCAGTGCTATCAGTGTAAGAGGTAGAAACAGATGGGGAATGGGTGGGTCAGAGAGAGAGAGAGAGAGAGAGAGAGAGAGAGAGAGAGAGAGAGAGAGAGAGTTTGTCACTTTATCCAATAGAGTGACACTTTACACCCTCCTCCCTTCCCTCTATCGCCCGCTGGCAGAGAGATAGAAGGGACACTGGAAATCCACATTAACTCAATCTGCGCATATTGTCAATAAACACCAGAGAGACCATCAAGGAAAAACAGATGTTGTCATGGTTATAAAGAAACAGCGCTTTAACGTTAAAAATCAATGGGGCCTCGCCTGCCGAGGAACGGTAGCCAAATATCTGCATACAGTAGGTCTTCTTCCATTCTATCAGAGAAGCCAAGGTCTCTCCTTCCTGTACAAGAGGTGAGACACAGTGAACTGAAGTTCCATTGTTACATTAGTAACAAGACTATACTGTTTACAGAGCTTTCTAGGTAAAGGGATGTGATCTCCTGCTGCGCAGACAGAAAGTCATTAGACAACAACATTTGAAGTGATATCCAATACATTGTACATTGTGTGACGCCCAGTATCATTACATAGGTGCTCTATGCGTTAAGGGGAACCAAGGGTAACAGGTTGGGGGGGGGGGGAATTCTATCTCACTGAGACAAACCTGGAGCTAACTAAAAAACATGGGTTAAATAGTTTATAGTGATCAGACTGTTTATAAAGAAATACTGTATATTCAGATAATGGTTGATCTTTTTGGATGCATCCACCAAGAACATATTAGGAAATAGTTCCATACATTACTGAATACCCTTGGATGAAGCTAGTCACTAAATTAAATAATAATGGATTCAATGTTAAGATGATAATCAGCTAGATGTTTTGATTGATTTGACATGATGTCCTTGTTGTCCTTTATAGACGTCCTTCTATGAACAAGTCCCTTTATGCTGGTGATTTGATTCACTTCTTATTTGATCGTTTCTGATCCCTGGTCTGTTTGTCCTGATTTGTTGACAGGGTGGTCGTGCAGTGTAGCGTGTCTCACCCCTGCTGCAGTCGACCCTGTCGGGTAAAGGTGTTCTAGATGAAGAGTCTCCCATTAAACCTTTAGCTCCTCTGCTGACTCAGATTCTGAGGATGAGGAGGTGGTACTTCCTGAAGGACATTCTACTAGTGTTACCCCCCTCCACACACACATCCTCAACCCCTGAAGAGGGGGGTTCTGGGAGTGCTCTGCCCTCCCATGCTACCCCATGCACACCTGCTAGTTCCTTCACACGGGTAGACCATGCAGCGCTGGGGGGAAAAAAATGCTGATCCTGGAAGCCGTGAGGTAGCCCGCACAGAGATCAATTTCCCCACTGAGAGAGAGAGCGAAGGGGAGATGGAGAGAGGGGGAGATGGAGGGGAGAGAGAGAGCGGGAGATAGAGAGAGGGGAAGATGTAGAGAGGGGGAGATAGAGGGGGAGAGAGCAGGAGATAGAGGGGAGAGAGAGAGGGAAGATGGAGAGAAAGAGAGAGTGGGAGATGGAGAGAGGGGGAGATGGAGAGAGGGGGAGATGGAGAGACAGGGAGATGGAGGGGAGAGAGAGAGGGGAGATGGAGGGGAGAGAGAGAGCGGGAGATAGAGAGAGAGGGGAAGATGGGGAGAGAGAGAGAGAGAGAGAGAGAGAGAGAGAGAGAGAGAGAGAGAGAGGAGATGGAGATGGAGATGGAGAGAGAGAGGAAGATGGGGAGAGAGAGAGAGAGGAAGATGGGGAGAGAGAGAGAGGAAGATGGGGAGAGAGAGAGAGAGGAAGATGGGGAGAGAGAGAGAGAGGAAGATGGGGAGAGAGAGAGAGAGGAAGATGGGGAGAGAGAGAGGAAGATGGGGAGAGAGAGAGAGGAAGATGGGGAGAGAGAGAGAGAGAGAGAGAGGAAGATGGGGAGAGAGAGAGAGAGAGGAAGATGGGGAGAGAGAGAGAGAGAAGATGGGGAGAGAGAGAGAGAGGAAGATGGGGAGAGAGAGAGAGAGGAAGATGGGGAGAGAGAGAGAGAGGAAGATGGGGAGAGAGAGAGAGAGGAAGATGGGGAGAGAGAGAGAGGAAGATGGGGAGAGAGAGAGAGAGAGAGAGAGAGAGAGAGAGAGAGAGAGAGAGAGAGAAAGATGGGGGAGAGAGAGAGAGAGAGAGGAAGATGGGGAGAGAGAGAGAGAGAGAGAGAGGAAGATGGGGAGAGAGAGAGAGAGGAAGATGGGGAGAGAGAGAGAGAGAGAGAGAGAGAGAGAGAGGAAGATGGGGAGAGAGAGAGAGAGAGGAAGATGGGGAGAGAGAGAGAGGAAGATGGGGGAGAGAGAGAGAGAGAGGAAGATGATGGAGAGAGGAAGATGGAGAGAGAGAGAGAGAGGGGAAGATGGAGAGAGAGAGAGAGAGAGAGAGGGGAAGATGGAGAGAGAGAGAGAGAGAGAGGAAGATGGAGAGAGAGAGAGGAAGATGGAGAGAGAGAGAGGAAGATGGAGAGAATTGAGAGAGAGAGGAAGATGGAGAGAATTGAGAGAGAGAGGAAGATGGAGAGAATTGAGAGAGAGAGGAAGATGGAGAGAATTGAGAGAGAGAGGAAGATGGAGAGAATTGAGAGAGAGAGGAAGAGGGAGAGAATTGAGAGAGAGAGGAAGATGGAGAGAATTGAGAGAGAGAGGAAGATGGAGATAATTGAGAGAGAGAGGAAGATGGAGAGAGAGGGGGTGAGAATATGAGAGAAAAATGCTTTGATAGATTTCCTCTTCTCTTTTTTTTCCAGTTATTTCATGGTAAGAGGTGATCGCCGTGGAGATGAAAATGTCAGAGAGGGGGGAGGGGCCAGTTAGATTAAATGGAGATGTCGGGGAGGGGCCAGTTAGATTAAATGGAGATGTTGGGGAGGGTGGGAGGGGCCAGTTAGATTAAATGGAGATGTCGGGGAGGGTGGGTGGGAGGGGCCAGTTAGATTAAATGGAGATGTCGGGGAGGGGCCAGTTAGATTAAATGGAGATGTTGGGGAGGGGCCAGTTAGATTAAATGGAGATGTTGGGGAGGGTGGGAGGGGCCAGTTAGATTAAATGGAGATGTTGGGGATGGTGGGAGGGACCAGTTAGATTAAATGGAGATGTTGGGGATGGTGGGAGGGACCAGTTAGATTAAATGGAGATGTTTGGGAGGGTCGAGGGGCCAGTTCGATTAAATGAAGATGTCGGGGAGGGTGGGTGGGAGGGGCCAGTTAGATTAAATGGAGATGTTGGGGATGGTGGGAGGGACCAGTTAGATTAAATGGAGATGTTGGGGATGGTGGGAGGGACCAGTCAGATTAAATGGAGATGTTTGGGAGGGTGGGAGGGGCCAGTTCGATTAAATGAAGATGTCGGGGAGGGTGGGTGGGAGGGGCCAGTTAGATTAAATGGAGATGTCGGGGAGGGGCCAGTTATATTAAATGGAGATGTTTGGGAGTGTGGGAGGGGCCAGTTAGATTAAATGAATATTTTGGGGAGGGTGGGTTAGCATCATTGCTAACGGCTACACAAAGTCTAAACACACACATGCACCACACACACAGACGGGCATTCCTGTGCCGTTCAGAAAGTTGAAGGAAAATATGTCTTATAAAATGACCTGGGCAAATGAATGCATTTTATAATAGGTGAATGATATGAGAGTCGGGAAAGGGTCTTTACGCCATCAAAAGGAATAAAACGTTGACATCCCAATTAGAATCTGGCTAAAAATACTTGAATCTGTTATAGAAGCCAATGCCCTCTTATGGTTTTGAGGTTTGGGGTTCGCTCACCAGCCAGTAATTCACTAAATGGGACAAACACCAAATTGAGACTGCATGCAGAATTCTGCAAAAACATCCTCCACGTACAACGTTAAAGCACCAAATAATGAATGCAGAGCAGAATTGTGGTGATACCCGCTAATTATCAAAAACCTGAAAAGAGGTGTTAATAATTATATTCTACAACCACCTAAAAGGAAGTGACTCCCAAACCTTCCATAACAAAGTCATCACCTACAGAGAGATGAACCTTGTGAAGAGCTACCTCAGCCAGTTGGTTCTGGGGCTCTGTTCACAATCAGAGCCCACAGAGCCCCAGGACAAGAACACAATTAAACCCAACCAGAGCATGAGAACATAAAATGATAACTACTTGACAAATTGGAAAGAATTAACAAAAACACAGAGCAAACTAGAATGTTATCTGCCTCTAAACAGAGAGTACACAGTGGCAGAATACCTGACCACTGTGACTGACCAAAAATTAAGAAAATCTTTGACTATGTCCAGAGTAAGTGAGCACGGCTTTGCTATTGAGACAGGCCACACTGCCCACAAAATGATGTGGAAACTGAGCTGCACTTCCTAACCTCCTGTCAAATGTATGACCATACTAGAGACGCAAATTTCCCTCAGATTACACAAACCCACAAAGAATTAGAAAGCAAATCAAATATTGATAAACTCGCATATCTACTGGGTGAAATACCACAGTGTGACATCACAGCAGCAAGATGTGTGACCTGTTGCCACAAGAAAAGGGCAACCAGTGAAGAACAAACACCATTGTAAATACAACCTACATTTATGCTTATTTATTTTCCCTTTTCGTACTTCAACTATTTGCAAATTGCTACAACACTGTACAAAGCAGGTAATACAACGCTGTACAAAGCAGGTAATACAACACTGTACAAAGCAGGTAATACAACACTGTACAAAGCAGGTAATACAACACTGTACAAAGCAGGTAATACAACACTGTACAAAGCAGGTAATACAACACTGTACAAAGCAGGTAATACAACACTGTACAAAGCAGGTAATACAACACTGTACAAAGCAGGTAATACAACACTGTACAAAGCAGGTAATACAACACTGTACAAAGCAGGTAATACAACACTTGAAATGTCAACAAAAAAAATACTAGTATCAATGTAATGTTTACGGTTCATTTCTGCTTAATTATTTTTTGTTTATTGTTTATTTCGCTTGCTTTGGCAATACACTGAGTGTACTAAACATTATGAACACCTTCCTGATATTGAGTTGCACCGTTTTGCCCTCAGAACAGCATCCATCTGTCGGGGCAGGGACTCTACAAGGTGTCGGAAGCATTTCACAGGGAAGCTGGCCCATGTTGACTCCAATGTGTTCCACAGGGATGAAGGCCCATGTTGACTCCAATGTGTTCCACAGGGATGAAGGCCCATGTTGACTCCAATGTGTTCCACAGGGATGAAGGCCCATGTTGACTCCAATGCCTTCCACAGGGATGAAGGCCCATGTTGACTCCAATGCCTTCCACAGGGATGCTGGCCCATGTTAACTCCAATGCATTCCACAGGGATGCTGGCCCATGTTGACTACAATGCATTCCACAGGGATGAAAGCCCATGTTGACTACAATGCATTCCACAGGGATGAAGGCCCATGTTGACTCCAATGTGTTCCACAGGGATGAAGGCCCATGTTGACTACAATGTGTTCCACAGGGATGAAGGCCCATGTTGACTCCAATGCGTTCCACAGGGATGCTGGCCCATGTTGACTCCAATGCCTTCCACAGGGATGAAGGCCCATGTTGACTCCAATGCGTTCCACAGGGATGCTGGCCCATGTTAACTCCAATGCATTCCACAGGGATGAAAGCCCATGTTGACTACAATGCATTCCACAGGGATGCTGGCCCATGTTGACTCCAATGCGTTCCACAGGGATGAAGGCCCATGTTGACTCCAATGCGTTCCACAGGGATGCTGGCCCATGTTGACTCCAATGTGTTCCACAGGGATGAAGCCCATGTTGACTCCAATGCGTTCCACAGGGATGCTGGCCCATGTTGACTCCATTGCGTTCCACAGGGATGAAGGCCCATGTTGACTCCAATGCGTTCCACAGGGATGAAGGCCCATGTTGACTCCAATGCGTTCCACAGGGATGAAGGCCCATGTTGACTCCATTGCGTTCCACAGGGATGCTGGCCCATGTTGACTCCAATGCGTTCCACAGGGATGCTGGCCCATGTTGACTCCAATGCGTTCCACAGGGAAGCTGGCCCATGTTGACTCCAATGCGTTCCACAGGGATGCTGGCCCATGTTGACTACAATGCATTCCACAGGGGTGAAGGCCCATGTTGACTCCAATGCATTCCACAAGGATGCTGGCCCATGTTGACTCCAATGCATTCCACAGGGATGAAGGCCCATGTTGACTCCAATGCGTTCCACAGGGATGAAGGCCCATGTTGACTCCAATGCTTCACACAGTTGTGTCAAGTTGGCTGGATGTCCTTTAGGTGGTGGACCATTTTTGATACACACGGGAAACTGTTGAGCATGAAAAACCCAGCTGCGTTGCAGTTCTTGACCCAAACCGATGCGCCTGGCACCAACTACCATACCCCGTTCAAAGGCACTTAAATCTTTTGTTTAGCCCGTTCAACTTCTGCATGGCACACATTCAGTAGGCCTGATTATCAGCAATGACGAGACAGCCTATAGGGAGGATGTGAGGGCCCTGGCGCAGTGGTGCCAGTAGAATAATCTCTCACTCAACGTCAACAAAATGAAGGAGCTGATCGTGGACGTCAGGAGACAGCAGAGGGAGCACCCCCCCTATCCACATCGACGGGACAGGGGTGGAGAAGGTGGAAAGCTTCAAGTTCCTCAGAGTTCACATCACCGACGATCTGAAATGGTGCGTAAGTGCGTAAAACCCCCCTCCATGATATAGGCTACGTGTCCATTATGAAACCTTGGTCAATTACGGCGAACCTCGTATTTAGAAGTTATCTGTGACCTGTAAAAAGGGCTTGTTTTCCAACCCCAAGCCCTCCCTTAGGCCCACTAACATCTTTTCTATCCTGGTAGTTTTATGACATCATTACATTTTACATGGATTTATTATTGTTGTTGTTTAAAAAAAAAATATATTGCTTGTGTTTCTTTTTAATCTTATTGCAACCAAACTAATTAGAATGATTCACCTTCCCTGGTGTTACGGTCACAATGTCCGTGGCGCGCTTGCCATGCCACTTCTGGAGAAGCGTGAATGCGATCTGATCTGTAAAATTATTACGATTATGTTCATAAAATATAGGCCTATTTGGGAGCAGTATAACGGAGATTGGACATTCTACCATTCTATTTACTGTGTATTGGATCTTTACCCAGCTTACTGTGAAAAGTTTAGATGTGCGTTGTTTTGATGTTAAATGCCCATGGGGAGAAATGATGGTGCCTGTTAGTATAACCTATTTAAAGCAGGTTGTCCTTTCATTTAGTTTAGAATTGGATTAGAATTATGTGTTCTATTTTTATAGCTTATCAATAATGAATTTGTTCTAGCTTATTGACAATGGGGTGGCAGGGTAGCCTAGTGGTTAGAGCGTTGGACTAGTAACCGCAAGGTTGCAAGTTCAAACCCCTGAGCTAACAAGGGACAAATCTGTCATTCTGCCCCTGAACAGGCAAGTTAACACACTGTTCCTAGGCTGTCATTGAACATAAGAATTTGTTCTTAACTGACTTGCCTAGTTAAATAAAGGTCAAATAAAAAATGTTTGGCATGCTCAGCCATAATGCAATTTACAGCCCCTACATCAGTGCTTTTGAAGCCTTGCAAATACTTAGAACAATGTGGACTGCATAAGGCTTCAATATTTAGCAAAGATAGGTCTGTATATTGGTATTTCATTTCTATTTTTTAATTACATTTTTTATTGCACCTTTATTTAACCAGGTAGGCAAGTTGAGAACAAGTTCTCATTTACAATTGTGACCTGGCCAAGATAAGGCAATTCAGTTCGACACA
>NC_056450.1:38381857-38416857 GCF_018296145.1 Oncorhynchus tshawytscha | reverse complement strand
CAGACAGACAGACAGACAGACAGACAGACAGACAGACAGAGAGAACACTATGACTCACAGACAGACATTATGAGCACATAGAGGTGAGGTCTCAGACCCACTCCTGTAACCTCCCCTCCACACGGCGCTCTCTGACCTCCCTATAATATCACAGGCACACAACCACCAAATCCCTCACCTTGGATGAGCAACAACTACATTAAAAACTAGATATCTTTAATCTTCCCTCATAACGCTGGCTCTCTGTTCACGGCACTATGTTAGAAAACCAGCAGAATTCGTCCTTATTTTGAATTTTCTTCTTTATTAATTTTCTTAATTCCTTATTTTAATAGTAAAAAACACTGGCAAACACAGTGAAGTAAAGCATTGATTTACCTTCATCATTACCATCACTGTAAATAGAATTTCAGGGCTCAGCAGCAGAACAAATAGGACACTTTCCATGTTGAAAAAACACCCAAACCACTCTAAAAAAGAAGTATCACATTCTGTTTCCATTATCTACGTCTGGGGTGATGTCCAGCCGGGAAAGGGAGATGACCTATAAAAAGGCACCGTCATGTATTAACAGACAAAGAGAATGTCTATCTGAGACAGACCAACAGATGTTGAATGTAAAATACATTTTCTGATCTAAATACAGAGGGCTCCTATTACACTTTTCAATGTACAAAAACCCTTTACCCTTAACACAGCCCTCTAACAGACACCACTACCCTTAACACAGCCCTCTCTCACAGACACCACTACCCTTTACCCTTAACACAGCCCTCTAACAGACACCACCACCCTTAACACAGCCCTCTAACAGACACCACTACCCTTAACACAGCCCTCTCTCACAGACACCACTACCCTTTACCCTTAACACAGCCCTCTAACAGACACCACTACCCTTAACACAGCCCTCTCTCACAGACACCACTACCCTTTACCCTTAACACAGCCCTCTAACAGACACCACCACCCTTAACACAGCCCTCTAACAGACACCACCACCCTTAACACAGCCCTCTAACAGACACCACTACCCTTAACACAGCCCTCTCTCACAGACACCACTACCCTTTACCCTTAACACAGCCCTCTAACAGACACCACCACCCTTAACACAGCCCTCTAACAGACACCACCACCCTTAATTAACACAGCCCTCTAACAGACACCACTACCCTTAACACAGCCCTCTCTCACAGACACCACTACCCTTTACCCTTAACACAGCCCTCTAACAGACACCACCACCCTTAACACAGCCCTCTAACAGACACCACTACCCTTAACACAGCCCTCTCTCACAGACACCACTACCCTTTACCCTTAACACAGCCCTCTAACAGACACCACCACCCTTAACACAGCCCTCTAACAGACACCACCACCCTTAACACAGCCCTCTAACAGACACCACTACCCTTAACACAGCCCTCTCTCACAGACACCACTACCCTTTACCCTTAACACAGCCCTCTCGCACAGACACCACTACCCTTAACACAGCCCTCTCTCACAGACACCACTACCCTTTACCCTTAACACAGCCCTCTAACAGACACCACTACCCTTAACACAGCCCTCTCTCACAGACACCACTACCCTTTACCCTTAACACAGCCCTCTCGCACAGACACCACTACCCTTAACACAGCCCTCTCGCACAGACACCACTACCCTTAACACAGCCCTCTCTCACAGACACCACTACCCTTTACACAGCCCTCTAACAGACACCACCACCCTTAACACAGCCCTCTCACAGACACCACCACCATTAACACAGCCCTCTCACACAGACACCACTACCCTTTACCCTTAACACAGCCCTCTCGCACAGACACCACTACCCTTAACACAGCCCTCTCTCACAGACACCACTACCCTTTACCCTTAACACAGCCCTCTAACAGACACCACCACCCTTAACACAGCCCTCTAACAGACACCACTACCCTTAACACAGCCCTCTCTCACAGACACCACTACCCTTTACCCTTAACACAGCCCTCTCGCACAGACACCACTACCCTTAACACAGCCCTCTCGCACAGACAACACAGCCCTCTCTCACAGACACCACTACCCTTTACCCTTAACACAGCCCTCTCTCACAGACACCACTACCCTTAACACAGCCCTCTAACAGACACCACCACCCTTAACACAGCCCTCTCGCACAGACACCACTACCCTTAACACAGCCCTCTCGCACAGACACCACCACCCTTAACACAGCCCTTTCTCACAGACACCACTACCCTTTACCCTTAACACAGCCCTCTAACAGACACCACTACCCTTAACACAGCCCTCTCGCACAGACACCACCACCGTTAACACAGCCCTCTCACACAGACACCACTACCCTTTACCCTTAACACAGCCCTCTAACAGACACCACTACCCTTAACACAGCCCTCTCGCACAGACACCACCACCCTTAACACAGCCCTCTCGCACAGACACCACTACCCTTTACCCTTAACACAGCCCTCTCGCACAGACACCACTACCCTTAACACAGCCCTCTCGCACAGACACCACTACCCTTTACCCTTTACACAGCCCTCTCTAACAGACACCACTACCCTTTACACAGCACTCTCTCACAGACACCACTACCCTTTACCCTTTACACAGCCCTCTCTCACAGACACCACTACCCTTTACACAGCCCTCTCTCACAGACACCACTACCCTTTACCCTTTACACAGCCCTCTCTCACAGACACCACTACCCTTTACCCTTTACACAGCCCTCTCTCACAGACATCACTACCCTTTACCCTTTACACAGCCCTCTCTCATAGACACCACTACCCTTTACCCTTAACACAGCCCTCTCTCACAGACACCACTACCCTTAACACAGCCCTCTCTCAGACACCACTACCCTTTACCCTTAACACAGCCCTCTCTCACAGACATCACTACCCTTTACCCTTAACACATCCCTCTCTCTCACTTATTCCACCACCACCCATTTAGTCCCTAGTTACCCCTACCAACACTTTGTGTTGAATACAGGTCTTTGTGTTAAACACAGATCCTTGTGTTGAGTACAGGTCTTTGCGTCGAGTATAGATCTTTGTGTTGAGTACAGGTCTTTGTGTTGAGTACAGGTCTTTGTGTGGAGTATAGATCTTTGTGTTGAGTACCGATCTTTGTGTTGAGCACAGATCTTTGTGTTGAGTACAGATCTTTGTGTTGAACACAGATCTTTGTCTTGAGTACAGTAGAGTATCTGGGCTGGAGAGATATTCAGATATAGGACCTCAAAGATCCAATTCCGCTGTTTGAATGTCCATATCAAATCATTTCTGGGTAACCATTAAGTACCTTACTGTGATAATGTTCAATAAAATTAAAAATTAAAATAACACAAAAATAGCTTCTTAGCAAAGAGGAATTTCTCAAGCAAGAATTGGTCGCTCTTTATCTGGGATAGTGTGTATTTCTGTCTGTAGATGCTCTGCAGAAGGGCATACTATCAACAAACCATCTGTTGATAAGCAACTGTTGCTAAGGTTACGGTTAGAGTTAGTGTCACGATCGCTGTTGTAATCATACTCAGACCAAGGCGCAGCGTACGTAGAGTTCCACATGTTTAATCAAGTGAAACTCACAAAAACAACAAAGAAGAATAAACAAAACGTGACGCTCAAGCAGTGCTCACAGGCAACTACACAGAAACAAGATCCCACAAAAACCTGTGGGGAAATGGCTGCCTAAAATATGATCCACAGCTAGAGACGACGATAAACAGGTGCCTCTGATTGGGAACCATACCCGGCCAACATAGAAATACATGCACTAGATCACCCACCCTAGTCACACCCTGACCCAACCAAAATAGAGAATAAAAAGGCTCTCTATGGTCAGGGCGTGACAGTTAGGGAAAGGTTTAGAATAAAGGTCTAGGGCTAGAGTTAGGTAAGGGTAAAGGTTACGGTTAGAGTTAGGTTACCTAACTCTAACAGTAAGGGTTAGGGTTAGAGTTAGGTATGGGTTAAGTTTATGGTTAGGATAAAGGGTTAAGGTTAGGGTTAGGGTTAGAGCTAGCGTTAGGGTTAGGGTTAGGGTTAGGCTTAGAATAAAGGTTAAGGTTTAGGGTTGGAGCTAGCGTTAGGGTTAGGTTTAGGTATGGGTTAGGTTTAGAATAAAGGTTAAGGGTTAGGGTTAGAGCTAGCGTTAGGGTTAGAGTTAGGTTTAGAATTAAGGTTAAGGGTTAGGGTTAGAGCTAGCATTAGGGTTAGGTTTAGGTATGGGTTAAGTTTATGGTTAGGATAAAGGGTTAAGGTTAGGGTTAGGGTTGGAGC
Organism: Oncorhynchus tshawytscha; assembly: GCF_018296145.1. Lineage (NCBI taxonomy): Eukaryota > Metazoa > Chordata > Actinopteri > Salmoniformes > Salmonidae > Oncorhynchus > Oncorhynchus tshawytscha. The sequence continues at coordinate 38,412,538 of NC_056450.1, read as the reverse complement.
TAGCGTTAGGGTTAGGGTTAGGTTTAGAATAAAGGTTAAGGTTTAGGGTTGGAGCTAGCGTTAGGGTTAGAGTTAGAATAAAGGTTAAGGGTTAGGGTTAGAGCTAGCGTTAGGGTTAGGGTTAGGTTTAGAATAAAGGTTAGCGTTAGGGTTAGAGCTAGCGTTAGGGTTAGGGTTAGGTTTAGAATAAAGGTTAGCGTTAGGGTTAGAGCTAGCGTTAGGGTTAGTTGATAGTTAGTTGAAATGTTACTGATAGTCTATAGAACATGTACAGATGGACTATCCAAATAAAGTCATACCAAATCATTGACTTAGGATTGTCTGGGTGTGGTCTGAGTGAGTAGGGGAAATAGAAAACTAGCTTTTATTGGCAGAGAGGTTTGGAACTCTCTTTCTTATTAGTCGATTAACTCATTTGTCACCATGGAAGGCCAAAACTCCATCCCACCAAAACAGGCTTAAATTTCAAACAGCTCTTACTGTCACGCCCTGATCTTAGAGTTCCTTATTATTTCTCTATGTTTGGTTAGGTCAGGATGTGACTCGGTGGGGAAGTCTATGTTTTCTATTTCTTTGTTTTTGGTCGAGTGTGGTTCCCAATCAGAGACAGCTGTCTATCGTTGTCTCTGATTGGGGATCGTATATAAGTTGTCATTTTCCTTTTGGGTTTTGTGGGATCTTGTTTTCTGTTTTGTGTTTCTGCCTGACAGAACTGTGCGCTTTCCTTTTCACGTTTGTTATTTTGTTGGAGTGTTTTTGAATATTAAAATCATGAATCCTTTCCACGCTGCGTCTTGGTCCACTCTTCATTCCAACAGCAAGAGCCGTAACAATTACACTAAAAAAGGGCATTATCATAATTTCCACAATTTCACAATATTATTCCAACCTCATAGTGTGGAAATATGTATTGAACACAGGAAAATAACCTTTTTGAGTGCACTGGGCCTTTAATTTGATCACCCGGTTGCAGCAGAACTGCAATGCAGCAAATATAAAAGGTGTATTTAAAAAGGCTTCTGAAGTTTGTCATTTCCACTTTGACATTTCAGACTTGATTTTAACCTCACGAAAAATGTATCAACCCACAAACATGTCCATTTAATTACACAGACAATACTTCATGTCCTGTCGTTGCAGGATTATTTTCCTGATCCAGAAAATCCCAGGGTTTACAGTAAGACATGAGTAGTGAACACTACCAGACAAAGGAGACATAGAGTCATAGAGACTGAATTACTGAATTGGTGAAGAAGGAAATAAATGAATGAATGGAGGGAAACAGCGAGAAAAGAGAGAAGGACAAATAAAGGGAGAGAGAGGAGGAAAAACAGAGTAGAGAGAGAGAGACAATGAGAGTGAGAGAGAGAGAGAGACAATGAGAGTGAGAGAGAGAGAGACAATGAGAGTGAAAGAGAGAGAGAGAGAGAGACAATGAGAGTGAAAGAGAGAGAGAGAGATAGAGAGAGGGGGGGAGAGAGAGAGACAATGAGAGTGAAAGAGAGAGAGAGAGAGAGAGAGAGGAGTGTGTGTTCAGCGTTGTCAGTAATCACTGTGCGGCGACCTTGTCGCAGTGCTTGGTGTGCAGTGTTGGGAACGAAGGAACGGGCAGCCGGTCCTTGCGCCCGTCTGCCACCACAGATCAGCGCTGCACTCCCTATGAAATGTGACAGGCACAACCGTTAGAGGCCACGCTAAAATAGTCACCATACGGCCTCAACAAGCTTCGGTGACAGAGCTTTGGTTACATGTCTGACAGGACTGCATTTCAGCTTGCGAAACAGAGAGAGTTGGAGGGACAGAGAGAAGAGAGAGAGTGGGAGGGAGGGAGAGAGAGAGTTGGAGGGAGAGAGCGAGAGAGAGAGAGTTCAAGAGAAGACAGGCTGTGTGCACACTGCCCACAAAATGAGGTGGAAACTTGAGATGCACTTCCTAACCTCCTACCAAATGTATGACCATATTAGACAAAAATATTTCCCTCAGATTACACAGACCCACAAAGAATTAGAAAACAAACCTATTTTTGATTAACTCTCATATCTATTAGGTGAAATACCACAGTGTTCGATCACAGCAGCAAGATGTGTGACCTGCTGCCACAAGAAAAGGGCAACCAGTGAGGAATAAACACCTTTATAAATAAAACCAATATTTATGTTTATTTATTTTCCCTTTTGTACTTTAACTATTTGCACATTGTTATACCACCGTATATAGACATAATATCACATTAGAAATGTCTTTATTCTTTTGGTACTTTTGTTTGTGTAATGTTTACTGTTCATTTGTATTGTTTACTTCACTTTTGTTTATTATCTACTTCACTTGCTTTGACAATGTTAACACATGTTTGGAGAGAGAGAGAGAGAGAGAGAGAGAGAGAGACAGACAGACAGACAGACAGACAGACAGACAGACAGACAGACAGACAGACAGACAGACAGACAGACAGACAGACAGACAGACAGACAGACAGACAGACAGACAGACAGACAGACAGACAGACAGACAGACAGACAGACAGACAGACAGACAGACAGACAGACAGACAGACAGACAGACAGACAGACAGACAGACAGACGTTGAGAGAGAGAGATCGTTGAAAGAGAGAGAGAGATCATTGAGACAGACAGACAGACAGACAGACAGACAGACAGACAGAAAGATGGATTGAGACCAAGGTGACAGACAGACACATAGAATGCCCACAGACAAATCAGACCCAGACCTAACCACAGACAGACAATAAAACAGCCTCTCTAAGGTCAGGGCGTGACAGAGAGAGAGAGAGAGAGAGAGAGAGAGACAGACAGACAGACAGACAGACAGACAGACAGACAGACAGACAGACAGACAGACACAGACAGACAGACAGACAGACAGACAGACAGACAGACAGACAGACAGACAGACAGACAGACAGACAGAGAGAGAGAGAGAGAGAGAGAGAGAGACAGATCGTTGAGAGAGAGAGAGAGATCGTTGAGAGAGAGAGAGAGATCATTGAGAGAGAGAGAGAGAGATCGTTGAAAGATGGATTGGACCAAGGTGCAGCGTACATAGAATGCCCACCCAAATCAGACCCCGACCTAACCACATAGAGAAATAAAAAGCCTCTCTAAGGTCAGGGCGTGACAGAGAGAGAGAGAGAGAGAGGAAGAGAGAGATTAAATGTCAGAGGCCAGATACCACCAAAGAATGCAGCTGTTAAATGAAATTAGTTTAGTTCCTTGTTTTGCTGTACTGCTATAAAATTAAAACAAAACTTCCATAAGGGGACATAAAAAATTTTTTTTTAAAACAAACACAAACGCAGCCAGTAGAATGCATTGAAGTATATACAACGGATCAGTCTGCCTGTGATCATTGTCTTGTTATTGAATAAATATACATTTGTCCTGCCGGATGGAACCAAGCCTTCTGCCAGGTTTCTCTCATACAAGACTTCTGTTGCCTTCGCAGACTCTTTACGGCCCCAAATATAATGTCGTCCTTTCATGTTCAGCACACTGCTGACTTTAACTTTACTGTCTATAATGTTTCCATGTCGCTCCTTTATGATACTCAGCGATGTGTCTCCTGCCTCTGGACTTATAGACCCTGTCGTGTTTTATTACACTGAGGTCTTTAAGGCTGTTCACCATGTTCTGTCTGGACCTTCAGCTGTTATCCTACTGTCACTCATTGCTGTCACTCACTACTGTCACTCACTACTGTCACTCACTACTGTCACTCACTGCTGTCACTCACTACTGTCACTCACTACTGTCAAAAACTACTGTCACTCACTACTGTCACTCACTACTGTCACTCACTACTGTCACTCACTGCTGTCACTCACTACTGTCACTCACTACTGTCAAACACTACTGTCACTCACTACTGTCAAACACTACTGTCACTCACTGCTGTCACTCACTACTGTCACTCACTACTGTCACTCACTACTGTCAAACACTACTGTCACTCACTACTGTCAAACACTACTGTCACTCACTGCTGTCAAACACTACTGTCACTCACTGTCACTCACTACTGTCACTCACTACTGTCACTACTGTCAAACACTACTGTCACTCACTACTGTCACTCACTACTGTCACTCACTGCTGTCTGTCAAACACTACTGTCACTCACTACTGTCAAACACTACTGTCACTCACTACTGTCACTCACTACTGTCAAACACTACTGTCACTCACTACTGTCAAACACTACTGTCACTCACTACTGTCACTCACTACTGTCAAAAACACTACTGTCACTCACTGCTGTCACTCACTACTATCAAACACTACTGTCACTCACTACTGTCACTCACTACTGTCAAACACTACTGTCACTCACTACTGTCACTCACTACTGTCACTCACTACTGTCAAACACTACTGTCACTCACTACTGTCACTCACTACTGTCAAACACTACTGTCACTCACTACTGTCAAACACAAAGTAAAAGATATTCACCAATATAATTGATCATACAGTATTTATTTTGTCAGGTATAGTCATAGCTGTATTTGAACTCATATGCTGAAGTCATGATTTGAGTGAGGGTTCCTGCTTCATCACATGGTAGGGGTGTTAGGATGAGGTGGTAGGATGGGGGTGAGAGAGAGAGAGAGAGAGAGAGAGAGAGAGAGAGAGAGAGAGAGAGAGAGAGAGAGAGAGAGAGAGAGAGAGAGAGAGAGAGAGAGAGAGAGAGAGAGCAAGAGAGAGAGAGAGAGAGAGAAAGAGAGAGGGGTCATGTGCACACTGCTATCAAAATGAGGTGGAAACTGAGCTGCACTTCCTGACCTCCTACCAAATGTGTGACCATATTAGAGATGCAGATTTCCCTCAGATTACAGAGACCAACAAAGAATTAGAAAACAAATCCAATTTTGATAAACTTCCAAATCTACTGGGTGAAATACCACAGTGTACCATCCCAGCAGCAAGATGTGTGACCAGTGAAGAACAAACACCACTGTAAATAAAACCCATATTATTATTATTTATTTTCCCTTTTGTAGTGAAACACTTTGCACATAACATGACATTTGAAATGTCTTTATTCTCTTGTAACTTTTGTGGGTGTAATGTTTACTGTAAATTTGTATTGTTTATGTCACTTTTTTTTAAATGATCTACTTCACTTCCTTTGGCAATGTTGACATAGGTTTCCCATGATCAATAAAGCCCTACAATTGAATTGAATTGGATTGAGAGAGAGAGAGAGAGAGAGAGAGAGAGAGAGAGAGAGAGAGAGAGGGGAGAGAGAGAGAGAGAGAGAGAGAGAGAGAGAGGAGAGAGAGAGAGAGAGAGAGAGAGAGAGAGAGAGAGAGTTGGGGAGATTATGTCACTGGCTTGAGGGTAGGAGTGTTATTTTTATTTTTATTTTTATTTCACCTTTATTTAACCAGGTAGGCTAGTTGAGAACACCTTTATTTAACCAGGTAGGCTAGTTGAGAACACCTTTATTTAACCAGGTAGGCTAGTTGAGAACACCTTTATTTAACCAGGTAGGCTAGTTGAGAACACCTTTATTTAACCAGGTAGGCTAGTTGAGAACACCTTTATTTAACCAGGTAGGCTAGTTGAGAACACCTTTATTTAACCAGGTAGGCTAGTTGAGAACACCTTTATTTAACCAGGTAGGCTAGTTGAGAACACCTTTATTTAACCAGGTAGGCTAGTTGAGAACAAGTTCTCATTTGCAACTGTGACCTGGCCAAGATAAAGCGTAGCAATTCGACACATACAACAACACAGAGTTACACATGGAATAAACAAAACATACAGTCAATAATACAGGAGAACAAAAGAAAACAAAAAGTCGATATACAGTGAGTGCAAATGAGGTAAGTTACAGAAACAAATAGGCCATGGTGGCGAAGTAATTGCAATATAGCAATTAAACACTAGAATGGTAGATGTGCAGAAGATGGATGTGCAGGTAGAGATACTGGGGTGCAAAGGAGTAAAATAAATAAATAAATAAATACCAGTATGGGGATGAGGTATGGGCTGTTTACAGATGGGCTATGTACAGGTGCAGTGATCTGTAAGCTGCTCTGACAGCTGGTGCTTAAAGCTAGTGAGGGAGATGTGAGTCTCCAGCTTCAGAGATTTTTGCAATTCGTTCCAGTCATGGGCAGCAGAGAACTGGAAGGAAAGACGACCAAAGGAGGTGTTGGCTTTGGGGGTGACCAGTGAGATATACCTGCTGGAGCGCGTGTTACGAGTGGGTGCTGCTATGGTGACCAGTGAGCTGAGATAAGGCGGGGCTTTACCTAGCAGAGACTTGTAGATAACCTGTAGCCAGTGGGTTTGGCGACGAGTTTGGCGACAACCAACGAGAGCGTACAGGTCGCAATGGTGGGTAGTGTATGGGGCTTTGGTGACAAAACGGATGGCACTGTGATAGACTGCATCCAGTTTGATGAGTAGAGTGTTGGAGGCTATTTTATAGATGACATCACCAAAGTCGAGGATCGGTAGGATGGTCAGTTTTACGAGGGTATGTTTGGCAGCATGAGTGCCCACCGTACCATTATGGTAGGGATGGTAGGATGGGGTGGTAGGGTACGGGTGATAGGATAGGGGTGGTAGGGTATGGGTGGTAGGATAGGGGGGGGTAGGGTAGGGATGGTAGGATGGGGTGGTAGGGGTGGTAGGATGGGTGGTAGGGTAGGGTTGGTAGGACGAGGTGGTAGGGTAGGGTAGGAGTGGCAGGGTAGAGTTGGTACGGTGGGGTGGTAGGGGTTGTTAGGTTAGAGGTAGGATAGGGTGGTAGGGTAGGGGTGGTAGGGATGGCAGGGTAGAGGTGGTAGGGTAGGGATGGCAGGGTAGAGGTGGTACGGTGGGATGGCAGGGTAGAGGTGGTAGGGGTGGCAGGGTAGAGGTGGTAGGGGTGGCAGGGTAGAGGGGGTAGGGTAGGGGTGGCAGGGTAGAGGTGGTAGGGTAGGGGTGGCAGGGTAGAGGTGGTAGGGGTGGCAGGGTAGAGGTGGTAGGGGTGGCAGGGTAGAGGTGGTAGGGATGGCAAGGTAGAGGTGGTAGGGGTGGCAGGGTAGAGGTGGTATGGTAGGGGTGGCAGGGCAGAGGTGGTACGGTAGGGGTGGCAGGGTAGAGGTGGTATGGTAGGGGTGGCAGGGTAGAGGTGGTAGGGTAGGGCTGGCAGGGTCGAGGTGGTACAGTAGGGGGTGGCAGGGTAGAGGTGGCACGGTAGGGGTGGCAGGGTAGAGATGGTACGGTGGGGGTGGCAGGGTAGAGGTGGTACGGTAGGAGTGGTAGGGTAGAGGTGGTAGGTGTGGCAGGGTAGAGGTGGTAGGGGTGGTAGGGTAGAGGTGGTAGGGTAGGGGTGGCAGGGTAGAGATGGTACGGTAGGGGTGGCAGGGTAGAGGTGGTACGGTAGGGGTGGTAGGGTAGAGGTGGTAGGTGTGGCAGGGTAGAGGTGGTAGGGGTGGCAGGGTAGAGGTGGTAGGGTAGGGGTGGCAGGGTAGAGATGGTACGGTAGGGGTGGTAGGGTAGAGGTGGTAGGTGTGGCAGGGTAGAGGTGGTAGGGGTGGCAGGGTAGAGGTGGTAGGGTAGGGGTGGCAGGGTAGAGATGGTACGGTAGGGGTGGCAGGGTAGAGGTGGTACGGTAGGGTTGGCAGGGTAGAGGTGGTAGGGTAGAGGTGGTACGGTAGGGGTGGCAGGGTAGAGGTGGTAGGGGTGGCAGGGTAGAGGTGGTAGGGGTGGCAGGGTAGAGGTGGTAGGGGTGGCAGGGTAGAGGTGGTAGGGATGGCAGAGTAGAGGTGGTAGGGATGGCAGAGTAGAGGTGGTAGGGGTGGCAGGGTAGAGGTGGTAGGGTAGGGGTGGCAGGGTAGAGGTGGTACGGAAGGGGTGGCAGGGTAGAGGTGGTATGGTAGGGGTGGCAGGGTAGAGGTGGTAGGGGTGGCAGGGTAGAGGTGGTACAGTAGGGGTGGCAGGGTAGAGGTGGTACGGTAGGGGTGGCAGGGTAGAGATGGTACGGTGGGGGTGGCAGGGTAGAGGTGGTACGGTAGGGGTGGCAGGGTAGAGGTGGTACGGTAGGGTTGGCAGGGTAGAGGTGGCAGGGTAGAGGTGGTACGCTAGGGGTGGTAGGGTAGAGGTGGTAGGTGTGGCAGGGTAGAGGTAGGAGGGGTGACAGGGTAGAGATGGTAGGGGTGGCAGGGTAGAGGTGGTAGGGATGGCAGGGTAGAGGTGGTAGGGGTGGCAGGGTAGAGGTGGTAGGGTAGGGGTGGCAGGGTAGAGGTGGTACGGTAGGGGTGGCACGGTAGAGGTGGTACGGTAGGGTTGGCAGGGTAGAGGTGGCAGGGTAGAGGTGGTACGGTAGGGGTGGTAGGGTAGAGGTGGTACGGTCGGGGTGGCAGGGAAGAGGTGGTAGGGGTGGCAGGGTAGAGGTGGTAGGGGTGGCAGGGTAGAGGTGGTAGGGGTGGCAGGGTAGAGGTGGTAGGGGTGGCAGGGTAGAGGTGGTACGGTAGGGGTGGCAGGGTAGAGGTGGTACGGTAGGGGGTAGAGGTGGTAGGGGTGGCAGGGTAGAGATGGTAGGGGTGGCAGGGTAGAGGTGGTAGGGGTGGCAGGGTAGAGGTGGTAGGGGTGGCAGGGTAGAGGTGGTACGGTAGGGGTGGCAGGGTAGAGGTGGTACGGTAGGGGGTAGAGGTGGTAGGGGTGGCAGGGTAGAGATGGTAGGGGTGGCAGGGTAGAGGTGGTAGGGATGGCAGGGGAGAGGTGGTACGGTGGGGGGGGCAGGGTAGAGGTGGTAGGGATGGCAGGGTAGAGGTTGTAGGGGTGGCAGGGTAGAGGTGGTAGGGGTGGCAGGGTCGAGGTGGTACGGTAGGGGTGGCAGGGTAGAGGTGGTATGGTAGGGGTGGCAGGGTAGAGGTGGTAGGGGTGGCAGGGTAGAGGTGGTAGGGATGGCAGGGTAGAGGTGGTAGGGATGGCAGGGTAGAGGTGGTAGGGATGGCAGGGTAGAGGTGGTAGGGATGGCAGGGTAGAGGTGGTAGGGATGGCAGGGTAGAGGTGGTAGGGGTGGCAGGGTAGAGGTGGTACGGTAGGGGTGGCAGGGTAGAGGTGGTACGGTAGGGGGTAGAGGTGGTAGGGGTGGCAGGGTAGAGATGGTAGGGGTGGCAGGGTAGAGGTGGTAGGGATGGCAGGGTAGAGGTGGTACGGTGGGGGGCAGGGTAGAGGTTGTAGGGATGGCAGGGTAGAGGTTGTAGGGGTGGCAGGGTAGAGGTGGTAGGGGTGGCAGGGTCGAGGTGGTACGGTAGGGGTGGCAGGGTAGAGGTGGTATGGTAGGGGTGGCAGGGTAGAGGTGGTAGGTGTGGCAGGGTAGAGGTGGTAGGGATGGCAGGGTAGAGGTGGTAGGGATGGCAGGGTAGAGGTGGTAGGGATGGCAGGGTAGAGGTGGTAGGGATGGCAGGGTAGAGGTGGTAGGGATGGCAGGGTAGAGGTGGTAGGGGTGGCAGGGTAGAGGTGGTAGGGGTGGCAGGGTAGAGGTGGGAAATTATAGATACAAAAACAAATAAACAAAAGAATTATGCAAACATTTGAATTGACAGAACCTACAATCAATATGGTGATCTACACCCCCCCACTACCCACTACGGCAAGCCCAACCCGGATGACACTGGGCCAACTGTGCGCCGTCCTATGGCTGGTTGTGATACAGCCTGGAATCGAACCAGGGTCTGTAGTGACGCCCCAAGCCCTAAGATGCAGTGACTTAGACCACTGCGCCACTCGGGAGGCGAACTGAGCAAACGAGGCGTTTGTCAATCCTGGCTGCCATCTTTATGCACCTTCGTTATTGATGTAAGACACTGAAATAAAATCAATCAATCAATAAAAAAAGAATAATCTGTCAAATCAATCAGTGTGGGGTTCTGATGAAAGGGTCAGGGTTCTCCCAGCCAGCGCTATAGCTGTTCTCCTACCCTCTGTGCTCCTTTCCTCTCCACCCGTTGAGAAGGGTTATTCATAATGCATGATAAGACTACAGGAGACACACACACTCTGTATGTGTGGTTGCTTATTTACTGTGAGCATAGAGAGCATCGGCGTCAGGGTAACTCCTCACTGTCATGTTTTCTCCTTACATGTAGTTTCACGACTATAATTTATACGCAGGTTTGGTGCAGTAGACTTGGAGCTGGGACGATAAACTGAAAACTATCGACACCAGACAAACTGACCATTTATCAAGGACATTTGACTGATACTGGCAATACGGATTAGTAGCCTTTAGCAGAGGGATGTGAAGTTGGACCTAAACCTGCTCGTATGGGCTGTTGCTAATGGGACAAATGATTTTATTTCAAAAATATATATTTCATTTAACTTATTTAACCAGGTAGGCCAGTTGAGAACAAGCTCTCATTTACAACTGCGACCTGGCCAAGATAAAAGCAAAGCAGTGCGGAAAAAAACCCAACAACAGAGTTACACATAAACAAACGTCAATAACACAATAGAAAGAAAAATAAATATGTAAAGATAACATTCAGTAGTAGGAGTCGTTTTAAAAAGGTAAAATGTAAAAATAAAAAAAAAAGAAACTGGTGCTTATTAATTTATTAACTTATCCTTAAATGTATCATGAAAATTCAGTCAATGTATTGTGATACAGATTGTGGCCTTCATATTCAGATCTCGGTGAACTCAGCGAAATAAAACATCAACCTGCCAACAGAGACAATCCAACTGGAAAATGCAACGGTGAAACAGCCTACTGCTTTTCCTGGTTGTAAATGGAACTTTACATATTGGAAAAGTTTTTATGGTAGGCTGCCATTGTTTCATTGATTACTTGGGTTCAATTTGATTCCCAGAAGTGATTTGTGCCACATCACAAAATGGTGCTGTACTCAGGAGCGCCATGGTTTCCCCTGTTTAAACCGGACCGACGGGACAAAACAGCTGTGGTAGGCTGTAGTCTGTAGTCTGCATCTGACTGTAGTAGTCTGTAGTCTGTATCACACTGTAATAGGCTGTAGTCTGCATCTGACTGTAGTAGGCTGTAGTCTGTATCACACTGTAATAGGCTGTAGTCTGCATCTGACTGTAGGAGGCTGTAGTCTGCAGGCTGTAGTCTGCATCTCAATGTAGTAGGCTGTAGTCTGCATCTCACTGTAGTAGGCTGTAGTCTGCAGGCTGTAGTCTGCATCTCACTGTAGTAGGCTGTAGTCTGCAGGCTGTAGTCTGCATCTCAATGTAGTAGGCTGTAGTCTGCAGGCTGTAGTCTGCATCTCACTGTAGTATGCTGTAGTCTGCAGGCTGTAGTCTGCATCTCAATGTAGTAGGCTGTAGTCTGCAGGCTGTAGTCTGCATCTCACTTTAGTAGGCTGTAGGCTGCATCTCACTGTGGTAGGCTGTAGGAAGCATCTCATTGTAGTAGGCTGTTTCTCACTGTCGTAGACTGTAGGCTGCATCTCACTATTGTAGGCTGCAGGCTGTATCTAGCTGTAGCAGGCTGTAGGCTGCATCTCACTGTAGTTGAATCAAATCAAATCAAATGTATTTATATAGCCCTTCGTACATCAGCTGATATCTCAAAGTGCTGTACAGAAACCCAGCCTAAAACCCCAAACAGCAAGCAATGCAGGTGTTGAAGCATTTTGGCTAGGAAAAACTCCCTAGAAAGGCCAAAACCTAGGAAGAAACCTAGAGACGAACCAGGCTATGAGGGGTGGTCAGTCCTCTTCTGGCTGTGCCTGGTTCGTGTGGAGATTATAACAGAACATGGCCAAGATGTTCAAATGTTCATAAATGGCCAGCATGGTCAAATAATAGGTCTGGGACAGGTAGCACGTCCAGTGAACAGGTCAGGATTCCATAGCTGCAGGCAGAACAGTTGAAACTGGAGCAGCAGCACGGCCAGGTGAACTGGGGACAACAAGGAGTCATCATGCCAGGTAGCCCTGAGGCATGGTCCTAGGGCTCAGGTCCTCCGAGAGAGAGAAAGAAAGAGAGAAAGAGAGAATTATAGAGAGCATACTTGAATTCACACAGGACACCGGATAAGACAGGAGAAACACTCCAGATATAATAGACAGACCCCAGCCCCCTGACACGTAAACTACTGCTGCATAAATACTGGAGGCTGAGACAGGAGGGGTCAGGAGACACTGTGGCCCCATCAGATGATACCCCCGGACAAGGTCAAACAGGAAGGATATAACCCCACCCACTTTGCCAAAGCACAGCCCCCACACCACTAGAGGGATATCTTCAACCACCAACTTACCATCCTGAGACAAGGTAGAGTATAGCCCACAAAGATGTCCGCCACGGCACGACCGGGGGGCGCCAACCCAGACAGGAAGATCACATCAGTGACTCAACCCATTCAAGTGACGCACCCCTCCTAGGGACGGCATGAAAGAGCACCAGTAAGCCAGTGACTCAGCCCCTGTAATAGGGTTAGAAACAGAGAATCCCAGTGGAAAGAGGGGAACCGGCCAGGCAGAGACAGCAAGGGCGGTTCGTTATTCGAGAGCCTTTCCGTTCACCTTCACACTCCTGGGCCAGACTACACTCAATCATATGACCCACTGAAGAGATGAGTCTTCTCTAAAGACTTAAAGGTTGAGACCGAGTTTGCGTCTCTCACATGGGTAGGCAGACCGTTCCATAAAAATGGAGCTCTATAGGAGAAAGCCCTGCCTCCAGCTGTTTGCTTAGAAATTCTAGGGACAATTAGGAGGCCTGCGTCATGTGATCGTAGCGTACGTGTAGGTATGTACGGCAGGACCAAATCAGAGAGATAGGTAGGAGCAAGCCCATGTAATGCTTTGTAGGTTAGCAGTAAAACCTTGAAATCAGCCCTTGCCTTGACAGGAAGCCAGTGTAGAAAGGCTAGCACTGGGGTAATATGATTTAAAAAAAACTTGGTTCTAGTCAGGATTCTAGCAGCCTTGTTTAGCACTAACTGAAGTTTATTTAGTGCTTTATCCGGGTAGCCGGAAAGTAGAACATTGCAGTAGTCTAACCTAGAAGTAACAAAAGCATGGATTCATTTTTGGACAGAAAGGTTCTGATTTTTGCAATGTTACGTAGATGGAAAAAAGCTGTCCTTGAAACAGTCTTGATATGTTCGTCAAAAGAGAGATCAGGGTCCCGAGTAATGCCGAGGTCCTTCACAGTTTTATTTGAGACGACTGTACAACCATTAAGAGTAATTATCAGATTCAACAGAAGATCTCTTTGTTTCTTGGGACCTAGAACAAGCATCTCTGTTTTGTCCGAGTTTAAAAGTAGAACGTTTGCAGCCATCCACTTCCTTATGTCTGAAACACAGGCTTCTAGCGAGGGCAATTTTAGGGCTTCACCATGTTTCATTGAAATGTACAGCCGTGTGTCATCCGCATAGCAGTGAAAGTTAACATTATGTTTTCGAATGACATCCCCAAGAGGTAAAATATATAGTGAAAACAATAGTGGTCCTACAACGGAACCTTGAGGAACACCGAAATGTTCAGTTGATTTGTCAGAGGACAAACCATTCACAGAGATAAACTGATATCTTTCCAACAGACAAGATCTAAACCAGGCCAGAACTTGTCCAAGTAGACCAATTTGGGTTTCCAATCTCTCCAAAAGAAAGTGCTGATCGATGGTATCAAAAGCAGCACTAAGGTCAAAGAGCACGAGGACAGATGCAGAGCCTCGGTCTGACACCATTAAAAGGTCATTTACCACCTTCACAAGTGCAGTCTCAGTGCTATGATGGGGTCTAAAACCAGACTGAAGCATTTCGTATACATTGTTTGTCTTCAGGAAGGCAGTGAGTTGCTGCGCAACAGCCTTTTCTAAAAATGTTGAGAGGAATGGAAGATTCGATATAGGCTGATATTTAAAAAAATATTTCTGGGTCAAGGTTTGGCTTTTTCAAGAGAGGCTTTATTACTGCACTTTTAGTGAGTTTGGTACACATCTGGTGGATAGAGAGACGTTTATTATGTTCAACATAGGAGGGCCAAGCACAGGAAGCAGCTCTTTCAGTAGTTTAGTTGGAATAGGGTCCAGTATGCAGCTTGAAGGATTAGAGGCCATGATTATTTTCATCGTTGTGTCAAGAGATATAGTACTAAAACACTTGAGCGTCTCTCTTGATCCTAGGTCCTGGCAGAGTTGTGGAGACTCAGGACAACTGAGCTTTGAAGGAATACGCAGATTTAAAGAGGAGTCCGTAATTTGCTTTCTAATAATCATAATCTTTTCCTCAAAGAAGTTCATGAATTTATCACTGCTAAAGTGAAAGTCATCCTCTCTTGGGGAATGCTGCTTTTTAGTTAGCTTTGCGACAGTATCAAAAAGGAATTTTGAATTGTTCTTATTTTCCTCAATTAAGTTAGAAAAATAGGATGATTGAGCAGCAGTAAGGGCTCTTCGGTACTGCACGGTACTGTCTTTCCAAGCAAGTCGGAAGACTTCCAGTTTGGTGTGGCGCCATTTCCGTTCTTGGAGAACAAAGCACATGTCGGCTGCATCTTACTGTAGTAGGCTGTTTCTCACTGTAGTAGGCTGCAGGCTACATCTCACTGTAGTAGGCTGTTTCTCACTGTAGTAGGCTGCAGGCTACATCTCACTGTAGTAGGCTGTTTCTCACTGTAGTAGGCTGCTGCATCTCATTGGCTGTAGACTGCATCTCACTGTAGTAGGCTGTTTCTGCATCTCAGTGTAGTAGACTGCTGCATCTCAGTGTATTGGGCTGTAGACTACATCTCATTGTAGTAGACTGTAGACTGCATCTCACTGTAGTAGGCTGTTTCTCACTGTAGTAGGCTGCAGGCTACATCTCACTGTAGTAGGCTGTTTCTCACTGTAGTAGGCTGCAGGTTACATCTCACTGTAGTTGGCTGTTTCTCACTGTAGTAGGCTGTAGGCTGCATCTCATTGTAGTAGACTGTAGACTGCATCTCGCTGTAGTAGGCTGTAGACTGCATCTCAGTGTAGTAGACTGTAGACTGCATCTCAGTGTATTGGGCTGTAGACTACATCTCATTGTAGTAGACTGTAGACTGCATCTCACTGTAGTAGGCTGTAGACTGCATCTCTCTGTAGACTGCATCTCAGTGTATTGGGCTGTAGACTGCATCTCGCTGTAGTAGACTGTAGACTGCATCTCGCTGTAGTAGGCTGTAGACTGCATCTCGCTGTAGTAGGCTGTAGACTGCATCTCTCTGTAGACTGCATCTCAGTGTAGTAGGCTGTAGGCTACATCTCACTATAGTAGACTGTAGACTGCATCTCATTGTAGTAGGCTGTAGACTACATCTCAGTGTAGTAGACTGTAGACTGCATCTCATTGTAGTAGACTGTAGACTGCATCTCAGTGTATTGGGCTGTAGACTGCATCTCACTGTAGTAGACTGTAGACTGCATCTCATTGTAGTAGACTGTAGACTGCATCTCAGTGTATTGGGCTGTAGGCTGCATCTCATTGTAGTAGACTGTAGACTGCATCTCAGTGTATTGGGCTGTAGACTGCATCTCACTGTAGTAGACTGTAGACTGCATCTCATTGTAGTAGACTGTAGACTGCATCTCAGTGTATTGGGCTGTAGGCTGCATCTCATTGTAGTAGACTGTAGACTGCATCTCTCTGTAGACTGCATCTCAGTGTAGTAGACTGTAGACTACATCTCATTGTAGTAGACTGTAGACTGCATCTCATTGTAGTAGGCTGTAGACTGCATCTCAGTGTAGTAGACTGCATCTCAGTGTAGTAGACTGTAGACTACATCTCATTGTAGTAGGCTGTAGACTGCATCTCATTGTAGTAGACTGCATCTCATTGTAGTAGGCTGTAGACTGCATCTCATTGTAGTAGGCTGTAGACTGCATCTCAGTGTAGTAGACTGCATCTCAGTGTAGTAGACTGTAGACTACATCTCATTGTAGTAGGCTGTAGACTGCATCTCAGTGTAGTAGACTGTAGACTGCATCTCATTGTAGTAGACTGTAGACTGCATCTCACTGTAGTAGACTGTAGACTACATCTCACTATAGTAGGCTGTAGACTGCATCTCATTGTAGTAGACTGTAGACTATTTTGGCTAATTGGATCTCCATTCACCTTTTGTTTACTGCATGTGTTTACTGTTAATGTGGCCTAAATATAGATTGTGTCATGTCTTTATCGATCTGATAGTTCCTCTACAATTCCTACTTGATTCCACTGTTGAGTTCTGTTAACATTCATTGGTTCACATTCCCAGTTGTGTCGCTATTCTAAGCCAAACTGTTATTCAGTATTATTGTTTTGCATGAATAACTCGGCTTCTACTTTCAACCTTTAGGTCTGCATTATTTTGGTAAGACAGCTGTGTGTACGGCTGCATTCACATACGTATTCACCTGTTGCAAACAGCCTATCTATCTTGTAGCCTACAGTATATTCATTACCAAAACGGCCTTGCTTTGGTGTGTAGGGCGCTGTCTGTTGTGGTGATGCAGCACAGATTTCACGCCAACCTGTCACTTCAAAAGCACTCAATGATCTTGGCGTCTTTGTTTTTGAACTTTATGTTTATTGTGGTATAGGTTGATATCAGCAGAATTCAATATAATTCCAATGCATGAACCCACCTACAATGTGCCCCCCTTACACACACACATACTAGCACACACAAGCCGACACACTTTGTCTCCATCTCTAAGTCTGTTTCCATCCTGCGGAGTGGCTTAATCATTTCAGGACCTTGAATAAACTGCTGGTGATAAATCAATGCTGTCATGACCAAAATACACACAGATTCATCAACATATCAGTGTTATACTTTTATTCATCTCCCTCTAGCTCCTTCTCTCTTTCTCTCTCTCTCTCTCTCTCTCTCTCTCTCTAGCTCCTTCTCTCTCTCTCTCTCTCTCTCTCTCTCTCTCTCTCTCCTCTCTCATTCTCTCTCTCTCTCTAGCTCCTTCTCTCTCTCTCTCTCTCTCTCTCTCTCTCTCTAGCTCATTCTCTCTCTCTCTAGCTCCTTCTCTCTCTCTCTCTCTCTCTCTCTCTCTCTAGCCATTCTCTCTCTCTCTCTCTCTCTCTCTAGCTTATCTCTCTCTCTCTCTCTCTCTCTCTCTCTCTCTCTCTCTCTCTCTCAATTCAATTTAATTCAATTCAAAGGGCTTTATCGGCATGGGAAACATGTGTTAACATTGCCAAAGCAAGTGAGGTAGATAATATACATAAGTGAAAATTAACAGTAAACATTACATATACAGTGTTGTAACAATGAACAAATGGTTCAAGTACACAGGGGAAAATAAATAAGCATGTGTTGTGTGTTGTATTTGCATGTGTTGTGTGTTGTATATGTGTTGTATTTACAATGGTGTTTGTTCTTCACTCGTTGCCCTTTTATTGTGGCAACAGGTCACAAATCTTGCTGCTCTGATGGCACACTGTGGAATTTCACCCAGTAGATATGGGAGTTGATCCAAACTGGGTTTGTTTTCAAATTCTTTGTGGATCTGTGTAATCTGAGGGAAATATGTCTCTCTAATATGGTCATACATTGGGCAGGAGGTTAGGAAGTGCAGCTCAGTTTCCACCTCATTTTGTGGGCAGTGTGCACATAGCCTGTCTTCTCTTGAGAGCCATGTCTGCCTACGGTGGCCTTTCTCAATAGCAAGGCTATGCTCACTGAGTCTGTACATAGTCAAAGCTTTCCTTAATTTTGGGTCAGTCACAGTGGTCAGGTATTCTGCCACTGTGTACTCTCTGTTTAGGGCCAAATTCTAGCATTCTAGTTTGCTCTGTTTTTTTATTAATTACTTGACACATTGGAAAGAATTATCTTTTTGTTTTCTCATGATTTGGTTGGGTCTAATTGTGCTGCTGTCCTGGGGCTCTGTGGGGTGTGTTTGTGTTTGTGAACAGAACCCCAGGACCAGCTTGCTTAGGGGACTCTTCTCCAGGTTCATCTCTCTGTAGGTGATGGCTTTGTTATGGAAGGTTTGGGAATCATTTCCTTTTAAGTGGTTGTAGAATTTAACGGCTATTTTCTGGATCTTGATAATTAGTGGGTATCGGCCTAATTCTGCTCTGCGTGCATTATTTGGTGTTCTACGTTGTACACGGAGGATATTTTTGCAGAATTCTGCATGTAGTCTCAATTTGGTGTTTGGTCTCTCTCTCTCTCTAGCTCCTTCTCTTTCTCTCTCTCTCTAGCTCATTCTCTCTCTCTCTCTCTCTCTCTCTCTCTCTCTCTCTCTCTAGCCCCTTCCTTCCTTCTCTCTCTCTGTCTCCCTTTCTCTCTCTGTCTCTCTCTCTAACACTGTCTCTGTCCACTTCATCTACTTCTTCTCCAACCTGGCCTCTGAACACCTAGACTGGCAGACATCACTTGGAGTGATGGATTTGGACCAGGAAAATCTAAACATCAGGGTGGTGTGAGGTCCATCAGGGTGGTGTGAGGTCCATCAGGGTGGTGTGAGGCCCATCAGGGTGATGTGAGGCCCATCAGGGTGGTGTGAGGTCCATCAGCGTGATGTGAGGTCCATCAGGGTGGTGTGAGGCCCATCAGGGTGGTGTGAGGTCCATCAGCATGATGTGAGGTCCATCAGGGTGGTGTGAGGCCCATCAGGGTGGTGTGAGGTCCATCAGCGTGATGTGAGGTCCATCAGGGTGGTGTGAGCCCCATCAGGGTGGTGTGAGGTCCATCAGCATGATGTGAGGTCCATCAGGGTGGTGTGTGAGGCCCATCATGGTGGTGTGAGGTCCATCAGCATGATGTGAGGTCCATCAGGGTGGTGTGAGGCCCATCAGGGTGGTGTGAGGTCCATCAGCGTGATGTGAGGTCCATCAGGGTGGTGTGAGGTCCGTCAGGGTGGTGTGAGGCCCATGCAGTGTTCAGGATACAATGGTTCAGTGTAACGGAGTGCAGTGTTCAGGATACAGTGGTTCAGTGTAACAGAATGCAGCGTTCAGGATATAGTTGTTCAGTGTAACGGAGTGCAGCGTTCAGGATACAGTGGTTCAGTGTAACGGAGTGCAGCGTTCAGGATACAGTGGTTCAGTGTAACAGAATGCAGCGTTCAGGATACAGTGGTTCAGTGTAACAGAATGCAGCGTTCAGGATACAGTGGTTCAGTGTAACAGAGTGCAGCGTTCAGGATACAGTGGTTCAGTGTAACAGAATGCAGCGTTCAGGATACAGTGGTTCAGTGTAACAGAATGCCGCGTTCAGGATACAGTGGTTCAGTGTAACAGAATGCAGCGTTCAGGATACAGTGGTTCAGTGTAACTGAATGCAGCGTTCAGGATACAGTGGTTCAGTGTAACAGAATGCAGCGTTCAGGATACAGTGGTTCAGTGTAACAGAATGCAGCGTTCAGGATACAGTGGTTCAGTGTAACAGAATGCAGCGTTCAGGATACAGTGGTTCAGTGTAACAGAATGCAGCGTTCAGGATACAGTGGTTCAGTGTAACGGAGTGCAGCGTTCAGGATACAGTGGTTCAGTGTAACAGAATGCAGCGTTCAGGATACAGTGGTTCAGTGTAACGGAGTGCAGTGTTCAGGATACAGTGGTTCAGTGTAACAGAATGCAGTGTTCAGGATATAGTTGTTCAGTGTAACAGAATGCAGCGTTCAGGATACAGTGGTTCAGTGTAACGGAGTGCAGTGTTCAGGATACAGTGGTTCAGTGTAACAGAATGCAGTGTTCAGGATACAGTGGTTCAGTGTAACAGAATGCAGCGTTCAGGATACAGTTGTTCAGTGTAACGGAGTGCAGTGTTCAGGATACAGTGGTTCAGTGTAACAGAATGCAGTGTTCAGGATACAGTGGTTCAGTGTAACAGAATGCAGCGTTCAGGATACAGTGGTTCAGTGTAACGGAGTGCAGCGTTCAGGATACAGTGGTTCAGTGTAACAGAATGCAGTGTTCAGGATACAGTGGTTCAGTGTAACAGAATGCAGTGTTCAGGATACAGTGGTTCAGTGTAACAGAATGCAGTGTTCAGGATACAGTGGTTCAGTGTAACAGAATGCAGCATTCAGGATACAGTGGTTCAGTGTAACAGAATGCAGCGTTCAGGATACAGTGGTTCAGTGTAACAGAATGCAGTTTTCAGAGAGTTTTAACTCAAAGGGAAAATGATCACCTCGCTGAATGAACAGATGTAAGAGGGGAACGAGGTAGCGTGTTAACACTGTTGGCTATTGCTAGCTACATTCCGCCACTCTCACCCCTCCTTGCCTCCCCTCTACCTCTCCATCTCCCTTTTTTTCCCCCTCTCTCTCTCTCTCCCTCTCTCTCTATCTCTCTTCCGTTCTGTCCTCGAGTGGCCAGGAGAATAATTATGCAAGGCGGGTGTGAGATCCATCAATGTGTCTTGTTCCCCAGTCTCCTCTGAAGACCAGCACTCCTCCCCGACCGCAGATATACATTAACTTGGGAAGAACAGGGAGGAAGACGCCAGATAGACAGTAACTTGGGAAGAACAGGGAGGAAGACGCCAGATAGACAGTAACTTGGGAAGAACAGGGAGGAAGACGCCAGATAGACAGTAACTTGGGAAGAACAGAGAGGAAGACGCCAGATAGACAGTAACTTGGGAAGAACAGGGAGGAAGATGCCAGATAGACAGTAACTTGGGAAGAACAGGAGGAAGACGCCAGATAGACAGTAACTTGGGAAGAACAGGGAGGAAGATGCCAGATAGACAGTAACTTGGGAAGAACAGGGAGGAAGACGCCAGATAGACAGTAACTTGGGAAGAACAGAGAGGAAGATGCCAGATAGACAGTAACTTGGGAAGAACAGGAGGAAGACGCCAGATAGACAGTAACTTGGGAAAAACAGGGAGGAAGACGCCAGATAGACAGTAACTTGGGAAGAACAGGGAGGAAGATGCCAGATAGACAGTAACTTGGGAAGAACAGGGAGGAAGACGCCAGATAGACAGTAACTTGGGAAGAACAGAGAGGAAGACGCCAGATAGACAGTAACTTGGGAAGAACAGAGAGGAAGACGCCAGATAGACAGTAACTTGGGAAGAACAGGAGGAAGATGCCAGATAGACAGTAACTTGGGAAGAACAGGGAGGAAGACGCCAGATAGACAGTAACTTGGGAAGAACAGAGAGGAAGACGCCAGATAGACAGTAACTTGGGAAGAACAGGGAGGAAGACGCCAGATAGACAGTAACTTGGGAAGAACAGAGAGGAAGATGCCAGATAGACAGTAACTTGGGAAGAACAGAGAGGAAGACGCCAGATAGACAGTAACTTGGGAAGAACAGGGAGGAAGATGCCAGATAAACAGTAACTTGGGAAGAACAGAGAGGAAGACGCCAGATAGACAGTAACTTGGGAAGAACAGAGAGGAAGACGCCAGATAGACAGTAACTTGGGAAGAACAGGGAGGAAGATGCCAGATAAACAGTAACTTGGGAAGAACAGAGAGGAAGACGCCAGATAGACAGTAACTTGGGAAGAACAGAGAGGAAGACGCCAGATAAACAGTAACTTGGGAAGAACAGGGAGGAAGACGCCAGATAGACAGTAACTTGGGAAGAACAGAGAGGAAGACGCCAGATAGACAGTAACTTGGGAAGAACAGGGAGGAAGATGCCAGATAAACAGTAACTTGGGAAGAACAGAGAGGAAGACGCCAGATAGACAGTAACTTGGGAAGAACAGAGAGGAAGACGCCAGATAGACAGTAACTTGGGAAGAACAGGGAGGAAGATGCCAGATAAACAGTAACTTGGGAAGAACAGAGAGGAAGACGCCAGATAGACAGTAACTTGGGAAGAACAGAGAGGAAGACGCCAGATAAACAGTAACTTGGGAAGAACAGAGAGGAAGACGCCAGATAGACAGTAACTTGGGAAGAACAGGGAGGAAGACGCCAGATAGACAGTAACTTGGGAAGAACAGGGAGGAAGACGCCAGATAGACAGTAACTTGGGAAGAACAGGGAGGAAGACGCCAGATAGACAGTAACTTGGGAAGAACAGGGAGGAAGACGCCAGATAGACAGTAACTTGGGAAGAACAGAGAGGAAGACGCCAGATAAACAGTAACTTGGGAAGAACAGGGAGGAAGACGCCAGATAAAAAATAACTTGGGAAGAACAGGGAGGAAGACGACAGATAGACAGTAACTTGGGAAGAACAGAGAGGAAGACGCCAGATAGACAGTAACTTGGGAAGAACAGGGAGGAAGACGCCAGATAAACAGTAACTTGGGAAGAACAGGGAGGAAGGCGCCAGATAGACAGTAACTTGGGAAGAACAGGGAGGAAGACGCCAGATAGACAGTAACTTGGGAAGAACAGGGAGGAAGATGCCAGATAGACGGTAACTTGGGAAGAACAAGAGGAAGACGCCAGATAAACAGTAACTTGGGAAGAACAGAGAGGAAGACGCCAGATAGACAGTAACTTGGGAAGAACAGAGAGGAAGACGCCAGATAGACAGTAACTTGGGAAGAACAGAGAGGAAGACGCCAGATAGACAGTAACTTGGGAAGAACAGGGAGGAAGACGCCAGATAAACAGTAACTTGGGAAGAACAGGGAGGAAGGCGCCAGATAGACAGTATTTTGGGAAGAACAGGGAGGAAGACGCCAGATACCCTACTTGACAATAATGATCATTGAAACCCTCCTTGATTTAACATTGCTGTTATTTGCCAACCTAAGGGGAATGTTCAGCTGCAGTGACGAAACGCCTGTGGTAGGAAGGTCGGTGAGAGGGAGGGCGACACTCACGCTGCCCACAAAATGAGGTGGAAACTGAGCTGCACTCCCTAACCTGCCAAATGTGTGACCATATTAGAGACACATATTTCCCTCAGATTACCCAGACCCACAAAGAATATAGAAAACAAATCAAATGTTGGTAAACTCCCATATCTATTGGATGAAATACCACAGTGTGCCATCACAGCAGCAAGAAAAGGGAAACCAGTGAAGAACAAACACCATTGTAAATACAAACTATATTTATGTTTATTTTCCATTTTCTTTTTACATTTTTGTACTTTAACTATCACATCGTTACAACACTGTGTATAGACATAATATGACTTTGAAATGTCTATATTATTTTTGAACTTGTCACTGTAATATTTACTGTTCACATACTGTTGTTCAATTCACCTTTGTTTATTCATTTCGCTTGCTTTTGCAATGTAAACATATGGGATTTTCATGTGAACTTGTCGCCAGGATCATCATTATCGTGAGATTAAACAGAGGGCAGGTTGAGTCTGTGCACTGCCTAAAGAAAACATCATTTAGAAAAAAACATTTGGCCTAGCAGCACACACACACACACACACACACACACACACACACACACACACACACACACACACACACACACACACACACACACACACACACACACACATACATACACACAGACACACACACCTGCTTGCCCCCTCACTCCATCTAGTGGTTCTTCTTCTCATCATGTACCTTCGCTACCTAACTCCTATTTCTACAGGAAGTATGACATGGTGAGAGCCTTTCCCTTTATCCTTTCTAGGGCAGGCGATCCGCTATCGGAACCCTTCCACAACATTCCGCTGAAAAGGCAGCGCGCGAAATTCAAAAATATTTTTTTGAAATATGTAACTTTCACACATTATCTGTGTGTGTGTATGTGTGTGTGTGTGTGTGTGTGTGTGTGTGTGTGTGTGTGTGTGTGTGTGTGTGTGTGTATGTGTGTGTGTGTGTGTGTGTGTGTGTGTGTGTGTGTGTGTGTGTATGTGTGTGTGTGTATGTGTGTGTGTGTGTGTGTGTGTGTGTGTGTGTGTGTGTGTGTGTGTGTGTGTGTGTGTGTGTGTGTGTGTGTGTGTGTGTGTGTGTGTGTGTGTGTGTGTGTGTGTGTGTGTGTGTGTGTGTGTGTGTGTGTGTGTGTGTGTGTGTGTGTGTGTGTGTGTGTGTGTGTGAAAACACAACTGTGTGTGTCTGTGTGTGAAAATACACAACACAACACTTGTCTTCTCTAACAATACACACACACACACACACACACACACACACACACACACACACACACACACACAATGAGTTTACTGAACACCCCTTACAGTATTAAGGAAGGGTTAAACACTGATCCAGGACCAGATGGATTGTAGTTCTTACAGTATTAAGGAATGGTTAAACACTGATCCAGGACCAGATGGATTGTAGTTCTTAGAGTATTAAGGAAGGGTTAAACACTGATTCAGGACCAGATGGATTGTAGTTCTTACAGTATTAAGGAAGGGTTAAACACTGATCCAGGACCAGATGGATTGTAGTTCTTAGAGTATTAAGGAAGGGTTAAACACTGATCTAGGACCAGATGGATTGTAGTTCTTAGAGTATTAAGGAAGGGTTAAACACTGATCCAGGACCAGATGGATTGTAGTTCTTACAGGATTAAGGAAGGGTTAAACACTGATCCAGAATCTGTACAAGGTACCTCGGTGGACCGGTCTGCCAATTCTAACAGCTCTCTGAATGTGTCCCAGATGGCACCCTATTCCCTACATTCCACAGATCCCTATTGGGGGGTGGGCATTCCTGGTCGAAAGTAGTGCACTATATAAGGAATTGGGTGCTATAGGTCCTGGTCTAAAGTAGTGCACTATATAGGGAATAGGGTGCTATAGGCCCTGGTCTAAAGTAGAGCACTATATAGGGAATAGGGTGCTATCTGGGACATGCCCCTGTCTCTGTACTGCATGGATGGAGCACCTCCAGTTTAGACTGGAGGGGAAACGGAATGGCCTGCCAACAGCATTTAACTGTGGGTCCATTTTGTGTTCAGGCTACTTAAATTCTGTGGTTCAGTCCTGACCCATGGGACAGCCGACAGCTGCTTCATGTGGCTTGTCCTCATTTAAACATTAACCAATAGACCTACAGCATTGTTCAATTACATTTAAACATTAACCAATAGACATACAGCATTGTTCAATTACTTTTTGAGAAATAAAGACCCTGGCTGTGTCTGAAATGACCCCGTGGCAGCATATTCCCTGTATAGTGAACAGTCCTGTGGCAGCATATTCCCTGTATAGTGAACAGTCCTGTGGCAGCATATTCCCTGTATAGTGAACAGTCCTGTGGCAGCATATTCCCTGTATAGTGAACAGTCCTGTGGCAGCATATTCCCTGTATAGTGCACAGCCCTGTGGCAGCATATTCCCTGTATAGTGAACAGTCCTGTGGCAGCATATTCCCTGTATAGTGCACAGCCCTGTGGCAGCATATTCCCTGTATAGTGAACAGCCCTGTGGCAGCATATTCCCTGTATAGTGAACAGTCCTGTGGCAGCATATTCCCTGTATAGTGCACAGTCCTGTGGCAGCATATTCTCTGTATAGTGCACAGTCCTGTGGCAGCATATTCCCTGTATAGTGAACAGTCCTGTGGCAGCATATTCCCTGTATAGTGCACAGCCTGTGGCAGCATATTCCCTGTATAGTGAACAGTCCTGTGGCAGCATATTCCCTGTATAGTGAACAGTCCTGTGGCAGCATATTCCCTGTATAGTGAACAGTCCTGTGGCAGCATATTCCCTGTATAGTGAACAGTCCTGTGGCAGCATATTCCCTGTATAGTGCACAGTCCTGTGGCAGCATATTCTCTGTATAGTGCACAGTCCTGTGGCAGCATATTCCCTGTATAGTGAACAGTCCTGTGGCAGCATATTCCCTGTATAGGCACAGCCCTGTGGCAGCATATTCCCTGTATAGTGCACAGCCCTGTCGTCCCTGGTAAAAATAAATGCACTTAGTGGACAAAACTTTAGGAACACCTTCCTCATACTCATTTTGCCCTCAGAACAGACTCAGTTTATCGGGCCATGGACTCGACAAGGTGTCCAAAGCATTCCAAGGTGATACTGGCCCATCATGACTCCAATGCTCCCCAAAGCGTTCCAAGGTGATACTGGCCCATCATGACTCCAATGCTCCCCAAAGCGTTCCAAGGTGATACTGGCCCATCATGACTCCAATGCTCCCCAAAGCGTTCCAAGGTGATACTGGCCCATCATGACTCCAATGCTCCCCAAAGCGTTCCAAGGTGATACTGGCCCATCATGACTCCAATGCTCTCCAAAGCATTCCAAGGTGATACTGGCCCATCATGACTCCAATGCTCCCCAAAGCGTTCCAAGGTGATACTGGCCCATCATGACTCCAATGCTCCCCAAAGCGTTCCAAGGTGATACTGGCCCATCATGACTCCAATGCTCTCCAAAGCGTTCCAAGGTGATACTGGCCCATCATGACTCCAATGCTCCCCAAAGCGTTCCAAGGTGATGCTGGCCCATCATGACTCCAATGCTCCCTAAAGCGTTCCAAGGTGATACTGGCCCATCATGACTTCAATGCTCCCCAAAGCGTTCCAAGGTGATACTGGCCCATCATGACTCCAATGCTCCCCAAAGCGTTCCAAGGTGATACTGGCCCATCATGACTCCACAGCTCCCCAAAGTTTTCAAGTTGTCTGAATGTCCTTTGGTCGGTAGACCATTCTTGATAAACACCGGAAACTGTTCACCGTAAAATACCCAGCAGCGTTGCAGTTCTTGACACACTCAAACACACGGTGTGCCTGGCACCTACAAGCATACCAAGTTCAAAGGCATGTTTTGCCCAATCACCCTCTGAATGACACACTTCCACAATTAAAGTCTCAATTGTCTTAAGGCTGGAAAATCATTCTTTAACCTGTCTCCTCCCCTTCATCTACACTGACTGAAGTGGATTTAGTGACATCAATAAGGGATCATAGCTTTCTCCTGGATTCACCTGGTCAGTCTAGGTCATTTTGTACACTCAGTGGAGTCATGATGGGCCAGTATCACCTTGGAACGCTTTGGATAGGGTGTCATTTCAGATACAGCCCCTGACACATTTTTTTGTTTGTCCCCTGGAACATTTAAAGGCTGTGCAGTATGGAGTCCATCACCATTACCATCATCATTACCATCATCATTACCATTACATTAACATGATCATTACATCACCATTACATTACCATTACAATCACCATCATCATTACAATTACCATTACATCACCATTACCATTACATTACCATTACATCAGCATCATCATCACCATTACCATTATATCACAATTGCCATTACATTACCATTACATCAGCATCATCATTACCATTACATCAGCATCATCATTGCCTTTACCATTTTACTTCACCATCTCCACCATCATTACCATTATATCATCATCATCACCATTAACATATAGCATCAGCATCATTACCATCAGCATCAGTATCATCACCATTACCATCTCCATCATATTTACCATTATATCATGATCAGAATCATTATCACAATTACCATCAGCATCATCATTACCATCACCAGCAGCATTATCATTACCATTATCATCAGCATCATCACCATTACCATCTCCCCCATCATTACCATTTTATCAGCATCGTCATTACCATTAGCATTACCATCAGCATCATCTTCATCGTTTCCATTACCATCAGCATCATAATTACCATCAGCATCATCAGCATCATTACCATCACCATCAGCAGCATCATTACCATTACCATCAACATAATTCCTATTACCATCAGTGACAGCATCATTATTACCATTACCATCAGTATCATAAACATCATTATCAGCTCAATCAGCATCAGCATTACCATTACCATCAGAATCATAATTACCATCAGCACCATACATATCATTATCATTACCATCAGCATGATACATATCATTACCATCAGCATCATCATTACCAACAGCATCAGCTTCATTAACATCATTACCATTACCATCAGCAGCATAATTTTCATTACCATCAGTAGCAGCATTGCCATTACCGTCAGCATCATTACCATCAGCATCATCAACATTACCATAAGCATCATAATTACCATTTTATCAGCATCGTCATTACCATTACAAGGTTAGCCTAGTGGTTAGAGCGTTGGACTAGTAACCGGAAGGTTGCAAGGTACAAATCTGTCATTCTGCCCCTGAACAGGCAGTTAACTCACTGTTCCTAGGCCATCATTGAAAATAAGAATTTGTTCTTAACTGACTTGCCTAGTTAAATAAAGGTTAAAAAAAAATGTCAGCATCATAATTACCATCAGCATCATCATTACCATCAGCATCAATGTTAGCGTCATAATCAGCCTGACCATTACCATCAGCATCACCATCATTATTATCCTCAGCATCATAAACATCATTATCATATCCATCACCAGCAGCATCATTACCATCAGTACAATCAGCATCAAACTGACCATCAACATCATAATCATCATTAGCATCATCATTACCATCAGCGCCATCATTACCATCAGCCTCAACACCATAACCATCATTACCATCACCTACAGCATCAGCATCAGCATTACCATCACAATCAGCGTCAGCATTACCATCAGCGGCATCATTATCACCAGCATCATTATTAGCATCACATTTCCATTACCATCACCCGCATCATTATCATCAGCATCAGCAGCATCATTACCATTGCACTCATCAGCGACATTACCATCAGCATTACCATCAGCATCATCATTACCATCACATTGCCATCAGCAGCATCATTACCATCATCATTACTATCAGAATCATCATTGCCATCACATTACCATCATCATTACCATTACCGTTACCATCAGCAGCATCATTACCATCAGCATCATCATTACCATCACAATCAGCATCAGCATTACCATCAGCAGCATCATTAGCATCGGCAGCATCATTACATTACCATTAGCAGGATCATTACCATCATCATAATGATCACCATCATTACCATCACATTACCATTACCATCAGCAGCATCATAGGCTGCAGCAGCAGCATCATTACCATTATCAGCAACATTACCATCATCAATACCATCATCATCATCATCATCATTACGATCACATTACCATCAGCAGCATCATTGCCATCATCATTACCATCAACAGCATCATTACCATCATCATTACCATCAGCAGCATCATTACCATCATCATTACCATCAGCAGCATCATTACCATCATCATCATCATCATTACCACCATCATTACCATCAACAGCATCATTACCATCATCATCATCATTACCATCATCATTACCATCAGCAGCATCATTACCATAATCATCATCATCATCATTACCATTAACAGCATCATTACCATCATCATTACCATCATCATTACCATCAGCATTACCATCAGCATTACCATTGCTTTTCTCTTTCACAGTTTTTTCATCCTCAGATTTTGGCAGCGATGAGAACGCTCCTACTCCCAGATGGAAAAGTGTCTGAAGTAGAGTGAGCGTTGTGTGTGGGGATCTCTAGACTGTATCTATTGCTTTCTCCTGGCACCTGGTAATGCAGGAAAAACATTCATCTCTAAAGCCATTTCAACAGCCAGCTAGATTAATGTTTCCATGGGACAGCTGCATCTAAGGGAGGAGAGTAAAACGGAGGAAACATTTTTGTGTTTGCTTTCCACTTGGCAGTTTGTTTCCATGGTAGCTGACTGTAACTGTTCTCCTCCCAGAGGAAGGTGTGATCAGGTTTGATCTGCTTTATTACTTCATTGTATTATTCTTTCTGCTCTCCAAGCTCGTCGTCATGAGTGGAGGGACTCGAAAAGAGCAGCCAGCAATCAACGAACATATCCCAACCCTACCCATACACAGCCACTGAACCAACCTAATATAACTCAATTTGGTCTTTAAAACGTACATATAATTTAAACATTGCACATTTGGTGTCGAAGAACTCTGATTTCAAAGATAAAAAAAGTCCAGTTTAAAAAGGCTTTGCTGTTGATTTAACCATTATTTCTCAAAGGGAACAACACACACACAGTCTGGGCCCAAGCTTTGAAAAAGGTGGATGAGACAAGGTGGGACAAAGTGAGACAATTTGACAAATCTATATATCAGAATGTAAATTGAATGTGTTTTTGTATCAGATTCAGCCCATTCGTACACTACAGACAGTGAAGTGTGTTTAGCAGACTGTTAACAATGGACACAGAACTAGCGACCAACTATACTGTGTTCATGAACCAGCCACCATGTCTCAGGCACACACACACATACAGAGAGAGAGAGAGAGAGAGAGAGAGAGAGAGAGAGAGAGAGAGAGAGAGAGAGAGAGAGAGAGAGAGAGAGAGAGAGAGAGAGAGAGAGAGAGAGAGAGAGAGAGAGAGAGAGAGAGAGAGAGAGAGAGAGAGAGAGAGAGAGAGAGAGAGAGAGAGAGAGAGAGAGAGTGAGAGAGAAACATACACATCAAGCCATGGTCTGAAAGAGAACACGCTGCATCTGTGCAGGAAACACCATTGTGCTCATAGATACCACAACGATTGCTATGCCATAAACACACGAATATAAACCAGTTTGATAAAAAAATTCTCCTGCACCTATATACACACACGATGCACACATAATGTTATGATCTATACCCCGGCTCCCTTCCTCTCTCTCCCTATGTGTAGCTACTCCGGTCCATATCTAGCAGAGTCCTATAGTGCCTCCCAATCTGCTATGGGCCAGGGCTGAGAGCTGGAACTAGGGGGACAGGGCAGTGTGTGGAAGGCCACACGCCACTATATTTGGGCCGGCTAAAAATACCCAGGGAGATTGGGCAGGATGAAGGGGGCAAGGGAAGGTAAAGCATATTCGACTGGGATATGCAGGGCTG
>NC_056450.1:38374357-38376857 GCF_018296145.1 Oncorhynchus tshawytscha | reverse complement strand
ATTGAATTGAATTTAGAGGGAGGTGAAGGTGGTAGCCAGGTTCAAACTGAACAGACTTGTGTCTTTGACTTGACTAATTTTACTCTGATACCAGATACCAGCAGGGCGAACCGCACGGTCAGCTGTCTGTAGAGCGTCTGAGTGTGACAGGTTCTGGTCTGGTACTGGGGGAGATCGGGTGACAGAGGTGCTGCCGGTTAGGATACATATATATACAAGCAGCTGTTTGAAAGGAATCTGAATCTCTGACAGACACTCTCT
This sequence comes from Oncorhynchus tshawytscha, assembly GCF_018296145.1. Lineage (NCBI taxonomy): Eukaryota > Metazoa > Chordata > Actinopteri > Salmoniformes > Salmonidae > Oncorhynchus > Oncorhynchus tshawytscha. Next base: position 38,376,596 of record NC_056450.1, on the reverse strand, counting down.
AAGGGTTGGGTTTTAATCTCTCTCTCTACCTTGGTTTGGAGAACAAGACACAGCTGGTTCTGTTCTGTCAATCAAACAGGTTGATTTCAGGATCCATTTGAATACTTGTGGATGGACCTGATTCTGATCATCCTTGTCCACTCTTCCTGTAATCTGGGTTTTGACTAGAGAGCCAACCCATCGTCCACTCTTCCTGTAATCTGGGTTTTGACTAGAGAGCCCCCCACCGTCCACTCTTCCTGTAATCTGTGTTTTGACCCTGGTCAGGAGAGGGTAGCAGGGTAGCCTAGTGGTTAGAGTGTTGGACTAGTAACCGGAAGGTTGCAAGTTCAAACCCCCTAGCTGACAAGGTACAAATCTGTCGTTCTGCCCCTGAACAGGCAGTTAACCCACTGTTCCTAGGCCGTCATTGAAAATATAATTTGTTCTTAACTGACTTGCCAGGTTAAATAAAGGTAAAATAAATTTTAAAAAAGGGCAGGGTTGAGACCGGGCTTATTATCTGGTAATGAGTCTCTTTTTGTGGAAGGGAGCACACATAGAAGAGGGTGTGTGGGTGGGGTAAGGAGGTATACAGTTACTATCCCAGTCCCAGTCCCAGGCCATGGTGATTTACACAATAAGGCATTCAGTGGTGGATGTTGGGTGGTGGGTGGTGGGGGTGGGTGGTGGGGGCAGTGGAGTAAGAGAGAGAGTGGAGAGAAGCAATGTGATTTATTGGGTAGACTTTTAGTTTAATTACTGGGCGGGCTTGGCTAATGTACACAGCAGTCCTGTAGAAGCAGGATCCCACCGTGAAGATTCTGACACTTCCACACTGTATACTAATGAACATACAGTATTTTATTTTATTTATTTATTTTTATTTCACCTTTATTTAACCGGGTAGGCTAGTTGTGAACAAGTTCTCATTTGCAACTGCGACCTGGCCAAGATAAAGCAAAGCAGTGCGACACAGACAACAACACAGAGTTACACATGGAGTAAACAATAAACAAGCCAATAACACAATAAACAAATCAATGACACAGTAGAAAAAATAAAGTCTATATACAGTGTGTGCAAAAGGCATGAGGAGCTAGGCAATAAATAGATCATAGGAGCGAATTATTACAATTTAGTAGATTAACACTGGAGTGATAAATGAGCAGATGATGATGTGCAAGTAGAGATACTGGTGTGCAAAAGAGCAGAAAAGCAAATAAAATAAAAACAGTATGGGGATGAGGTAGGTAAATTGGGTGGGCTATTTACAGATGGACTATGTACAGCTGCAGCGATCGGTTAGCTGCTCAGATAGCAGATGTTTGAAGTTGGTGAGGGAAATAAAAGTCTCCAACTTCAGCAATTTTTGCAATTCGTTCCAGTCACTGGCAGCAGAGAACTGGAAGGAAAGGCGGCCAAATGAGGTGTTGGCTTTAGGGATGATCAGTGAGATACACCTGCTGGAGCGCGTGCTATGGGTGGGTGTTGCCATCGTGACCAGTGAACTGAGATAAGGCGGAGCTTTACCTAGCATGGACTTGTATATGACCTGGAGCCAGTGGGTCTGGCGACGAATATGTAGCGAGGGCCAGCCGACTAGAGCATACAGGTCGCAGTGGTGGGTGGTATAAGGTGATTTGGTAACAAAACAGATGGCACTGTGATAGACTGCATCCAGTTTGCTGAGTAGAGTGTTGGAAGCTATTTTGGAGATGACATCGCAGAAGTCGAGGATCGATAGGATAGTCAGTTTTACTAGGGTAAGTTTGGCGGCGTGAGTGAATGAGGCTTTGTTGCGAAATAGAAAGCCGATTCTAGATTTGATTTTTGATTTTGGATTGGAGATGTTTGATATGAGTCTGGAAGGAGAGTTTACAGTCTAGCCAGACACCTAGGTATTTATAGTTGTCCACATATTCTAGGTCGGAACCGTCCAGGGTGGTGATGCTAGTCGGGTGGACGGGTGCGGGCAGCGAACGGTTGAAAAGCATGCATTTAGTTTTACTAGCGTTTAAGAGCAGTTGGAGGCAACGGAAGGAGTGTTGAATGGCATTGAAGCTCCAGAAGTATACAGAATGGTGTTGTCTGCGTAGAGGTGGATCAGGGAATCTCCCGCAGCAAGAGAAACATCATTGATATATATAGAGAAAATAGTCGGCCCAAGAATACTCCTCTTCATCCTCATCTTCCTCCGCCTCCTCTTCCTCCTCATCTTCCTCATCATCTTCCTCCTCCTCCTCGTTCTCCTCTTCAT
>NC_056450.1:38331857-38359357 GCF_018296145.1 Oncorhynchus tshawytscha | reverse complement strand
ACCACACCACACTACACCACACCACACTACACTACACTACACTACACCCCACTACACCACACCACACCACACTACACCACACCACACCCCACTACACCACACCACACTACACCACACTACACCACACTGCACTACACCACACTACACCACACTACACCACACCACACCCCACTACACCACACCACACTACACCACACTACACCACACTGCACTACACCACACTACACCACACTACACCACACCACACCACACTACACTACACTACACTACACCCCACTACACCACACCACACCACACCACACTACACCACACCACACCCCACTACACCACACCACACTACACCACACTACACCACACTACACTACACCACACCCCACTACACCACACCACACCACACTACACTACACCCCACTACACCACACCACACCACACCACACTACACTACACCAAACCCCACTACACCACACCACACCACACCCCACTACACCACACCACACCACACCACACTACACCACACCACACCCCACTACACCACACCACACTACACTACCTACCCTACATTACACCACACCACATCACTTCACTACCCTGCCCTAAATTACACCACACCACACACACCACACCACACTACACTACCCCCCACTACACCACACTACACCACACCACACCACACTACACCACACCACACTACACCACACCACACCACACTACACCACACCACACCACATCACACCACACCACACCACACTACACCACACTACACCACACCACACCACATTACACCACATTACACCACACCACACTACACCACACTACACCACACCACATCATATTACACCACACCACACTACACCACACTACACCACACCACACCACACTACACCCCACCACACCACACCACACCACACCACACCACACTACACCACACCACACCACACCCCACTACACCACACCACACTACCCCCACTACACCACACTACCCCCCACTACACCACACCACACTACACCACACCACACCACACCACACCACACTACACCACACCACATCACACCACACCACACCACACCACACCACACCACACCACATTACACCACACCCCACTACACCACATCACATTACACCACATTACACCACACTACACCACACCTCATCACATTACACCACATTACACCACATTACACCACATTACACCACACTACACCACACCACATCACACTACACCACATCACACCCCAATACACCACACTACACCACACCACACCACATTACACCACATTACACTACACCACACCACATCACATTACACCACACTACACTACACTACACCACACTACACCACATCACACTACACTACACTACACCACATCACACTACATTACACCACACCACACCACACCACACTACACTACATCACATTACACCACACTACACCACACTACACCACACTACACTACATGACATTACACCACACTACACCACACCACACCACACCACATAACACCACACCACATCACATTACACCCCACTACACCACATCACATTACACCCCACTACACCACATCGAATTACACTACACCACACCACACCACATCACATCACATTACACCGCACTACACCACACCACACCACATTACACCACATTACACCACATTACACTACACTACACTACACCACACCGCACTACACCACACCACATTACACCACATTACACCACATTACACTACACCACACCACACTACACTACACCACACCGCACTACACCACACCACACTACACCACATTACACCACACTACACTACACCACATTACACCACATTACACCACACCACACTACACTACACCACATCACATTACACCACATTACACCACACCACACTACACTACACCACACCACACTACACCACACCACACCACATTGCACCACACTACACCACACCACACTGCATTACACCACATTACACCACACCACACTACACTACACCACACCACACTACACCACATTACACCCCACTACACCACACCACACCACACCACACTACACCACACCACACCCCACTACACCACACCACACTACACTACCTACCCTACATTACACCACACCACATCACTTCACTACCCTGCCCTAAATTACACCACACCACACCAAACCACACCACACTACACTACACTACACCACACCACACCACACAACACCACACTACCATACACTGCACTACACCACACTACACCACACTACACTACACCACACTACACTACACCCCACCACACCCCACCACACTACACTACACCACACCACACCACACTACACCACACTACACCAGACCACACTACACCACACCACACTACACCACACTACACCAAACCACACCACACTACACTACACCACACCACACTACACCACACTACACCACACCACACCACACCACACCACTCCACATCACATTACACCACACCACACCCCAATACACCACTCCACACCACACTACACCACACTACACTACACCACACCACACCACACTACACCACACCACACTACACCACACCACACCACACTACACCACATCACACCACACCACACCACACCACACTACACCACACTACACCACACCACACCACATTACACCACATTACACCACACCACACTACACCACACTACACCACACCACATCATATTACACCACACCACACTACACCACACTACACCACACCACACCACACTACACCCCACCACACCACACCACACAACTCCACACCACACCACTACACACCACACCACATTACACTACACCACACCACACCACATTACACCACACCCCACTACACCACATCACATTACACCACATTACACCACACTACACCACACCTCATCACATTACACCACATTACACCACATTACACCACATTACACCACACCACATCACACTCACACCACATCACACCCCAATACACCACACTACACCACACCACACCACATTACACCACATTACACTACACCACACCACATCACATTACACCACACTACACTACACTACACCACACTACACCACATCACACTACACTACACTACACCACATCACACTACATTACACCACACCACACCACACCACACTACACTACATCACATTACACCACACTACACCACACTACACCACACTACACTACATGACATTACACCACACTACACCACACCACACCACACCACACCACATAACACCACACCACATCACATTACACCCCACTACACCACATCACATTACACCCCACTACACCACATCACATTACACTACACCACACCACACCACATCACATTACACCCCACCACACCACATCACATCACATTACACCGCACTACACCACACCACACCACATTACACCACATTACACCACATTACACTACACTACACTACACCACACCGCACTACACCACACCACACTACACCACATTACACCACATTACACTACACCACACCACACTACACTACACCACACCGCACTACACCACACCACACTACACCACATTACACCACACTACACTACACCACATTACACCACATTACACCACACCACACTACACTACACCACATCACATTACACCACATTACACCACACCACACTACACTACACCACACCACACTACACCACACCACACCACATTGCACCACACTACACCACACCACACTGCATTACACCACATTACACCACACCACACTACACTACACCACACCACACTACACCACATTACACCACATTACACCACACCACACCACACCACATTACACTACACTACACTGCACCACACTACACCACATTACACCACATTACACTACACTACACTAAATAAGAATTTGTTCTTAACTGACTTGCCCAGTAAAATAAAACCTATTCTAATTTATTTTACTCTATTCTATTATATTATACTCTACTCTATTCTATTCTATTCTGCTCTACTCTATTCTGCTCTTATCTAATCTATTCTATTCTACTCCACTCAATTATTCTATATTCTACTCTATTCTATTATATTCTACTCTATTCTACTCTGCTCTTTATATTCCACTCTATTCTACTCTACTATATTCTATTCTACTATACTCTTCTCTTCTCTATTCTATTCTTCTTTATTCTACTCTATTCTACTCTACTCTATTCTACTCCATTCTACTCTATTATTTTCTACTCTATTCTGCTCTACTCTACTCTATTCTACTCCATTCTACTCTATTATTTTCTACTCTATTCTGCTCTACTCTACTCTATTCTACTCTATTCTATTCTGCTCTACTCTACTTAATTATACTCTACTCATATTCTACACTATTATACTCTACTCCACTCGATTCTACACTACTCTATTCTGCTATATTCCACACTATTCTACTCTACTCTATTCTACTATTTATACTATTTTAACTACTCTATTCAACACAATTCTACTCTATTCGACTCTATTCTGCTCTTCTCTTTTCTACTCTACTATATTCTAGTCTATTCTACTCTGCTCTATTCTACTTTATTATAGTCTATTCTACTATATTCTATTCTACTTTATTCTACTCTATTCTACTATACAGTACTATATTGGCCCTCCAGATCGATAGCTCAAACAGAACACTGCTCTATCTTTCTGTAGGATGAAAAACAACTCCCATTCCTGAGGTTACAGGGGAATGCGTACTCTATTGACATCACAAATAACCACACTATTGATTTAGTAGTTATTTGTTGTCAGTGCATAGTCTTCCGTAATGTGCACATTATCCAGGCTGGACTTCCTGTAGTGAGACCTTGGACATTGATATTCTATTGCTCCTAGCACCAGTGGAGTCTTGTCTACAGTGCGGACTGAAGAGGGATGACCTTTCCCAGAATGCATTGCCAGTTACACTAACAACCCTCGATCAGTCAATCAAATAGTCCTTGATAAGATATCCTAGTCGATAAAAAAAATGGAGTATTCCACAATGTTCTCAGAGAAAGACTGCAAATTGTCTCTGAATATATGAGATTTTACATCAATCTGAAATGTGGCTATGCTCGGTGACATCATAGTAGCAAAAGTTTAATTACTGAATGACCATAGCTGAACCTTGTTACCTCTCCCTTATTTAATTACAGTCAATTAGTCAATCTTCCATTACACGGCTGTGATGAGAGACCGTGTGTCACGCCCTGGTCAAAGTATTTTGTGTTTATTTTTATGTATTTGGTCAGGCCAGGGTGTGGCATGGGGTTTTTGAAATTGTGGTGTGTTTGTCTTGGGGTTTTGGTGGTGGTATTGGGATTGTAGCTTAATGGGTTGTCTAGCAAGGTCTATGGCTGTCTGGAGTGGTTCTCAATCAGAGGCAGGTGCTTATCGTTGTCTCTGATTGGGAACCATATTTAGGCAGCCATATTCTTTGAGTTTGTCGTGGGTGATTGTCCTTAGTGTCCTATGTGTACTCGTTGTTAGTTTGCACCAGATAGGCTGTTTCGGTTTCGTTTATTGTTTTTTGTAAGTTCGTGTTTTCTTTGGTATATTAAACATGGATCGCAATCGACACGCTGCAGTTTGGTCCGACTCTCTTTCATCACCACTAGAAAACCGTTACAGAATCACCCACCACCAACGGACCAAGCGGCGTGTCAACAGGCAGGAGCAGCCGAAAAGGAGATGCTCACCAAGGATTTCTGGTCATGGGAGGAGATCTTCGACGGGAGAGGACCCTGGGCTAAACCAGGGGAGTGTAGCCGCCCAAAGGAGCAACAGGAGAAGAGGCAACAGAGGCAGCAGCAGCAGGAGCAGCAGCAGCTACAGTGGGAGAGGTTGCACCACCTGGAGTTATGGACATGGGAGGAGGAATTGGACGGTAAAGGACCCTGGAATGAGCCTGGAGATTATTGTCGCCCCAAAGCCGAGCTGGAGGCAGCAAAAGCAGAGAGGCGGCATTATGAGGAGCTAGCACGGCAGAGCGGATGGAAGCCCGAGAGTCAGCCCCAAAATTTCTTGGGGGGGGCTTACAGGGAGTATGGCTATGCCAGGTAGGAGACCTGCGCAAACTCCCTGTGCTTACCGGGGCTGGAGAGACCGGGCAGGCACCGTGTTATGCTGTGGAGCGCACGGTGTCTCCAGTGCGGGTGCACAGCCCGGTTCGGTATATTCCAGCTCCGCGTATCGGCCGGGCTAGATTGAGCGTCGAGCCAAATGCCATGAAGCCGGCTCTACGCATCTGGTCCCCAGTGCGTCTCCTTGGGCCGGCTTACATGGTACCAGCCTTGCGCTCGGTGTCTCCGGTTCGCCTGCATAGCCCAGTGCAGGCTATTCCACCTCGCCGCACTGGCAGGGCAACCGGGAGCATTCAACCAGGTAAGGTTGGGCAGGCTCGGTGCTCAAGAGCCCCAGTGCGCCTGCACGGTCCGGTCTATCCAGTACCACCTCCACACCCCAGCCCTCCGGTAGCAGCTCCCCGCACCAGGCTTCCTGTGCGTGTCCTCGATCCAGTACCACCAGTTCCAGCACCACGCACCAGGCCTTCAGTGTGCCTCGCCTGTTCAGCGCAGCCAGCGCTTTTCTCCTCTCCTGCGCTGCCGGAGCCTCCCGCCTGTTTAGCGCAGCCAGAGCCTTCCTCCTCTACAGCGCTGCCGGAGCCTCCCGCCTGTTTAGCGCAGCCAGAGCCTTTCTCCTCTCCTGCGCTGCCGGAGTCTCCCGCCTGTTTAGCGCAGCCAGAGCCTTCCTCCGACACAGCGCTGCAGGAGTCTCCCGCCTGTTCAGCGCAGCCAGAGCTGTCAGTCTGCATGGAGCAGTCAGAGCTGTCAGTCTGCATGGAGCAGCCAGAGCTGTCAGTCTGCATGAAGCAGCCAGTCTACATGGAGCAGCCAGTCTGCACGGAGCTGTCAGTCTGCACGGAGCTGTCAGTCTGCACGGAGCTGTCAGTCTGTAAGGAGCTGCCAGTCTGCAAGGAGCTGCCAGTCAGCACGGAGCCGCCAGAGCGGTCAGTCTGTAAGAAGCCGCCAGAGCTGTCAGCCTATATGGAGCAGCTAGTGCCGCCAGTCTGCCCAGCGCCGCCAGTGCCCCCAGTCTGCCCAGCATCGCCAGTCTGCCCAGCATCGCCATCAGTCTGCCCAGCATCGCCAGTCTGCCCAGCATCGCCAGTCTGCCCAGCATCGCCAGTCTGCCCAGCATCGCCAGTCTGCCCAGCACCGCCAGTCTGCCCAGCGTCGTCAGTCTGCCCAGCGTCGTCAGTCTGCCCAGCGTCGCCAGTCTGCCCGGCGCCGCCAGTCTGCCCGGCGCCGCCAGTCTGCCCGGCGCCGCCGGTCTGCCCAGCATCGCCAGTCTGCCAGACTCTTCCAGATCTGCCAGTCAGCCAGACTCTTCCAGATCTGCCAGTCAGCCAGACTCTTCCAGATCTGCCAGTCAGCCAGACTCTTCCAGATCTGCCAGTCAACCAGACTCTTCCAGATCTGCCAGTCAACCAGACTCTTCCAGATCTGCCAGTCAACCAGACTCTTCCAGATCTGCCAGTCAACCAGACTCTTCCAGATCTGCCAGTCAACCAGACTCTTCCAGATCTGCCAGTCAGCCAGGATCTGCCAGTCAGCCAGGATCTGCTGAAACCACCAGCCAGCCAGGAGCTGGTAGAGATATCTACCTGCCTGAGCTTCCTCTCACTCCTGAGCTTCCTCTCACTCCTGAGCTTCCTCTCACTCCTGAGCTTCCTCTCACTCCTGAGCTTCCTCTCACTCCTGAGCTTCCTCTCACTCCTGAGCTTTCTCTCACTCCTGAGCTTTCTCTCACTCCTGAGCTTTCTCTCACTCCCGAGCTTCCCCTCAGTCCCGAGCTGCCTCGGTCCCGAGCTGTCCTTCAGTCCCGATCTGTTCCTCAGTCCAGTGGGGTTCTGGGTGAGGACTACTAGGCCATGGTCGGCGGCGAGGGTGGACTATCCAGGGACGAAGGGAGAGGGGACTAAGACATTAAAGGAGTGGGGTCCACGTCCCCGCGCCGGAGCCGCCACCATGGACAGACGCCCACCCGGACCCTCCCTATTGTTTTGAGGTGCGTTCGGGAGTCCGCACCTTAGGGGGGGGGTTCTGTCACGCCCTGGTCAAAGTATTTTGTGTTTATTTTTATGTATTTGGTCAGGCCAGGGTGTGGCATGGGGTTTTTGAAATTGTGGTGTGTTTGTCTTGGGGTTTTGGTGGTGGTATTGGGATTGTAGCTTAATGGGTTGTCTAGCAAGGTCTATGGCTGTCTGGAGTGGTTCTCAATCAGAGGCAGGTGCTTATCGTTGTCTCTGATTGGGAACCATATTTAGGCAGCCATATTCTTGAGTTTGTCGTGGGTGATTGTCCTTAGTGTCCTATGTGTACTCGTTGTTAGTTTGCACCAGATAGGCTGTTTCGGTTTCGTTTATTGTTTTTTTGTAAGTTCGTGTTTTCTTTGGTATATTAAACATGGATCGCAATCGACACGCTGCAGTTTGGTCCGACTCTCTTTCATCACCACTAGAAAACCGTTACACCGTGAGACTTCTGATCTGATCAAACCATTGATCAGAGAGAAGACACCGACTGCACAATCTAAGAAAATAAGTAGGAAGATTTCTCATGCCTGTGCAATTACAACTGACATTTTGAATGATATAACTCAACTGACGCTCACTGAAAACATCCAGCGTAACCCCCTATGTGGGACCATCGTATCATCCGGCTGTATCCCAGCAGGCAGTGTCAGGGGCTCAGGTCTCTCTATGGCCCAGAGCAGCCCATCGTCTCCCCTCCCCTCTCTACACTCCTCGGGCCGTGTCCACCGGCCTGAACACTAGAACAGGGATCCATGCTGAGGTACTTTGTTTCAATCAATTAAACCCACATCCGCTTGTATTAAACTCCCCGTCCGTACCTTACACATCTCTCTCTCTGTCTGCAGAAACATGGTAATAGAACAAAACAAGGGCTCTCCATTTCACACGGAATACATAATTAATTATTCATTATTTTAGAGTCATAAACATTTTTTTTTTCTCAAAGTACAATTTAGGTTGAGATTCCTATTTTTTGTTGTTGTAATAATTAATTCAAAATGGGATAAATTAAGAGTAACAACGCGGATAGAAAACAGGTTCACTGATTAGAAGAGCCCATAGGCTATTGTTTTGAATGTTTGTGTGAGAGGGGGAAAGTGTAGGCCTACAGTATGCTGGTAGAACAGCGTATAGTTCAAGTCCCCAGAATAGTCCACAGCTTGTAATGATGTTCAGTACAGATCCTGGTCATTACTCCGCAGCGTGAACTAGCTATGCCAACTGGAAATGAACACACGGGCTAATTACAATTGAGTGGAGCTGCAAGAGGAAGACTTTAAAGGAAGGAGGTCACTCTGATGGCAGGCAGCATCCTCTTTAAAGGAAGGAGGTCACTCTGATGGCAGGCAGCATCCTCTCTAAAGGAAGGAGGTCACTCTGATGGCAGGCAGCATCCTCTTTAAAGGAAGGAGGTCACTCTGATGGCAGGCAGCATCCTCTCTAAAGGAAGGAGGTCACTCTGATGGCAGGCAGCATCCTCTTTAAAGGAAGGAGGTCACTCTGATGGCAGGCAGCATCCTCTTTAAAGGAAGGAGGTCACTCTGATGGCAGGCAGCATCCTCTCTAAAGGAAGGAGAACACTCTGATGGCAGGCAGCATCCTCTTTAAAGGAAGGAGGTCACTCTGATGGCAGGCAGCATCCTCTCTAAAGGAAGGAGGTCACTCTGATGGCAGGCAGCATCCTCTTTAAAGGAAGGAGGTCACTCTGATGGCAGGCAGCATCCTCTCTAAAGGAAGGAGAACACTCTGATGGCAGGCAGCATCCTCTTTAAAGGAAGGAGGTCACTCTGATGGCAGGCAGCATCCTCTTTAAAGGAAGGAGGTCACTCTGATGGCAGGCAGCATCCTCTTTAAAGGAAGGAGGTCACTCTGATGGCAGGCAGCATCCTCTTTAAAGGAAGGAGGTCACTCTGATGGCAGGCAGCATCCTCTTTAAAGGAAGGAGGTCACTCTGATGGCAGGCAGCATCCTCTCTAAAGGAACACACATGTACGCATTAAATCACACACAAATATGCAGATGAACAAACACAATTATTACATAGCGGCGGTTTACAGTTGCCATGCTATAATAATAATAATGCTATAGCCATGCTATAATAATAATAATGCTATAGCCATGCTATAATAATAATGCTATAGCCATGCTATAATAATAATAATGCTATAGCCATGCTATAATAATAATAATGCTATAGCCATGCTATAATAATAATAATGCTATAGCCATGCTATAATAATAATAATGCTATAGCCATGCTATAATAATAATAATGCTATAGCCATGCTATAATAATAATAATGCTATAGCCATGCTATAATAATAATAATGCTATAGCCATGCTATAATAATAATAATGCTATAGCCATGCTATAATAATAATGCTATAGCCATGCTATAATAATAATAATGCTATAGCCATGCTATAATAATAATGCTATAGCCATGCTATAATAATAATAATGCTATAGCCATGCTATACTAATAATAATGCTATAGCCATGCTATAATAATAATGCTATAGCCATGCTATAATAATAATGCTATAGCCATGCTATAATAATAATAATGCTATAGCCATGCTATAATAATAATAATGCTATAGCCATGCTATAATAATAATAATGCTATAGCCATGCTATAATAATAATAATGCTATAGCCATGCTATAATAATAATAATGCTATAGCCATGCTATAATAATAATAATGCTATAGCCATGCTATAATAATAATAATGCTATAGCCATGCTATAATAATAATAATTCTATAGCCATGCTATAATAATAATAATGCTATAGCCATGCTATAATAATAATGCTATAGCCATGCTATAATAATAATAATGCTATAGCCATGCTATAATAATAATAATGCTATAGCCATGCTATAATAATAATAATGCTATAGCCATGCTATAATAATAATACTGCTATAGCCATGCTATAATAATAATGCTATAGCCATGCTATAATAATAATAATGCTATAGCCATGCTATAATAATAATAATGCTATAGCCATGCTATAATAATAATGCTATAGCCATGCTATAATAATAATAATGCTATAGCCATGCTATAATAATAATGCTATAGCCATGCTATAATAATAATAATGCTATAGCCATGCTATAATAATAATAATGCTATAGCCATGCTATAATAATAATGCTATAGCCATGCTATAATAATAATAATGCTATAGCCATGCTATAATAATAATGCTATAGCCATGCTATAATAATAATAATGCTATAGCCATGCTATAATAATAATAATGCTATAGCCATGCTATAATAATAATGCTATAGCCATGCTATAATAATAATAATGCTATAGCCATGCTACAATAATAATAATGCTATAGCCATGCTATAATAATAATGCTATAGCCATGCTATAATAATAATAATGCTATAGCCATGCTATAATAATAATGCTATAGCCATGCTATAATAATAATAATGCTATAACCATGCTATAATAATAATGCTATAGCCATGCTATAATAATAATAATAATGCTATAGCCATGCTATAATAATAATAATAATGCTATAGCCATGCTATAATAATAATAATGCTATAGCCATGCTACAATAATAATAATGCTATAGCCATGCTATAATAATAATGCTATAGCCATGCTATATTAATAATAATGCTATAGCCATGCTATAATAATAATAATGCTATAGCCATGCTATAATAATAATAATGCTATAGCCATGCTATAATAATAATAATGCTATAGCCATGCTATAATAATAATAATGCTATAGCCATGCTATAATAATAATAATGCTATAGCCATGCTATAATAATAATAATAATGCTATAGCCATGCTATAATAATAATAATGCTATAGCCATGCTACAATAATAATAATGCTATAGCCATGCTATAATAATAATAATGCTATAGCCATGCTATAATAATAATAATGCTATAGCCATGCTATAATAATAATAATGCTATAGCCATGCTATAATAATAATAATAATGCTATAGCCATGCTATAATAATAATAATGCTATAGCCATGCTATAATAATAATAATGCTATAGCCATGCTACAATAATAATAATGCTATAGCCATGCTATAATAATAATGCTATAGCCATGCTATATGCTCATTATTGATGGGGGGAATTAATGTAATATAATACATCCTAGAGGCAACCCAAGATAACTAGGACTATAGAATCCCAAATTAAATGTTTCCCAAAAGAGATTATGTTCAAGAACGGACTTATTCCTGATATATTAACTGCTAACGATGTTGAGTAATGAAGTGTCTAGCTATTTGATCTGATCTAATATTTCTCTAATTCATAAAACCTCCCATCCTCTGCAACACAGGGCTAAATGAGATAGCAACGGAAAGAATGGTATTTCTCAGAGTCAATATAAGATGTTTATGTTTATCTGTGATTAGAACTAAATCAGGCCTGAATGTAGTGTGAATAAAATGGAAGAAGGAAAGCAGGAAGCGGGACAAAGGCTTCTAACCTGCTGGAGCCTAGCGCTGCTGTGTCTGAGACTGAACACTTTCCCCTTTCTGTTTGCTTGATCTGGTGTTTGTCTGTTTCAGGATGTGTACACACACATGGTTGTGTGTGTGTGTGTGTGTTTATGTGTGTGTGCGTTTGGTTGTGTGTGTGTGTGTGTGTGTGTTCGGTTGTGTGTGTGTGTGTTTGGTTGTGTGTGTGTGTTTGGTTGTGTGTGTGTTTGGTTGTGTGTTGTGTGTGTGTGTGTTCGGTTGTGTGTGTGTGTGTGGCCTAGCGTATCCTCCTGCTGGTCCCGCTATAAGCAGGTGTAATTGGTTGTAGCTGTGAGTGTAGCGTAGCAAGGTTGTTAAGCCAGCTGTGGAGTACGTCAGGAGGAGATGAGGAGAGGAGAGGGGGAGGAGGAGATGGTGAGGAGAGGAGAGGAGAGGAGAGGAGAGGAGAGGAGAGGAGAGGAGGGAGAGGAGAGGAGAGGAGAGGAGAGGAGAGGAGAGGAGAGGAGAGGAGAGAGGAGAGGAGAAGAGAAGAGAGGAGAGGAGAGGAGCAGCCAGCCAGCATCCCTGATCAGACACTTCTTTAAGTGCACATGTATTTCAGGAGGAACAAAGAGGAGTGAAGCACCAGGGAGAGCCTGGTTAGGATTCCACTGCCACAGGACACTACTGTCTTGGGCCAATCAACTACCTAAACATGTCTCATGTCTCAACCGCTCTCTGCTCTCTCTGAGCTCTAGGCTGAAGCTAACACAGAGCAACAGAATTGAGGTAATCGGTTTCCTAAAATGTAGTTTCTAAGTAAGGTGGACTTTGTTATCACAAACATTTCAAGTGTTGTAACTTATACTTATTAAGTGAGTGACTAGTTAAACTAAATCAATAAGGTGAAGTGAACACTAAATAGTATGTTTAGATAGAGAAATCCAAATAACTACGTTGATTTACATTTATTTTGCATGTACCTTACTCAAACAACTGCATTTGTATTAGTCGTATGAAGGTAGATATCCCTCTTGCTCACTTCAGCTATTTAAGTTTCCTCAAATTTTTGGGAGTGGCCAGAATAGTTTTACAGTGTGGTAGTGCAGTACAGTGATAGAATCTGTATTGGCCAGGTGCTACAGGATCAGCAACAGCAGCTACAGTAGTAGTAACAGTAGGAGTAGCATTAACATGAGTGCTTTGAGTAATTAGGATGATTACTGTCAGGATCCCACTGGTTTGGCTGTGGCCTACAGGCCAGCCGGATGGACAGACGGGCAGGCTGAGAGCATCATTTAATGGAGAAGTACAAATAGACTGTGTGGGTCTGCTCTGGGCTGTTATGAAGAAAAATAGCACTGGTCTGAAGTGCAGAGCAGAGAAGAGCGGCAAGCCCAGGGCCCAAGGTCCCTGAAGGACACTTGAAGGTGAGAGGGAAAGGAAGGACTGTGGGGAAGGAGAGGATAGCGGTGGAGTCAGAGAGTTATAGGGAAAAACATCCAAACACACAGGATTTGATCAATGAGAGACCGTCGGGAATACACAGTGGTGTTTGTGTTTAAGTAGTATTCCTGTGCTTTAGTGTGCATCTTAGTGGGTGTTTGTTTTAATCATTTATATTGTGGGAGAAAATTTTTAAAGTTAGTTCACCCACAGGCTTTTATTGTTGTTGAAAGTTTGAGAACCGCTGATTCTATCAAAGCTTTTTCAATATGCTCTGGTTCTGTCAGTAGGTAGCTAATGCAACAATGGTGTTTCAGTGTTTGACTTATTTTTTGGGCCTTATCATACAATACTCTGTCTCGGGGATAGGGCTGTTACGATGACCGTATTACCGCCACACCGGTGGTCAGGAGTCATGATGGCTGTCAAATTCCATGTGACCATTGAGTCACGGTAATTAGGCTTCTTCAAGCTCTGATACTGCTGATGGCCATTAGTAGCCTACAAAACTTGATAACTGCCTTGTACTCTGCCCTCTATTGTCCCTCTAATCACTCTGAAGTCAATGCAAATGTAATCGAAAATCTAATCAAACACTTCATGAGAGCCCATGAGCTCATGTTGCTTAACATTTCTATAGGCTATCAAATTTCAAGCAACTTTATTTATAAAGCCCTTCTTACATCAGCTGTTATCTCAAAGTGCTGTACAGAAACCCAGCCTAAAACCCCAAACAGCAAGCAATGCAGCTGTGGAAGCACGGTTGTAGGAAAAACTCCCTAGAAAGACCAGAACCTAGGAAGAAACCTAGAGAGGAACCAAGCTATGAGGGGTGGGCAGTCCTCTCGACCAGGTGGACTGGGGACAACAAGGAGTCATCAAGCCAGGTAGTCCTGAGGCATGGTCCTAGGGCTCAGGTCCTCTGAGTGAAAGAAAGAAAGAAAGAAAGAAAGAACGAATTAGAGAGAGCATACTTAAATTTACACAGGACACCGGATAAGACAGGATAAATACTCCAGATATAACAGACTGACCCTAGCCCCCTGACACATAAACTACTGCAGCATAAATACTGGAGGCTGAGACAGGAGGGGTCAGGAGACACTGTGGCCCCGTCCGACGATATCCCCGGACAGGGTCAAACAGTTAGGATATAACACCACTAGAGGAATATCTTCATCCACCAATTTACCATCCTGAGACAAAGCCGAGTATAGCCTGCGAAGGTCTTACCCACAGCACAACCCAAGGGGGGTGCCAACCCGGACAGGAAGACCACGTCAGTGACTCAACCCACTCAAGTGACACACCCCACCTAGGGACGTGCACCAGTAAGCCAGTGACTCAGCCCCTGTAATAGGGTTAGAGGCAGAGAATCCCAGTGGAAAGAAGGGAACCGGCCAGGCAGAGACAGCAAGGGTGGTTCGTTGCTCCAGAGCCTTTCCGTTTACCTTCACACTCCTGGGCCAGACTACACTCAATCATAAGACCTACTGAAGAGTTTGAGACCGAGTCTACGTCTCTACGTCTCTGAGTCTGCGTCTCTCACATGGGTAGGCAGACCATTCCATTAAAATATAGCTCCATAGGAGAAAGCCCTGCCTCCAGCTGTTTGCTTAGAAATTCTAGGGACAGTAAGGAGGCCTGCGTCTTGTGACTGTAGTGTACGTGTAGGTATGTGCGGCAGGACCAAATCAGAAAGATAGGTAGGAGCAAGCCCATGTAATGCTTTGTAGGTTAGCAGTAAAACCTTGAAATCAGCCCTTGCCTTAACAGGAAGCCAGTCTAGGGAGGCTAGCACTGGAGTAATATGATACATTTGTTGGTTCTAGTCTAGATTCTAGCAGCCGTATTTAGCACTAACTGAAGTTTATTTAGTGCTTTATCCGGGTGGCCGGAAAGTAGAGCATTGCAGTAGTCTAACCTAGAAGTGACAAAAGCATGGATTCATTTTTCTGCATCATTTTTGGACAGAAGGTTTCAGATTTTTTTCAATGTTACGTTAATGGAAAAAAGCTGTCCTTGAAACAGACTTGATATGTTCATCAAAAGAGAGATCAGGGTCCAGAGTAATGCCGAAGTCCTTTACAGTTTTATTTGAGACGACTGTACAACCATCAAGATTAATTGTCAGATTCAACAGAAGATCTCTTTGTTTCTTGGGACCTAGAACAAGCATCTCTGTTTTGTCCGAGTTTAAAAGTAGAACGTTTGCAGCCATCCACTTCCTTATGTCTGAAACACAGGCTTCTAGCGAGTGCAATTTTGGGGCTTCACCATGTTTCATTGAAATGTACAGCTCTGTGTCATACCCATATAGCAGTGAAAGTTAACATTGTGTTTCCGAATGACATCACCAAGAGGTAAAATATATATTGAAAACAATAGTTGTCCTTAAATGGAGCTATGAGGAACACTGAAATTTACAGTTGATTTGTCAGAGGAAAAACCATCCACAGAGACAAACTGATATCTTTCCAACAGATAAGATCTAAACCAGACCAGAACTTGTCCGTGTAGACGCACTAAGGTCTAGGAGCACGAGGACAGATGCAGAGCCTCGGTCTGACGCCATTAAAAGGTAATTTACCACCTTCACAAGTGCAGTCTCAGTGCTATGATGGGGTCTAAAACCAGACTGAAGCAATTCGTATACATTGTTTGTCTTCAGGTAGGCAGTGAGTTGCTGCGCAACAGCTTTTTTTAAAAATTGAGAGTAATTGGAGATTCGATATACGCTAATAGTTTTTCATATTTTCTTGGTCAAGGTTTGTCTTTTTCAAGAGAGCCTTTATTACTGCCACTTTTAGTGAGTTTGGTACACATCCGGTGGATAGAGAGCCGTTTATTATGTTCAACATAGGAGGGCCAAGCACGGGAAGCAGATCTTTCAGTAGTTTAGTAGTTTCGGGTCCAGTATGCAGCTTGAAGGTTTAGAGCCATGATTATTTTCATCAATGTGTCAAAAGATATAGCACTAAAGATCTTGAGTGTCTCCCTTGATCCTAGGTCCTGGCTGAGTTGTGCAGACTCAGGACAACTGAGCTTTGGAGGAATACACAGATTTAAAGAGGAGTCCAACATTTGCTTTCTAATGATCATGATCTTTTCCTCAAAGAAGTTCATGAATTTATCACTGCTAAAGTGAAAGTCATCCTCTCTTGGGGAATGCTGCTTTTAAGTTAGCTTTGCGACAGTATCATAACTAAATTTAGGATTGTTCTTATTTTCCTCAATTAAGGTGGAAAAATAGGATGACCGAGCAGCAGTGAGGGCTCTTCGGTACTGCACGGTACTGTCTTTCCAAGCTGGTCGGAAGACTTCCAGTTTGGTGTAGCAGCAGTGAGGGCTCTTCGGTACTGCACGGTACTGTCTTTCCAAGCTGGTCGGAAGACTTCCAGTTTGGTGTAGCAGCAGTGAGGGCTCTTCGGTACTGCACGGTACTGTCTTTCCAAGCTGGTCGGAAGACTTCCAGTTTGGTGTAGCAGCAGTAAGGGCTCTACGGTACTGCACGGTACTGTCTTTCCATGCTAGTCGGAAGACTTCCAGTTTGGTGGAGCAGCAGTAAGGACTCTACGGTACTGCACGGTACTGTCTTTCAACTAGTCGGAAGACTTCCAGTTTGGTGTAGCAGCAGTAAGGACTCTTCGGTACTGCACGGTACTGTCTTTCCAAGCTAGTCGGAAGACTTCCAGTTTGGTGGAGCAGCAGTAAGGACTCTACGGTACTGCACGGTACTGTCTTTCAACTAGTCGGAAGACTTCCAGTTTGGTGTAGCAGCAGTAAGGACTCTTCGGTACTGCACGGTACTGTCTTTACAAGCTAGTCGGAAGACTTCCAGTTTGGTGTAGCAGCAGTAAGGACTCTACGGTACTGCACGGTACTGTCTTTCCAAGCTAGTCGGAAGACTTCCAGTTTGGTGGAGCAGCAGTGAGGGCTCTTCGATACTGCACGGTACTGTCTTTCTAAGCTAGTCGGAAGACTTCCAGTTTGGTGGAGCAGCAGTAAGGACTCTTCGGTACTGCACGGTACTGTCTTTCCAAGCTAATCGGAAGACTTCCAGTTTGGTGGAGCAGCAGTAAGGGCTCTTCGGTACTGCACGGTACTGTCTTTCCAAGCTAGTCGGAAGACTTCCAGTTTGGTGTGGCGCCATTTCCGTTCCAATTTTCTAGAAGCTTGCTTCAGAGCTCGGGTATTTTCTGTGTACCAGGGAGCTAGTTCCTTATGGGAAATGTTTTTTGTTTTTAGGGGTGCGACTGCATCTAGGGTATTGCGCAAGGTTAAATTGGTTAACTGATTTTTGTACTCTGACGTCCTTAGGTAGGAAGGGCCTCTAGGAATCTTTGGGTTGTCTGAGAATGTATAGCTGATGATCCTTTGATGATCCTTGGTTGGGGTCTGAGCAGATTATTTGTTGCGATTGCAAACGTAATAAAATGGTGGTCCGATAGTCCAGGATTATGAGGAAAAACATTAAGATCCACAACATTTATTCCACGGGACAAAACTAGGTTCAGAGAATGACTGTGGCAGTGAGTAGGTCCGGAGACATGGACAAAACCCACTGAGTCGATGATGGTTCCAAAAGCCTTTTGGAGTGGGTCTATGGACTTTTCCCATTGAGTATTGAAGTCACCAAAAATTTAAATATTATCTGCCATGTCTACAAGGTCTGATAGGAATTCAGGGAACTCAGTGAGGAACGCTGTCTGTGGCCCAGGAGGCCTGTAAACAGTAGCTATAAAAAGTGATTGAGTAGGCTGCATAGATTTCATGACTAAAAAAGACGAAAACACCTTTTTGTTTTGTAAATTGAAATTTGCTATCGTAAATGATATAGGATATGGTCACTAGTGTAACCAGGAGGTGAGGCCTCATTTAACACAGTAAATTCTTCAGGCTTAAGCCATGTTTCAGTCAGGCCAATCACATCAAAATTATGATCAGTGATTAGTTAATTGACTATAACTGCCTTGGAAGTGAGGGATCTAACATTAAATTAAGTAGCCCTCTTTTGAGATGTGAGGTATCACAATCTCTTTCAATAATGGCAGGAATGGAGGAGGTCTTTATTCTAGTGAGATTGTTAAGGCGAACACCACCATGTTTAGTTTTGCCCAAACTAGGTCGAGGCACAGACACGGTCTCAATGGGGATAGCTGAGCTGACTACACTGACTGTGCTAGTGGTAGACTCCACTAAGCTGGCTGCCTGGCCTGCACCCTATCTCATTGTGGAGCTAGGCTCTGCAATTGCGGGAGAAAACAGAGTGATGGCCTCTATTAAAAAGAGGAGGATCCCATCAGCTTTCTATAGGCTAGGCCTACTACATTTATTTCTCAACTTTCCTAATATTATGCACATTGCTTCTCTTTACAACAGGAGTATAGACTACTTGGCTGGCATTAAAATAAACCACAGGGAAAAGCGTCCTCCATTTGCTATTTAAGTGCATAGATGACATGTATATTTTCCTGCTGCCCCTGTTTCCAGACAGGTGCATAACAATGTTCCATTTCTAAATCCAAACAATTTCACACATATATTATTTAGTATATTATTTAATAATATATTTTTTAGTGTATGTAAAGACAATATTAAATCAAGAACAGTCTGATGGGTGACAATATTAGCCTATCACTTGTGAATGATATATTATCACTTGTGAATTATGCCTAGCTTGTGTGCAGTAAGGCAAGAAACGGCGCATGCCTTTTTATTTGCGACTCTTTTAAGTCATAGTCGCACACCTCATGTAGACTAGACCATAGGTCGATATGTTTTAATAAGGTTAGTATCACACCTCATGTAGCCTAGACCATAGGTCGATATGTTTTAATAAGGTTAGTATCACACCTCATGTAGCCTAGCCCATAGGTCGATATGTTTTAATAAGGTTAGTATCACACCTCATGTAGCCTAGACCATAGGTCGATATGTTTTAATAAGGTTAGTATCACACCTCATGTAGCCTAGACCATAGGTCGATATGTTTTAATAAGGTTAGTATCACACCTCATGTAGCCTAGCCCATAGGTCGATATGTTTTAATAAGGTTAGTATCACACCTCATGTAGCCTAGCCCATAGGTCGATATCCTTTTGATAAGGTTAGTATCACACCTCATGTAGCCTAGCCCATAGGTCGATATCCTTTTGATAAGGTTTGTATCACAACGGGTGTAGAGTCTAAATGGCATACATACACAGTGTGTGAGTTTCAAGTTTGGGGAAGATCATTTTCACCTTAAAAATTCACCTTTATAATAAAAAGCATTACACGCATAATTACAATTGCATTCACTTTTGCATTCACGATCACTTTTGAGAATGGTGTTTTCCTGCTAATTGATTTGCATTCTGGAACATTTGCGCTTATAACCTATTGCCGTGTGTGCATTGCCTCGTTTATAATGTGAAGAAATAGCCTAATAGTTTATCAACATTTTAACCTAAATGTTCTGATCTGTTGCATCAACCTCATGGTTTAAAACAGGTTTTTTTGATGCTCGTGGTTGTATTAATTAGGGATCTATCACAAACCCATACAACTTGTCCCAGACTCTGTTTAGAATATGTGTTTCTCACACAGAACAGGTCAACTGTTTTACTATGGTAGATAGTAGATTGACATAGGCAGCCTAATAACAAAACAGAGCACATGCCTTTCATGCAACTCTTTTCAAAGCGTTGTTTATTAAAGTCCCATCATGCGACCTTAGAATGTATTAAGAAATGTAACCATATAGCCTAACGTTTGTATCACAACTAAAGTTGCATAAATGACTCTTAAATGAAGCATATCGGAGAACCTGTTTCTTTGTTATAAACAACACAGAAAAACAGCGTGTGTGTTCACTCCTTCAAATCATTTGGAGAAAATATGATTTTCTATTTTATTTAGCTGTGTTCAATTGTATTCTTCATAGTATAAAATTCTATAAAATAATACCACACAGAATTGTAAGCGAATTGTGTCTGCTAAATGAAGTAGTGTAGCCCACAGCCAGATCAGGGCCTAACATGACAACTCAGAGTATGATATTCTCTTCTCCTGAAATAAACTACGTTTTCTTCATGTCATGTTTCGTTAGACCTGTTGAAAATAAATAATGGATTTATTGTGATGGTGTAGACTATATTACATGGATGTATTGTGATGGTGTAGGTAGACTATATTACATGGATTTATTGTGATGGTGTAGACTATATTACATGGATTTATTGTGATGGTGTAGACTATATTACATGGATTTATTGTGGTGGTGTAGACTATATTACATGGATGTATTGGGATGGTGTAGACTATATTACATGGATGTATTGTGATGGTGTAGACTATATTACATGGATTTATTGTGATGGTGTAGACTATATTACATGGATTTATTGTGATGGTGTAGACTATATTACATGGATTTATTGTGATGGTGTAGACTATATTACATGGATGTATTGGGATGGTGTAGACTATATTACATGGATGTATTGTGATGGTGTAGACTATATTACATGGATTTATTGTGATGGTGTAGACTATATTACATGGATGTATTGGGATGGTGTAGACTATATTACATGGATGTATTGTGATGGTGTAGACTATATTACATGGATGTATTGTGATGGTGTAGACTATATTACATGGATTTATTGTGATGGTGTAGACTATATTACATGGATTTATTGTGATGGTGTAGACTATATTACATGGATTTATTGTGATGGTGTAGACTATATTACATGGATGTATTGTGATGGTGTAGACTATATTACATGGATTTATTGTGATGGTGTAGACTATATTACATGGATTTATTGTGATGGTGTAGACTTATATTACATGGATTTATTTGATTTTTTAAAATGTAGATGTTCCAAAGGTCTGCATCAGTGTGGAAGCCAGGAGATGCGCTCAATGTGTTCATGTTCATTAACGGTCAGTTACGATGAGACCGGCGGTTATTTGCTTGACAATCACCGGCTGACAAAACGTCATGACCTCCACAGCCTTAATAGAGCCCAAAGGGTACAGCCCCGCTCAAGGAATTTGCTCAATTCAATCACCTTGTCTCCCATGTACAGTACATGTTTAGAAGACAAGGGGTAGATGAAACGCAATAGATTCTAATTCAGATGGCCTTAACTGGGTTCATCCGCTATTGTTGCACAGTGTTTCTGGATGACACCAGCTAAACACAGCACATTTCTGTGTTGGGGGGGGGGGTGGACAATTGGCTGTTCGACACTCACAAGGGAGAGCGTGTCAGACAAGATATCTTTCTGCCTGAGCTCCTTTCTGAGTTTAACTGCATTGGATTTTTGTTTGGCGGCAGAGTGTATATCAAGCCCTCCCCCCCTTTGTGCTTCTGCCGGTGATGGTAATGAAAGCACGGCTAAAATATATAAGTGGTCTTACTTCGTTAGGGGAGCAGTGGGATGGTGGGAGCGGTGAAGGGGAGGGGCAGGAGGAGGCTGGAGGATCGTGCTTGGGGTGAGAATCAGTCTGCGTAAGGTAAGCGCAGAGAGGGAGAGAGAGAGAGGAAGAGGGAGGGAGAGAGAGAGAGAGAGGAAGAGGGAGGGAGGGAGAGAGAGAGAGAGAAGAGGGAGGGAGGGAGAGAGAGAGAGGAAGAGGGAGGGAGGGAGAGAGAGAGAGAGAAGAGGAGGGAGGGAGAGAGAGAGAGGAAGGGAGGGAGGGAGGGAGAGAGAGAGGAAGAGGGAGGGAGGGAGAGAGAGAGAGGAAGAGGGAGGGAGGGAGAGAGAGAGGAAGAGGGAGGGAGGGAGAGAGAGAGAGAGAAGAGGGAGGGAGGGAGAGAGAGAGAGGAAGAGGGAGGGAGGGAGAGAGAGAGAGAGAAGAGGAGGGAGGGAGAGAGAGAGGAAGAGGGAGGGAGGGAGAGAGAGAGAGGAAGAGGGAGGGAGGGAGAGAGAGAGGAAGAGCGAAAGAGAAAGAGAGAAAGAGAGGGAGAACGAGAGAGAGAGGGGGATAGGATAGAGGGAGGGAGAACGAGAAAGAGATGGGGGGGGGGATAGAGGGAGGGAGAGAGAGAGAGATGGGGGTAGAAAGATAGAGGGAGGGAGGGAGGGAGGGAGGGAGGGAGGGAGGGAGGGAGGGAGGGAGGGAGGGAGGGAGGAGGGAGGGAGGGAGGGAGGGAGGGAGGGAGGGAGGGAGGGAGGATGGGCGTGCTGCAGTTTGGCAGCCAGTTGTAATGCATCTGTATGACATCATTCTCTGACAAAGTGGACGTCATCAAGTTAAAGGCGTTTGTTTCATCTAGCGTTACAGATGTCTGATGCTTTACTGAAACTTCAGGACTCCTTCACCTCCACATTCACTGGTTCTAGCTAAACTGGAAAAACATTATCACTGTTCTGCTTGTCTCTCTCTGTCTCTCTGTCTCTCTGTCTCTCTGTCTGTCTGTCTGTCTGTGACTTTCTCCTTTTGTGCTGGTGAGTTATTAAGAGCATGACCGGGTACTGTTATCCTCATTACTGTTGTCCTCATTACTGTTGTCCTCATTACTGTTATCCTCATTACTGTTGTCCTCATTACTGTTGTCCTCATTACTGTTGTCCTCATTACTGTTGTCCTCATTACTGTTATCCTCATTACTGTTGTCCTCATTACTGTTGTCCTCATTACTGTTATCCTCATTACTGTTGTCCTCATTACTGTTATCCTCATTACTGTTGTCCTCATTACTGTTATCCTCATTACTGTTATCCTCATTACTGTTATCCTCATTGCTGTTGTCCTCATTACTGTTATCCTCATTACTGTTGTCCTCATTACTGTTATCCTCATTACTGTTGTCCTCATTACTGTTGTCCTCATTACTGTTGTCCTCATTACTGTTATCCTCATTACTGTTGTCTCTGCTGTGTCCCTCTGTTGTGTCCCTCTGCTCTGTTGTGTCCCTCTGCTGTGTCCCTCTGCTCTGTTGTGTCCCTCTGCTCTGCTGTGTCCCTCTGCTTTGTCCCTCTGCTCTGCTGTGTCCCTCTGCTGTGTCCCTCTGCTGTGTCCCTCTGCTGCGTCCCTCTGCTGTGTCCCTCTGCTCTGTTGTGTCCCTCTGCTCTGCTGTGTCCCTCTGCTGTGTCCCTCTGCTGTGTCCCTCTGCTCTGTTGTGTCCCTCTGTTGTGTCCCTCTGCTCTGTTGTGTCCCTCTGCTCTGCTGTGTCCTTCTGCTGTGTCCCTCTGCTCTGCTGTGTCCCTCTGCTGTGTCCCTCTGCTGTGTCCCTCTGCTGTGTCCCTCTGCTGTGTCCCTCTGCTCTGCTGTGTCCCTCTGCTCTGCTGTGTCCCTCTGCTCTGCTGTGTCCCTCTGCTCTGTTGTGTCCCTCTGTTGTGTCCCTCTGCTCTGTTGTGTCCCTCTGCTCTGCTGTGTCCCTCTACTCTGTTGTGTCCCTCTGATGTGTCCCTCTGCTGTGTCCCTCTGCTCTGCTGTGTCCCTCTGCTGTGTCCCTCTGCTCTGCTGTGTCCCTCTGCTCTGTTGTGTCCCTCTGCTGTGTCCCTCTGCTCTGCTGTGTCCCTCTGCTCTGTTGTGTCCCTCTGTTGTGTCCCTCTGCTGTGTCCCTCTGCTGTGTCCCTCTGCTGTGTCCCTCTGCTATGTCCCTCTTTTGTGTCCCTCTGCTCTGCTGTGTCCCTCTGCTCTGCTGTGTCCCTCTGCTATGTCCCTCTGTTGTGTCCCTCTGCTCTGCTGTGTCTATCTTCCCTGCTGTGTCTGAGCGTGAATGGTGGGAGGAAAATCAGTCCCAGACCCAGTCCCAGTCCCAGACCCAGACCCAGTCCCAGACCCAGTCCCAGACCCAGTCCCAGACCCAGTCCCAGACCAGACTATAGTCGCGGCCTAAGAGCAGCGATGACGTCCCGGCCCAAGACATGCCTTTAACAACACTGCCCTTTTTCCACCTAAAGAACTTTCCTACAAGACCGTTCCGGTTAAAACCCATCGTGCCGCAAAGGAGAGGCTCAGCAATGTCAACCAAGACTGTCAAGCTCAACAAGACAAATGACGTTTCAACAGTAAACTGTTATTAAGCAAGACTACACTGACCCAGAAAGTCAAAAAAATGTAAATCCCAACTCAGGAGAAGAGAAATAATCAAACCCTGTTTATATCTTGCGGTTCTGTGCAAAGACACACAAAGATAGAGAGGGAAGATGGGAGGGCAAGGAAGGAAATAATTAAATATATAATCTTAATTGCTATTGATTATAGATGGCTTTAGATTAAAATGTTAAGAAATAAAACCGCTTTGAGGATTAAAACATTCCAAAGTAAAGTCAGGACTGAGAAAATGACCACGGAGTATCCCTTTAATTATGATGTCATAGATACCGTCAGGATTTTTTTTATTTAACCTTTATTTAACTAGGCAAGTCAGTTAAGAAAAAAATCTTATTTACAATGATAGCCTACTCCAGCCACACCCGACGATGCTGAGCCAATTGTGCGGCGCCCTATGGGACTATCAATCACAGCCAGGTGTGATTCAGCCTGGATTCAAACCAGGGACTGTAGTGGACAGTAGTGTTACCTCTTGCACTGAGATGCAACGCCTTAGACCGCTGTTCCACTCAGGAGCCAGAGGATCAGGCACTGCATCTCAACAAACAAAGTAGGAATAAAATATTATGGAAATTGTATTTTTTCTAAACTGGGCCTATTGAGCGTAAACTAGGGGCCACCCATACTTAAAATGAATGCACGTGTGAATAAGTCGCTTTGGATAAAAGCATCTGTATTAAAACTCTAGCACAGACGCAAGGTCAGTCAGGTTTACTGTCAGTCATTTAAATAAAACATCTTTGTAAGAGAAGAGAAGCTGTCTGGGCCGAGAGGAGAAAAGGATCTGGTACAATAGTGTCTGTCTTCATCCCTGATCAACCAATCAGATTCCGTCAGGGCCTGGATCCTTGCTGCTTTGCACATGTACCAATGCAGGGGAGAGTAGCCAGCATACTCCTGTACTCCACTTCCCTGATACCAGAGGGCCTCAGCTGGGGAGGCCACCAAACTATCAACCCTAGGCATCACCGGTCAGGTAGGCCTCTGCCCTTGCTCTCTGAACAGGGAACTGTGACCTCCTATAAGTCCTTACAACTGTCCCTGTCCTCCAGTGTAGTGCAGTTCAATCAATCACACACAACCACGACATATCCCCAAATGAAAAGGTTAAGTAGATCGTTAGAGAGAAAGCATGAGCAGACATCAAACTGTTTCATTACTGGGCAGTGAATTAGCCTCATTAAGCAGAGGACTGATTGACATCTTCCCCAGAACCTGCTGTCAAGGGCCTTCCATTAACAATGACTGGGCCCAATGCACAGTATAGTGTAAACAGTGGCTTTACACAGAGACTGAGACAACAACTAAGACAGTTAGTGGCCACTCTCAAGCCCAGCAATCTGCTGAGTCGTGTCCCACAATCTCTACCTCTACGGTAGTGAACTTACTCTTTCTCTGTGTCATGAATGATTTTCTCTGTCACAACTAGGTAGTGTGTCTTGTACTGCTGAATATGTCTCTGTTGAATGTGTCACTTGGGTTTAGCTGGTCCAGACAGAGACAGGACGGCAGCCCCGGCAGCCCAGGGGCAGGGTGTAAGAGCAGCCCAGGGGCAGGGTGTAAGAGCAGCCCAGGGGCAGGGTGTAAGAGCAGCCCGGGGGCAGGGTGTAAGAGCAGCCCAGGGGCAGGGTGTAAGAGCAGCCCAGGGGCAGGGTGTAAGAGCAGCCCAGGGGCAGGGTGTAAGAGCAGCCCAGGGGCACGGTGTAAGAGCAGCCCAGGGGCAGGGTGTAAGAGCAGCCCAGGGGCAGGGTGTAAGAGCAGCGCGGGGCAGGGTGTAAGAGCAGCCCAGGGGCAGGGTGTAAGAGCAGCCCAGGGGCAGGGTGTAAGAGCAGCCCGGGGCAGGGTGTAAGAGCAGCCCGGGGGCAGGGTGTAAGAGCAGCCCAGGGGCAGGGTGTAAGAGCAGCCCAGGGGCAGGGTGTAAGAGCAGCCCAGGGGCAGGGTGTAAGAGCAGCCCAGGGGCAGGGTGTGAGAGCAGCCCAGGGGCAGGGTGTAGAGCAGCCCAGGGGCAGGGTGTAAGAGCAGCCCAGGGGCAGGGTGTAAGAGCAGCGCGGGGCAGGGTGTAAGAGCAGCCCAGGGGCAGGGTGTAAGAGCAGCCCAGGGGCAGGGTGTAAGAGCAGCCCAGGGGCAGGGTGTAAGAGCAGCCCAGGGGCAGGGTGTAAGAGCAGCCCAGGGGCAGGGTGTAAGAGCAGCGCGGGGCAGGGTGTAAGAGCAGCCCAGGGGCAGGGTGTAAGAGCAGCCCAGGGGCAGGGTGTAAGAGCAGCCCAGGGGCAGGGTGTAAGAGCAGCCCAGGGGCAGGGTGTAAGAGCAGCCCAGGGGCAGGGTGTAAGAGCAGCCCAGGGGCAGGGTGTAAGAGCAGCCCAGGGGCAGGGTGTAAGAGCAGCCCAGGGGCAGGGTGTAAGAGGGGCCCAGGGGCAGGGTGTAAGAAATGCCCAGGGGCAGGGTGTAAAAGCA
>NC_056450.1:38301857-38326857 GCF_018296145.1 Oncorhynchus tshawytscha | reverse complement strand
GGATGTTCTCTGTTTAGTGAGTCCACCAGATTAGAGGCAGTAGGGATGCCCAGGGATGTTCTCTGTTTAGTGAGTCCACCAGATCAGAGGCAGTAGGGATGACCAGGGATGTTCTCTGTTTAGTGAGTCCACCAGATCAGAGGCAGTAGGGATGACCAGGGATGTTCTCTGTTTAGTGAGTCCACCAGGTCAGAGGCAGTAGGGATGACCAGGGATGTTCTCTGTTTAGTGAGTCCACCAGGTCAGAGGCAGTAGGGATGACCAGGGATGTTCTCTGTTTAGTGAGTCCACCAGATCAGAGGCAGTAGGTATGACCAGGGATGTTCTCTGTTTAGTGAGTCCACCAGATCAGAGGCAGTAGGGATGACCAGGGATGTTCTCTGTTTAGTGAGTCCACCAGATCAGAGGCAGTAGGGATGACCAGGGATGTTCTCTGTTTAGTGAGTCCACCAGATCAGAGGCAGTAGGGATGACCAGGGATGTTCTCTGTTTAGTGAGTCCACCAGATCAGAGGCATTAGGGATGACCAGGGATGTTCTCTGTTTAGTGAGTCCACCAGATCAGAGGCAGTAGGTATGACCAGGGATGTTCTCTGTTTAGTGAGTCCACCAGATCAGAGGCAGTAGGGATGACCAGGGATGTTCTCTGTTTAGTGAGTCCACCAGATCAGAGGCAGTAGGTATGACCAGGGATGTTCTCTGTTTAGTGAGTCCACCAGATCAGAGGCAGTAGTGATGACCAGGGATGTTCTCTGTTTAGTGAGTCCACCAGATCAGAGGCATTAGGGATGACCAGGGATGTTCTCTGTTTAGTGAGTCCACCAGATCAGAGGCAGTAGGTATGACCAGGGATGTTCTCTGTTTAGTGAGTCCACCAGATCAGAGGCAGTAGGGATGACCAGGGATGTTCTCTGTTTAGTGAGTCCACCAGATCAGAGGCATTAGGGATGACCAGGGATGTTCTCTGTTTAGTGAGTCCACCAGATCAGAGGCAGTAGGTATGACCAGGGATGTTCTCTGTTTAGTGAGTCCACCAGATCAGAGGCAGTAGGGATGACCAGGGATGTTCTCTGTTTAGTGAGTCCACCAGATCAGAGGCAGTAGGTATGACCAGGGATGTTCTCTGTTTAGTGAGTCCACCAGATCAGAGGCAGTAGTGATGACCAGGGATGTTCTCTGTTTAGTGAGTCCACCAGATCAGAGGCAGTAGGGATGACCAGGGATGTTCTCTGTTTAGTGAGTCCACCAGGTCAGAGGCAGTAGGGATGACCAGGGATGTTCTCTGTTTAGTGAGTCCACCAGGTCAGAGGCAGTAGGGATGACCAGGGATGTTCTCTGTTTAGTGAGTCCACCAGATCAGAGGCAGTAGGGATGACCAGGGATGTTCTCTGTTTAGTGAGTCCACCAGATCAGAGGCAGTAGGGATGACCAGGGATGTTCTCAGTTTAGTGAGTCCACCAGATCAGAGGCAGTAGGGATGACCAGGGATGTTCTCTGTTTAGTGAGTCCACCAGATCAGAGGCAGTAGGGATGACCAGTGATGTTCTCTGTTTAGTGAGTCCACCAGATCAGAGGCATTAGGGATGACCAGGGATGTTCTCTGTTTAGTGAGTCCACCAGATCAGAGGCAGTAGGTATGACCAGGGATGTTCTCTGTTTAGTGAGTCCACCAGATCAGAGGCAGTAGGGATGACCAGGGATGTTCTCTGTTTAGTGAGTCCACCAGATCAGAGGCAGTAGGGATGACCAGGGATGTTCTCTGTTTATTGAGTCCACCAGATCAGAGGTAGTAGGGATGACCAGGGATGTTCTCTGTTTAGTGAGTCTGCCAGATCAGAGGCAGTAGGGATGACCAGGGATGTTCTCTGTTTAGTGAGTCCGCCAGATCAGAGGCAGTAGGGATGACCAGGGATGTTCTCTGTTTAGTGAATGCTCCAGATCAGAGGCAGTAGGGATGACCAGGGATGTTCTCTGTTTAGTGAGTCCACCAGATCAGAGGCAGTAGGGATGACCAGGGATGTTGTCTGTTTAGTGAGTCCTCCAGATCAGGGGCAGTAGGGCTTTTCCTTCACTCTGCAATCCAACTCATCCCAAACCATCTCAATTGGGTTGAGGTTGGGTTATTGTGGAGGCCAGGTCATCTGATGCAGCACTCCGTCACTCTCCTTCTTGGCCAAATAGTCCTTACAAATTCACTTTTAACAAGGCACACCTGTTAATTGAAATATATTCCAGGTGACTACCTCATGAAGCTGGTTGAGAGAATGCCAAGCGTGTGCAAAGCTGTCATCCAGGCAAAGGGTGGCTACTTTGAAGAATCTCAAATCTCAAACATATTTTATTTTTGTTTTACACTTTTTTGGTTACTACATGACTCCATATGTGTTATTTCATAGTTTTGACGTCCTCATTATTATTCTACAATGTAGAAAATAGTTTAAAAAATAAAATAAAGAAAAACCCTTGAATGAGTAGGTGTGTCCATACTTTTGACTGGTTGTGTATATGGCTTACCTTGTAGAGCCAACAGTCTGTTATTAAGGGTAGGAAGTGGTTTACTTCCTAATGGCAAAACTATTAACTAAAGCGGATTGAACCAGGATATGAATGAGATGCACCAGGGGTAAACAGCACACAGTCAGCAGGCAGGCTGCTGTCCAAATGCTGGTTATTCAATTATTGCATCTGAGCTCCTAGAGTGTGAGGCTCTCTTTCTATTTGAAGTGTCCTACCCAGCTAGCCAGCTCCTCACCTAAACGGGTGTGAGTTTCTATCCCATCCAGATTATACGCTGAGGGTCAACATCTCTCTGAAGGAGAAATTATAGATCACATAATAAAGACATGAAAGCACAAAATATGTGGTCGTTAGGGAGAGGTTGACAGAGACATGGAGAGAGAGGGAGAGACAGAGAGGTGGAGAGAGAGGGAGAGAGAGGTTGACAGAGATATGGAAAGAGAGAGAGAGAGGTTGACAGAGAGATAGAGAGAGAGAGAGAGAGAGAGAGGTTGACAGAGAGATGGAGAGAGGGAGAGAGAGAGAGGTTGACAGAGAGATGGAGAGAGAGGGAGAGAGAGAGGTTGACAGAGAGATGGAGAGAGAGAGAGAGAGAGAGGTTGACAGAGAGATGGAGAGAGAGGGAGAGAGAGAGGTTGACAGAGAGATGGAGAGAGAGGGAGAGAGAGAGGTTGACAGAGAGATGGAGAGAGAGAGGTTGACAGAGAGATGGAGAGAGAGGGAGAGAGTGAGGTTGACAGAGAGATGGAGAGAGAGGGAGAGAGAGAGGTTGACAGAGAGATGGAGAGAGAGGGAGAGAGAGAGAGGTTGACAGAGAGAGGGAGAGAGAGGTAGAGAGAGAGAGGTTGACAGAGAGATGGAGAGAGAGGTAGAGAGAGAGAGGTTGACAGAGAGATGGAGAGAGAGAGGGAGAGAGAGGTAGAGAGAGAGAGGTTGACAGAGAGATGGAGAGAGAGGTAGAGAGAGAGAGGTTGACAGAGAGATGGAGAGAGAGGTAGAGAGAGAGAGGTAGAGAGAGAGGTTGACTTAGAGATGGAGAGAGAGGTAGAGAGAGAGAGGTTGACAGAGAGATGGAGAGAGAGGTAGAGAGAGAGAGGTTGACAGAGAGATGGAGAGAGAGGGAGAGTGAGGTTGACAGAGAGATGGAGAGAGAGGGAGAGAGAGTGAGGTTGACAGAGAGATGGAGAGAGAGGGAGAGAGAGAGAGGTTGACAGAGAGAGGGAGAGAGAGGGAGAGAGAGAGAGGTTGACAGAGAGATGGAGAGAGAGGGAGAGAGAGAGAGGTTGACAGAGAGATGGAGAGAGAGGGAGAGAGTGAGGTTGACAGAGAGATGGAGAGAGAGGGAGAGAGAGAGAGGTTGACAGAGAGGTCAATGGGAGGTAATTCCTGAGGTGTTGCATCCTGTGTGTTCATTGGCTGTATTTACATGTGATTCATTCATTGCGTTCTCAAGATAGTCTGCATCCATCAAATCGAATCAAATCAAGCTTTATTTATACAGCACATTACTGACATGGAATACAACACAATGTGGCTAAAAAGGCTAATCAAAACAATGAAAATTAGAACTGAAATATTTACTACACAGCAAACATAAGAGGATAAAAAACTAAAGAATAACAATAAACACTGAACAACTAAAAAACACCTTAAGGAAAAGCAAAGTTAGAAATTGTGTTTTCAGATCTCTTTACATCCTCTCTCTCCTCCGGGCCTCACTCCTATCTCCTTTCTTTTTTTCGCTCCTCCCCTCATCCTCTCCCCTCCTCTCCTCCTCCTTCCCTCCTCCTCTTCTCCTCCTCTCTTTCTCTCCTCCTCCTCTCCCCTCCTCTCCTCCTCCTTCCCTCCTCCTCTTCTCCTCCTCTCTTTCTCTCCTCCTCCTCTCCCCTCCTCTCCTCCTCCTTCCCTCCTCCTCTTCTCCTCCTCTCTTTCTCTCCTCCTCCTCTCCCCTCCTCTCCTCCTCTCCTCCTCCTTCCCTACTCCTCTGCTCCTCCTCTCTTTTTCTCCTCCTCCTCTCCTCCTCCTTCCCTCCTCCTATTCTCCTCCTCCTCTCCTCCTCTCTTTCTCTCCTCCTCCTTCCCTCCTCCTCTTCTCCTCCTCCTCTCCTCCTCTCTTCCTCTTTTTCTTCTCACCTCATCTTCTCCTCCTCCTCTCCTCCTCTCTTCCTGTCTTTCTTCTCTCCCTTCCTCTCCTCCTCCTTCCCTCCTCCTCTCCTCCTCTCTTTCTCTCCTCCTCTCTTTCTCCTCACCTCATCCTCTCTCCTCCTCCTTCCCTCCTCCTCTTCTCCTCTTCCTCTCCTCCTCTCTTTCTCTCCTCCTCTCTTTCTCTCCTCCTTTCTTTCTCATCTCATCCTCCAGTCCTCCTCTCCCCTCTCCCCCCTCTCTCTCTTCTCCTCTCCTCCCCTCTTTCTCTCTTCCTCTTTTTCTCCTCTCCTCCTCCTCTCCCCCTCCTCTCCTCTTATCCTCTCCTCCTCACTTTCTCCTCTCCTCCTCATCTCCTCTCCTCCTCTCCTCCTCTTCGCCTCTCCTCTTCTCTTATCCTCTCCTCCTCTCTTTCTCCTCTCCTCCTCATCTCCTCTTCTCCTCTCCCCCTCTCCTCCTCTCCTCTCCTCCTCTCCCCCTCCTCTCCTCTTCTCCTCTCCTCCCCTCTTTCTCTCTTCCTCTTTTTCTCCTCTCCTCCTCCTCTCCCCCTCCTCTCCTCTTAACCTCTCCTCCTCACTTTCTCCTCTCCTCCTCATCTCCTCTCCTCCTCTCCTCCTCTTCGCCTCTCCTCTTCTCTTATCCTCTCCTCCTCTCTTTCTCCTCTCCTCCTCATCTCCTCTTCTCCTCTCCCCCTCTCCTCCTCTCCTCTCCTCCTCTCCCCCTCTTCTCCTCTTCTCCTCTCCTCCTCCTTTCTTCCTCTCCTTTCTCTGCTCTATAACTATAACCCTAGGAACTCATAATGACATCATAACTGCCATAGCTTTAACATGGGCTCCTGAGTGGCACAGTGGTCTAAGGCACTGCGCCTTAGTGCTAGAGGTGTCACTCCAGACCCTGGTTCAATTCCAGTCTGTATCACACCCGGCCATGATTAGGAGTCACATTGGGGGATGCGCAATTGTCCCTGCGTCGTTAGGGTTTGGCCCGGGGTCAAATAAAAGTTATTTCCTTTGTTCTCTGTTACCCTCTGCATGCCTAGGAACTCATATAATGCCATCATTTTCTCCAATAATCACTTCTTTGTCTATGCGTGCTGTCTATGTGGACCGGTGTTTTGATGAAACGTCACCAAACCTCCTCTTCTCCTCCTTTCTGTTCCCTCTCTTCTAAGACTCTGAAGCTGTCCCACCTCACCTCTTCTGGCTGCACTGTTCCCTCTCTTCTAAGACTCTGAAGCTGTCCCACCTCACCTCTTCTGGCTGCACTGAAGAACTTCACAACAACAAAAAATGCTTTGCTAAAGCTGGTAAAATGGAACCAAATCAACTGTTGAATGGATTTGGTCCCCTTCAACCAGCTGTAGCTCTGCATTGATCACACCGAATGTCTGACAGACACACCAAGACTGTCTCTCTGACCTGCGAACCGAGACACCGTGTCAGGGTGTCTGACAACTAGAACCGAGACACCGTGTCAGGGTGTCTGACAACTAGAACCGAGACACCGTGTCAGGGTGTCTGACAACTAGAACCGAGACACCGTGTCAGGGTGTCTGACAACTAGAACCGAGACACCGTGTCAGGGTGTCTGACAACTAGAACCGAGACACCGTGTCAGGGTGTCTGACAACTAGAACCGAGACACCGTGTCAGGGTGTCTGACAACTAGAACCGAGACACCGTGTCAGGGTGTCTGACAACTAGAACCGAGACACCGTGTCAGGGTGTCTGACAACTAGAACCGAGACACCGTGTCAGGACACACTGATCCAGGAACAGAAATGTGTAAGCACAAAAGGGAACCATCAGACCACAACAGGGAAGGCTTAAAATACAGTTGAACCTTTCTGTACACTATAAGGATATCGATGTGTTTTGTTATACAATAGTCAAGGTAAGTATTTATTTCCTAACCATGTATTACTATGTATCACAGTATATATAATTGCTATCCTTTGTACCTGACTGGAAGGAGAAATGAGAGGGGGGGATATGGAGTGCATAAGTAAAGCAATGTGTATGTTTCTCTCTCTCTCCCTCTCTCTTTCTCTCCCTCTCTCCCTCCCTTTCTCTCTCCCTCTCTGTCTCTCTCTCTCTCCCTCTCTCTCTCTCTCCATCTCTCTCCCTCCCTTTCTCTCTCCCTCTCTGTCTCTCTCTCTCCCTCCCTTTCTCTCTCCCTCTCTGTCTCTCTCTCTCTCTCTCTCTCACATCAATAAAAGCCTATCCTGATGTTCATAAACTGCTGAAGTGGTCCTTACTTTGAAGTGTGGTCTTACTAAGGAGTGTGTGTGGGGTGAGGGTGGGTGATGAGGGAGGGAGGGAGATGTGGGGGGGAAAGGAAAGGAGTGAAGGAATGAAGAGAGAAGAGAGACATGCTGAGAGGTTAGCTGTTGCTTCACAATTAAACATAGGATTACGACCCCAAGACATGAACAAGGACCATGGCTGGATGTCACACGTCCACATCTATAGTACCGCTATCATCATCTCCCCTACCCTCCTGTCCTTTCCTCTCCTCCTCTCCTCCTCTCCTTCTCTACATCTCCCCTACCCTCCTGTCCTTTCCTCTCCTCCTCTCCTCCTCTACATCTCCCCTACCCTCCTGTTCTTTCCTCTCCTCCTCTCCTCCTCTCCTTCTCTACATCTCCCCTACCCTCCTGTCCTTTCCTCTCCTCCTCTCCTTCTCTACATCTCCTCTCTACTCTCCTTTCCTCTCCTCCTCTCCTTCTCTCCTTCTCTACATCTCCTCTACCCTCCTGTCCTTTCCTCTCCTCATCTCCTTCTCTCCTTCTCTACAGCTCCTCTACTCTCCTTTCCTCTCCTCCTCTCCTCCTCTCCTTCTCTACATCTCCCCTACCCTCCTGTCCTTTTCTCTCCTCCTCTCCTCCTTCTCTACATCTCCTCTACTCTCCTGTCCTCTCCTCTCCTCCTCTCCTTCTCTACATCTCCTCTACCCTCCTGTCCTTTCTTCTCCTCCTCTCCTTCTCTACATCTCCTCTCCTGTCCTCTCCTCTCCTCCTCTCCTTCTCTACATCTCCTCTACCCTCCTGTCCTTTCCTCTCCTCCTCTCCTTCTCTACATCTCCTCTACTCTCCTTTCCTCTCCTCCTCTCCTTCTCTACATCTTCTCTACAGCTCCTCTACTCTCCTTTCCTCTCCTCCTCTCCTTCTCTCCTTCTCTTCCTCTACATCTCCCCTACCCTCCTGTCTTTTCCTCCTTTCCTCTCCTCCTCTCCTTCTCTACATCTCCTCTACTCTCCTGTCCTCTCCTCCTTCTCTACATCTCCCCCTACCCTCCTGTCCTTTTCTCTCCTCCTCTCCTCCTTCTCTACATCTCCTCTACTCTCCTGTCCTCTCTCCTCTCCTCCTCTCCTTCTCTACATCTCCTCTACCCTCCTGTCCTTTCTTCTCCTCCTCTCCTTCTCTACAGCTCCTCTCCTGTCCTCTCCTCTCCTCCTCTCCTTCTCTACATCTCCTCTACCCTCCTGTCCTTTCCTCTCCTCCTCTCCTTCTCTACATCTCCTCTACTCTCCTTTCCTCTCCTCCTCTCCTTCTCTACTTCTCTACAGCTCCTCTACTCTCCTTTCCTCTCCTCCTCCTCCTCTCCTTCTCTACAGCTCCTCTACTCTCCTTTCCTCTCCTCCTCTCCTCCTCTCCTTCTCTACAGCTCCTCTCCTCTCCTTTCCTCCTCTCCTCCTCTCCTCCTCTCCTTCTCTAATCTCCCCTACCCTCCTGTCCTTTCCTCTCCTCCTCTCCTTCTCTACATCTCCTCTACTCTCTCTGTCCTCTCCTCCTTCTCTACATCTCCCCTATCCTCCTGTCCTTTTCTCTCCTCCTCTCCTCCTTCTCTCCTCATCTCCTCTCTACTCTCCTGTCCTCTCCTCTCCTCTCCTCCTCTCCTTCTCTACATCTCCTCTACCCTCCTGTCCTTTCTTCTCCTCCTCTCCTTCTCTACATCTCCTCTCCTGTCCTCTCCTCTCCTCCTCTCCTTCTCTACATCTCCTCTACCCTCCTGTCCTTTCCTCTCCTCCTCTCCTTCTCTACATCTCCTCTACTCTCCTTTCCTCTCCTCCTCTCCTTCTCTCCTTCTCTACAGCTCCTCTACTCTCCTTTCCTCTCCTCCTCTCCTCCTCTCCTTCTCTACATCTCCCCTACCCTCCTGTCCTTTCCTCTCCTCCTCTCCTTCTCTACATCTCCTCTACTCTCCTGTCCTCTCCTCCTTCTCTACATCTCCCCTACCCTCCTGTCCTTTTCTCTCCTCCTCTCCTCCTTCTCTACATCTCCTCTACTCTCCTGTCCTCTCCTCTCCTCCTCTCCTTCTCTACATCTCCTCTACCCTCCTGTCCTTTCTTCTCCTCCTCTTCTTCTCTACATCTCCTCTCCTGTCCTCTCCTCTCCTCCTCTCCTTCTCTACATCTCCTCTACCCTCCTGTCCTTTCTTCTCCTCCTCTCCTTCTCTACATCTCCTCTCCTGTCCTCTCCTCTCCTCCTCTCCTTCTCTACATCTCCTCTACTCTCCTGTCCTCTCCTCCTTCTCTACATCTCCCCTACCCTCCTGTCCTTTTCTCTCCTCCTCTCCTCCTTCTCTACATCTCCTCTACTCTCCTGTCCTCTCCTCTCCTCCTCTCCTTCTCTACATCTCCTCTACCCTCCTGTCCTTTCTTCTCCTCCTCTCCTTCTCTACATCTCCTCTCCTGTCCTCTCCTCTCCTCCTCTCCTTCTCTACATCTCCTCTACCCTCCTGTCCTTTCCTCTCCTCCTCTCCTTCTCTACATCTCCTCTACTCTCCTTTCCTCTCCTCCTCTCCTTCTCTCCTTCTCTACAGCTCCTCTACTCTCCTTTCCTCTCCTCCTCTCCTCCTCTCCTTCTCTACATCTCCCCTACCCTCCTGTCCTTTCCTCTCCTCCTCTCCTTCTCTACATCTCCTCTACTCTCCTGTCCTCTCCTCCTTCTCTACATCTCCCCCTACCCTCCTGTCCTTTTCTCTCCTCCTCTCCTCCTTCTCTACATCTCCTCTACTCTCCTGTCCTCTCCTCTCCTCCTCTCCTTCTCTACATCTCCTCTACCCTCCTGTCCTTTCTTCTCCTCCTCTTCTTCTCTACATCTACTCTCCTGTCCTCTCCTCTCCTCCTCTCCTTCTCTACATCTCCTCTACCCTCCTGTCCTTTCTTCTCCTCCTCTCCTTCTCTACATCTCCTCTCCTGTCCTCTCCTCTCCTCCTCTCCTTCTCTACATCTCCTCTACCCTCCTGTCCTTTCCTCTCCTCCTCTCCTTCTCTACATCTCCTCTACTCTCCTTTCCTCTCCTCCTCTCCTTCTCTCCTTCTCTACAGCTCCTCTACTCTCCTTTCCTCTCCTCCTCTCCTCCTCTCCTTCTCTACATCTCCCCTACCCTCCTGTCCTTTCCTCTCCTCCTCTCCTTCTCTACATCTCCTCTACTCTCCTGTCCTCTCCTCCTTCTCTACATCTCCCCTACCCTCCTGTCCTTTTCTCTCCTCCTCTCCTCCTTCTCTACATCTCCTCTACTCTCCTGTCCTCTCCTCTCCTCCTCTCCTTCTCTACATCTCCTCTACCCTCCTGTCCTTTCTTCTCCTCCTCTTCTTCTCTACATCTCCTCTCCTGTCCTCTCCTCTCCTCCTCTCCTTCTCTACATCTCCTCTACCCTCCTGTCCTTTCTTCTCCTCCTCTCCTTCTCTACATCTCCTCTCCTGTCCTCTCCTCTCCTCCTCTCCTTCTCTACATCTCCTCTACTCTCCTGTCCTCTCCTCCTTCTCTACATCTCCCCTACCCTCCTGTCCTTTTCTCTCCTCCTCTCCTCCTTCTCTACATCTCCTCTCCTCTCCTGTCCTCTCCTCTCCTCCTCTCCTTCTCTACATCTCCTCTACCCTCCTGTCCTTTCCTCTCCTCCTCTCCTTCTCTACATCTCCTCTACTCTCCTTTCCTCTCCTCCTCTCCTTCTCTACTTCTCTACAGCTCCTCTACTCTCCTTTCCTCTCCTCCTCTCCTTCTCTCCTTCTCTACAGCTCCTCTACTCTCCTTTCCTCTCCTCCTCTCCTCCTCTCCTTCTCTACATCTCCCCTACCCTCCTGTCCTTTCCTCTCCTCCTCTCCTTCTCTACATCTCCTCTACTCTCCTGTCCTCTCCTCCTTCTCTACATCTCCCCTACCCTCCTGTCCTTTTCTCTCCTCCTCTCCTCCTTCTCTACATCTCCTCTACTCTCCTGTCCTCTCCTCTCCTCCTCTCCTTCTCTACATCTCCTCTACCTTCCTGTCCTTTCTTCTCCTCCTCTCCTTCTCTACATCTCCTCTCCTGTCCTCTCCTCTCCTCCTCTCCTTCTCTATATCTCCTCTACCCTCCTGTCCTTTCCTCTCCTCCTCTCCTTCTCTACATCTCCTCTACTCTCCTTTCCTCTCCTCCTCTCCTTCTCTCCTTCTCTACAGCTCCTCTACTCTCCTTTCCTCTCCTCCTCTCCTCCTCTCCTTCTCTACATCTCCCCTACCCTCCTGTCCTTTCCTCTCCTCCTCTCCTTCTCTACATCTCCTCTACTCTCCTGTCCTCTCCTCCTTCTCTACATCTCCCCTACCCTCCTGTCCTTTTCTCTCCTCCTCTCCTCCTTCTCTACATCTCCTCTACTCTCCTGTCCTCTCCTCTCCTCCTCTCCTTCTCTACATCTCCTCTACCCTCCGGTCCTCTCCTCTCCTCCTCTCCTTCTCTACATCTCCTCTACTCTCCTGTCATATCCTCTCCTCCTCTCCCCTCCCTCCCCTCCTCTCCTTTCAACTCCCTCCTCATCTCTTCTCCTCCTCTCCTCTCCTTTCCCCTCCTCTCCTTTCAACTCCCCTCCTCATCTCTTCTCCTCCTCTCCTCTCCTTTCCCCTCCTCTCCTTTCAACTCCCCTCCTCATCTCTTCTCCTCCTCTCCTCTCCTTTCCCCTCCTCTCCTTTCAACTCCCCTCCTCATCTCTTCTCCTCCTCACCCCTCCCCTCCCCTCCTCTCCTTTCAACTCCCCTCCTCATCTCTTCTCCTCCTCAACCCTCCCCTCCCCTCCTCTCCTTTCAACTCCCCTCCTCATCTCTTCTCCTCCTCTCCTCTCCTTTCCCATCCTCCCATCACCTTT
Source organism: Oncorhynchus tshawytscha (assembly GCF_018296145.1). NCBI lineage: Eukaryota > Metazoa > Chordata > Actinopteri > Salmoniformes > Salmonidae > Oncorhynchus > Oncorhynchus tshawytscha. The sequence continues at coordinate 38,315,086 of NC_056450.1, read as the reverse complement.
CTGCTCCATCTCCTCCCCTCTTTTCTCCCCTCCCAACTCTCCCCTCATCTCCTCTCCATCACCTCTCCTCTGTGTCTCTCTGTATATATCTCTGGGCCTTTGGAGGTGTGTGTGACATATGTTTTAATGTGCCTGCAATTCCTTATCACCCCCCTGCTGAAAGCTCAATTTGCCTTCGTCCCTGTGAGAGATGTTAGGCTACGCCTTTAGGAGGGCATTATGTTAACCAAATGAAACATTTTTTCAGGGGGACAGGCACTAAGCTGACACAGCCTGAATAAATGGTGGATGTATTCATTGTCACTTGTTCATATTTTGGGTAAAGGTAGTTGAACGGGGAATCACACAACTATACGAGATGCAAACAGTTCATGTTTATTATTGTGAAGCCAAATCCTCAAACAGGAAACACACATGCAGCACAAACACCTTTTCTTCTGTCAGAACCTGTCAGAACGTGTCAGAACCTAGTCCATCCAATCCAATGACACAGAAGGCAGGGCATTGATACGGTTCTGTTAGGTGATGTAAACAGTTGATAAAGACAAACAAACTGAATGAAGTAAGAATACCAAACAGATGTCACTATCCTCCTAGAAAGTAAGGTGCTGAAAAAGGTTATTCTGTCTGTCCCCCTAGGAGAACCCTTTGAAGAACCCTGTACATCTACATGTAACTGCCAACAGAAAGGAAACAACAGCCTAACGTGTCTTAACGTTAAGAGGGCGTTAGGCCAACACAAGTCAGAACAGCTTCAATGCAGATTCTGGAACTCTATTTCCCCTGAACAAGGCAGTTAACCCACTGTTCCCCTGAACAAGGCAGTTAACCCACTGTTCCCCTGAGCAAGGCAGTTAACCCACTGTTCCCCTGAACAAGGCAGTTAGCCCACTGTTCCCCTGGACAAGGCAGTTAACCCACTGTTCCCCTGAACAAGGCAGTTAACCCACTGTTCCCCTGAACAGGGCAGTTAACCCACTGTTCCCCTGAACAGGGCAGTTAACCCACTGTTCCCCTGAGCAAGGCAGTTAACCCACTGTTCCCCTGAACAAGGCAGTTAACCCACTGTTCCCCTGAGCAAGGCAGTTAGTTAACCCACTGTTCCCCGGTACGCCGTCATTGTAAATAAGAGTTAAATAAAGGTCAAATCAAATCAAATCAAATGTATTTATATAGCCCTTCATACATCAGCTGATATCTCAAAGTGCTGTACAGAAACCCAGCCTAAAACCCCAAACAGCAAGCAATGCAGGTGTAGAAGCACGGTGGCTCGGAAAAACTCCCTAGAAAGGCCAAAACCTAGGAAGAAACCTAGAGAGGAACCAGGCTATGTGGGGTGGCCAGTCCTCTTCTGGCTGTGCCGGTGGAGATTATAACAGAACATGGCCAAGATGTTCAAATGTTCATAAATGGTCGAACAATAATAAGGCAGAAATCTTTGGTCTTGGCCATAGTGGAGTTTGGAGTGTGACTGTTTGAGGTTGTGGACAGGTGTCTTTTATACTGATAACAAGTTCAAACAGGTGCCATTAATACAGGTAACGAGTGGAGGACAGAGGAGCCTCTTAAAGAAGAAGGTACAGGTCTGTGAGAGCCAGAAATCTTGCTTGTTTGTAGGTGACCAAATACTTATTTTCCACCATAATTTGCAAATAAAGTCATTAAAAATCCTACAATGTGATTTTCTGGATTTTTTTCTCATTTTGTCTGTCATAGTTGAAATGTACCTATGATGAAAATTACAGGCCTCTCTCATCTTTTTAAGTGGGAGAACTTGCACAATTGGTGGCTGACTAAATACTTTTTTGCCTCACTGTATATATTGGAGTGTTTTTCAGGCAGACAGACAGACAGACAGACAGACAGACAGACAGACAGACAGACAGACAGACAGACAGACAGACAGACAGACAGACAGACAGACAGACAGACAGACAGGCAGGCAGTCAGACAGACAGACAGTTAGGCAGACAGACAGACAGACAGACAGACAGACAGACAGACAGACAGACAGACAGACAGACAGACAGACAGACAGACAGACAGACAGACAGACAGAGACACAAACCCCCTCTAAGCTCCTTTGAGACCCCTCTTTTTAAAGTCCCTGAGATCTCTTCTTCTAGCTGTGGCACTGTAGCAAAAATAAAGGTCAACTGGACATTTTATCAAATTACCCTAAGCCCTAAGCTGTTAATTGCTTAAATAACTCAGGAACCACATGTGTGGAAGAATCTGCTTTCAATATAATTGGTAGCCCTTTACAGATGATTCCTTTATTTTGGCAGGTACCTGTACTTACAATACACCTGTAGCACATTATAATTAAAACAGGCAATCATCAAACACAGTGCAAAGGGAAAGAATCACTGCATCACCTGGCTCTTTAACCAAGGTGAAGATCACTGCATCTACCTGGCTCTCTAACCAAGGTGAAGATCACTGCATCTACCTGGCTCTCTAACCAAGGTGAAGTACACTGCATCTACCTGGCTCTTTAACCAAGGTGAAGTTCACTGCATCTACCTGGCTCTTTAACCAAGGTGAAGTTCACTGCATCTACCTGGCTCTTTAACCAAGGTGAAGTACACTGCATCTACCTGGCTCTTTAACCAAGGTGAAGTACACTGCATCTACCTGGCTCTTTAACCAAGGTGAAGTACACTGCATCTACCTGGCTCTTTAACCAAGGTGAAGATCACTGCATCTACCTGGCTCTCTAACCAAGGTGAAGTACACTGCATCTACCTGGCTCTCTAACCAAGGTGAAGTACACTGCATCTACCTGGCTCTTTAACCAAGGTGAAGTACACTGCATCTACCTGGCTCTTTAACCAAGGTGAAGTTCACTGCATCTACCTGGCTCTTTAACCAAGGTGAAGTACACTGCATCTACCTGGCTCTTTAACCAAGGTGAAGTTCACTGCATCTACCTGGCTCTCTAACCAAGGTGAAGTACACTGCATCTACCTGGCTCTTTAACCAAGGTGAAGTACACTGCATCTACCTGGCTCTTTAACCAAGGTGAAGTTCACTGCATCTACCTGGCTCTTTAACCAAGGTGAAGATCACTGCATCTACCTGGCTCTTTAACCAAGGTGAAGTACACTGCATCTACCTGGCTCTTTAACCAAGGTGAAGTACACTGCATCTACCTGGCTCTTTAACCAAGGTGAAGTTCACTGCATCTACCTGGCTCTCTAACCAAGGTGAAGTACACTGCATCTACCTGGCTCTTTAACCAAGGTGAAGTACACTGCATCTACCTGGCTCTTTAACCAAGGTGAAGTTCACTGCATCTACCTGGCTCTAACCAAGGTGAAGATCACTGCATCTACCTGGCTCTTTAACCAAGGTGAAGTTCACTGCATCTACCTGGCTCTTTAACCAAGGTGAAGATCACTGCATCTACCTGGCTCTCTAACCAAGGTGAAGTACACTGCATCTACCTGGCTCTCTAACCAAGGTGAAGATCACTGCATCTACCTGGCTCTTTAACCAAGGTGAAGTTCACTGCATCTACCTGGCTCTTTAACCAAGGTGAAGTTCACTGCATCTACCTGGCTCTTTAACCAAGGTGAAGTTCACTGCATCTACCTGGCTCTTTAACCAAGGTGAAGATCACTGCATCTACCTGGCTCTTTAACCAAGGTGAAGTTCACTGCATCTACCTGGCTCTTTAACCAAGGTGAAGTTCACTGCATCTACCTGGATCTTTAACCAAGGTGAAGATCACTGCATCTACCTGGCTCTTTAACCAAGGTGAAGTTCACTGCATCTACCTGGCTCTTTAACCAAGGTGAAGTACACTGCATCTACCTGGCTCTTTAACCAAGGTGAAGATCACTGCATCTACCTGGCTCTTTAACCAAGGTGAAGATCACTGCATCTACCTGGCTCTTTAACCAAGGTGAAGTTCACTGCATCTACCTGGCTCTTTAACCAAGGTGAAGATCACTGCATCTACCTGGCTCTTTAACCAAGGTGAAGTACACTGCATCTACCTGGCTCTCTAACCAAGGTGAAGATCACTGCATCTACCTGGCTCTTTAACCAAGGTGAAGTTCACTGCATCTACCTGGCTCTTTAACCAAGGTGAAGATCACTGCATCTACCTGGCTCTCTAACCAAGGTGAAGATCACTGCATCTACCTGGCTCTTTAACCAAGGTGAAGTACACTGCATCTACCTGGCTCTCTAACCAAGGTGAAGATCACTGCATCTACCTGGCTCTTTAACCAAGGTGAAGATCACTGCATCTACCTGGCTCTTTAACCAAGGTGAAGTACACTGCATCTACCTGGCTCTTTAACCAAGGTGAAGATCACTGCATCTACCTGGCTCTTTAACCAAGGTGAAGTACACTGCATCTACCTGGCTCTCTAACCAAGGTGAAGTACACTGCATCTACCTGGCTCTCTAACCAAGGTGAAGATCACTGCATCTACCTGGCTCTTTAACCAAGGTGAAGTACACTGCATCTACCTGGCTCTTTAACCAAGGTGAAGATCACTGCATCTACCTGGCTCTCTAACCAAGGTGAAGATCACTGTATCTACCTGGCTCTTTAACCAAGGTGAAGTTCACTGCATCTACCTGGCTCTTTAACCAAGGTGAAGTACACTGCATCTACCTGGCTCTCTAACCAAGGTGGAGATCACTGTATCTACCTGGCTCTTTAACCAAGGTGAAGATCACTGTATCTACCTGGCTCTCTAACCAAGGTGAAAATCACTGCATCACCTGGCTCTTTAACCAAGGTGAAGATCACTGCATCTACCTGGCTCTCTAACCAAGTGTAAGGGTTTTCTTGTGGTGAAGGAGAGGCGGACCAAAATGCAGCGTGGTGGTTATTCATGTTCTTTAAGAAAGGAACTATACATGAATAAACTAACAAAACAATAAATGTGCGAAAACCTAAACAGTCCTATCTGGTGCAAACACAGAGACAGGAACAATCACCCACAAACACACAGTGAAACCCAGGCTACCTAAGTATGATTCTCAATCAGAGACAACTAATGACACCTGCCTCTGATTGAGAACCATACTAGGCCGAAACATAGAAATACCCAAAACATAGAAAAACAAACATAGACTGCCCACCCCAACTCACGCCCTGACCATACTAAATAATGACAAAACAAAGGAAATAAAGGTCAGAACGTGACAGTACCCCTCCCCCAAAGGTGCGAACTCCGGCCGCAAAACCTTAACCTATAGGGGAGGGTCTGGGTGGGCGTCTGTCCGCGGTGGCGGCTCTGGCGCGGGACGCGGACCCCACCTCACCATTGTCTTAGTCCGCCTTATTGTCTGCTTCCATGGCCTCCTAACCATGGCGACCCCTCTAAATGACCCCACTGGACTAAGGGGCAGCTCTGGACAGAGGGGCGGAAGCTCTGGACAGAGGGGCGGAAGCTCTGGACAGAGGGGCGGAAGCTCTGGACAGAGGGGCGGAGGCTCTGGACAGAGGGGCGGAGGCTCTGGACAGAGGGGCGGAGGCTCTTGGCTGTGGGGCTCTGACGCCTCTGGGCTGAGGGGCTCTGACGCCTCTGGGCTGAGAGGCTCTGGCGCCTCTGGACTGAGGGGCTCTGGCGCCTCTGGACTGAGGGGCTCTGGCGCCTCTGGGCTGAGGGGCTCTGGCGCCTCTGGGCTGAGGGGCTCTGGCGCCTCTGGGCTGACTGGCGGCACTGGCGGCCCCTGGCTGACTGGCGGCCCCTGGCTGACTGGCGGCACTGGCGGCCCCTGGCTGACTGGCAGCACTGGTGGCCCCTGGCTGACTGGCGGCACTGGCGGCCCCTGGCTGACTGGCGGCACTGGCGGCCCCTGGCGGCACTGGCGGCACTGGCGGCCCCTGGCGGCACTGGCGGCACTGGCGGCCCCTGGAAGACTGGCGGCACTGGCGGCGCTGAGCAGACTGGCGGCTCAGGCGGTGCTGGGCAGACGGGTGGCTCAGGCGGCGCTGGGCAGAGGGGTGGCTCAGGTGGCACATGGACAGACGGGAAGCTCAGATGGCGCTGGGCAGACGGGAAGCTCCGGCAACGCTGGAGAGGAAGGCTCTGGCAGCCCAGTCAGCCCAGCTGGACTGAGTAGCTCTGGCGCCTCTGGAATGAGGGGCTCTAGCGCCTCTGGAATGAGGGGCGGGAGCTCTGGTAGCGTCGAACAGGCGGGAGACTCCGGCTGTGCTGGAGAGGAGGAAGGCTCTGGCAGCGCTGGAGAGGCGGGAGACTCCAACGGAGCTGGAGAGGAGGAAGGCTCCGGCAGCGCTGGACAGGCGGGAGCCCCTGTAAGGATGAGCCGGAGAGACAGCCTGGTGCGGGGGGCTGCCACCGGAGGGCTGGTGCTTGGAGGTGGTGACGGATAGACGGGACCGTGCAGGCGCACTGGAGCTCTTGAGCACCGAGCCTGCCCAACCTTACCCGGTTGAATGGTCCCGGTCGCCCTGCCAGTGCGGCGAGGTGGAATAGCCCGCACTGGGCTATGCAGGCGAACCGGGGACACCGTGCGCAAGGCTGGTGCCATGTAAGCCGGCCCAAGGAGACGCACTGGAGACCAGATGCGTAGAGCCGGCTTCATGGCACTTGGCTCGATGCCCACTCTAGCCCGGCCGATACGCGGAGCTAGGATGTACCGCACCGGGCTATGCACCCGCACTGGGGACACCGTGCGCTTCACAGCATAACACGGTGCCTGCCCGGTCTCTCTAGCCCCCCGGTAAGCACAGGAATTTGGCGCAGGTCTCCTACCTGGCTTCACCACACTTCCTGTGTGTCTCCCCCAAGACATTTTTGGGGCTGACTCTCGGGCTTCCATCCACGCCGCCGTGCTGCCTCCTCATACCAGCGCCTCTCCGCCTTCGCCGCCTCCAGCTCTTCTTTGGGGCGGCGATATTCTCCAGGCTGTGCCCAGGGTCCTTTACCTTCCAATTCTTCCTCCCATGTCCATTCCTCCAAATAGTGAAGCCTCTCCCACTCCTGCTCCTGCTCCTGCTGCTGCCTCTGTTGCTTCTCCTGCTGCTGCTTTTGCTGTTGCCCGTTACCACGCCGCTTGGTCCTGTTGTGGTGGGTGATTCTTTAAGGGTTTTCTTGTGGTGTAGGAGAGGCGGACCAAAATGCAGCGTGGTGGTTATTCATGTTCTTTAATAAAGGAACTATACATGAATAAACTAACAAAACAATAAATGTGCGAAAACCTAAACAGTCCTATCTGGTGCAAACACAGAGACAGGAACAATCACCCACAAACACACAGTGAAACCCAGGCTACCTAAGTATGATTCTCAATCAGAGACAACTAATGACAAAACAAAGGAAATAAATGTCAGAAAGGTGAAAATCACTGCATCTACCTGGCTCTCTAACCAAGGTGAAGATCACTGCATCTACCTCTCTCTCCAACCAAGGTGAAGATCACTGTATCTACCTGGCTCTTTAACCAAGGTGAAGATCACTGCAACTACCTGACTCTCCGAGGTGATTTGAGGAGCAAACTGAAGTAAAGAGAAGAGTATAGCATTAAATGGCGCTGGTAGACACGGTCACAACTTTGCAATACTTTTTTATTTTTAATGTCTCATATTATTAGCGCAGAATGTTTAAAAAAAAAATTATTTCTTAATTCCGTTCTTTTAATTTTAGATTCATGTACATTGTTGTGAGTTGTTACATATTACTGCCCTGGAGCTAGAAACACAAGCATTTCGCTACACCCGCAATAACATCTGCTCAATATGTGTATGTGACCAATAACATCTGCTCAATATGTGTATGTGACCAATAACATCTGCTCAATATGTGTATGTGACCAATAACATCTGCTCAATATGTGTATGTGACCAATAACATCTGCTCAATATGTGTATGTGACCAATAACATCTGCTCAATATGTGTATGTGACCAATAACATCTGCTCAATATGTTTATGTGACCAATAACATCTGCTCAATATGTGTATGTGACCAATAACATCTGCTCAATATGTGTATGTGACCAATAACATCTGCTCAATATGTGTATGTGACCAATAACATCTGCTCAATATGTGTATGTGACCAATAACATCTGCTCAATATGTGTATGTGACCAATAACATCTGCTCAATATGTTTATGTGACCAATAACATCTGCTCAATATGTGTATGTGACCAATAACATCTGCTCAATATGTGTATGTGACCAATAACATCTGCTCAATATGTGTATGTGACCAATAACATCTGCTCAATATGTGTATGTGACCAATAACATCTGCTCAATATGTTTATGTGACCAATAACATCTGCTCAATATGTGTATGTGACCAATAACATCTGCTCAATATGTTTATGTGACCAATAACATCTGCTCAATATGTGTATGTGACCAATAACATCTGCTCAATATGTTTATGTGACCAATAACATCTGCTCAATATGTTTATGTGACCAATAACATCTGCTCAATATGTGTATGTGACCAATAACATCTGCTCAATATGTTTATGTGACCAATAACATCTGCTCAATATGTGTATGTGACCAATAACATCTGCTCAATATGTTTATGTGACCAATAACATCTGCTCAATATGTGTATGTGACCAATAACATCTGCTCAATATGTGTATGTGACCAATAACATCTGCTCAATATGTTTATGTGACCAATAACATCTGCTCAATATGTGTATGTGACCAATAACATCTGCTCAATATGTGTATGTGACCAATAACATCTGCTCAATATGTGTATGTGACCAATAACATCTGCTCAATATGTTTATGTGACCAATAACATCTGCTCAATATGTGTATGTGACCAATAACATCTGCTCAATATGTGTATGTGACCAATAACATCTGCTCAATATGTGTATGTGACCAATAACATCTGCTCAATATGTTTATGTGACCAATAACATCTGCTCAATATGTGTATGTGACCAATAACATCTGCTCAATATGTGTATGTGACCAATAACATCTGCTCAATATGTGTATGTGACCAATAACATCTGCTCAATATGTGTATGTGACCAATAACATCTGCTCAATATGTGTATGTGACCAATAAGATTTGTTTGGATTTGATTCAGCAACAAAGGAAGTAAATTAAAAAGCGTATTTATCGTAACAAGTAAATCCAACACATTTCGGCTTTTGGCCTTTTTCTAAACACAGACCAGAAGCTCCAACATGGGACAGCTCCTGTACGATCCAAGCCTGATCCACCATCCTGACCGCTGCTCTCTCATTTCCTTTTCACCACGGAACCACTCCTGTACATCCATGCAACTCATGAAGAGACCCCCCAGTTCCCCTGTTCCCCCTCTGCTATAGCAGATTGAGCGATCACCCAGACTCTCCCTCCCCACTCTCTCTCCACACTCTCCCTCCCCACTCTCCCTCCCCTCACTCCCTCCCCACTCTCCCTCCCTCACTCTCCCTCCCCACTCTCCCTCCCCTCACTCCCTCCCCACTCTCCCTCCCCACTCTCCCTCCCTCCCTCCCCCTCCCTCCCTCCCTCCCTCCCTCCCTCCCTCCCTCCCTCCCTCCCTCCCTCCCTCCCTCCCTCCATCCCTCCCTCCCTCCATCCCTCCCTCCCTCCCCACTCTCTCTCCCCACTCTCCCTCCCTCCATCACTCCCTCACTCTCCCTCCCCACTCTCCCTCCCCCACTCTCCCTCCCCACACTCCCTCCCTCCCCACTCTCCCTCCCTCTCTCTCCCTCACTCTCCCTCACTCTCCCTCCCCACTCTCCCTCCCCTCCTCCCTCCCCACTCTCCCTCCCCTCACTCCCTCCCCACTCTCCTCCCCTCCCCTCACTCCCTCCCTCCTCTCCCTCCCCACTCTCCCTCCCCTCCTCCCTCCCCACTCTCCCTCCCCTCCTCCTCCCTACTCTCCCTCCCTAACTCCCTCCCCTCACTCCCTCCCCTCACTCCCTCCCCTCAATCCCTCCCCACTCTCCCTCCCCTCACTCCCTCCCTCACTCTCCCTCCCCACTCTCCCTCCCCTCACTCCCTCCCTCCTCTCCCTCCCCACTCTCCCTCCCCTCACTCCCTCCCTCACTCTCCCTCCCCACTCTCCCTCCCCACTCTCCCTCCCCACTCTCCCTCCCCACTCTCCCTCCCCACTCTCCCTCCCCTCCTCCCTCCCCTCACTCCCTCCCCACTCTCCCTCCCATCACTCCCTCCCCACTCTCCCTCCCCTCACTCCCTCCCTCACTCTCCCTCCCCACTCTCCCTCGCCTCCTCCCTCCCTCACTCTCCCTCCCCACTCTCGCTCCCTCACTCTCCCTAATCTCCCTCCCCACTCTCCCTCCCCTCCTCCCTCCCCACTCTCCCTCCCTCACTCTCCCTCCCCACTCTCCCACCCTCCCTCCCCCTCCCTCCCCCTCCCTCCCTCCCTCCCTCCCACCCTCCCTCCCTCCCTCCCTCCCTCCCTCCCTCCCTCCCTCCCTCTCCCTCCCTCCCTCCCTCCCTCCTCCATCCCTCCCTCCCTCCATCCCTCCCTCCCTCCCTCCCTCCCTCCCCACTCTCTCTCCCCCACTCTCCCTCCCTCCATCACTCCCTCACTCTCCCTCCCCACTCTCCCTCCCCACTCTCCCTCCCCACACTCCCTCCCTCCCCACTCTCCCTCCCTCTCTCTCCCTCACTCTCCCTCACTCTCCCTCCCCTCCCCTCCCCTCACTCCCTCCCCACTCTCCCTCCCCTCACTCCCTCCCCACTCTCCCTCCCCTCCCCTCACTCCCTCCCTCACTCTCCCTCCCCACTCTCCCTCCCCTCCTCCCTCCCCACTCTCCCTCCCCTCACTCCTCCCTACTCTCCCTCCCTAACTCCCTCCCCTCACTCCCTTCGCTCCTCCCTCCCCTCACTCCCTCCCCACTCTCCCTCCCCTCACTCCCTCCCTCACTCTCCCTCCCCACTCTCCCTCCCCTCACTCCCTCCCTCACTCTCCCTCCCCCACTCTCCCTCCCCTCACTCCCTCCCTCACTCTCCCTCCCCACTCTCCCTCCCCTCATTCCCTCCCCACTCTCCCTCCCCACTCTCCCTCCCCACTCTCCCTCCTCTCCTCCCTCCCTCACTCTCCCTCCCCACTCTCCCTCGCCTCACTCCCTCCCTCACTCTCCCTCCCCACTCTCGCTCCCTCACTCTCCCTAATCTCCCTCCCCACTCTCCCTCCCCTCCTCCCTCCCCACTCTCCCTCCCTCACTCTCCCTCCCCACTCTCCCACCCTCCCTCCCCCTCCCTCCCCCTCCCTCCCTCCCTCCCACCCTCCCTCCCTCCCTCCCTCCCTCCCTCCCCACTCTCTCTCCCCACTCTCCCTCCCTCCATCACTCCCTCACTCTCCCTCCCCTCACTCCCTACCCACTCTCCCTCCCCTCACTCCCTCCCCTCACTCCCTCCCTCACTCTCCCTCCCCTCACTCCCTCCCCTCACTCCCTCACTCTCCCTCCCCACTCTCCCTCCCCTCAGTCCCTACCCACTCTCCCTCCCCTCACTCCCTACCCACTCTCCCTCCCCTCCTCCCTCCCCTCACTACCCTCCCTCACTCTCCCTCCCCTCACTCCCTCCCCACACTCCCTACCCACTCTCCCTCCCCTCACTCCCTACCCACTCTCCTTCCCCTCACTCCCTCCCCTCACTCCCTCCCTCACTCCCTCCCCTCACTCCCTCCCCACCTCCCTCCCCTCACTCCCTCCCCACTCTCCCTCCCCTCACTCCCTCCCCACTCTCCCTCCCCTCACTCCCTCCCTCACTCTCCCTCCCCACTCTCCCTCCCCTCACTCCCTTCTTCACTCTCCCTCCCCCACTCACCCCTCCCCTCACTCCCTCCCCACTCTCCCTCCCCTCCTCCCTCCCCCCCACTCTCCCTCCCCTCACACCCTCCCCACTCTCCCTCCCCTCACTCCCTCCCCTCCCTCCCTCCCTCCCTCCCCACTCTCTCTCCCCACTCTCCCTCCCTCCATCACTCCCTCACTCTCCCTCCCCACTCTCCCTCCCCACTCTCCCTCCCCACACTCCCTCCCTCCCCACTCTCCCTCCCTCTCTCTCCCTCACTCTCCCTCACTCTCCCTCCCCTCACTCCCTCCCCTCACTCCCTCCCCACTCTCCCTCCCCTCCTCTCCCTCCCCACTCTCCTTCCACTCACTCCCTCCCCACTCTCCCTCCCTCACTCCCTCCCCTCACTCCCTCCCTACTCTCCCTCCCTCCTCCCTCCCCTCCTCCCTCCCCACTCTCCCTCCTCCCTCCCCACTCTCCCTCCCTCCTCCCTCCCCTCACTCCCTCCCCACTCTCCCTCCCCTCACTCCCTCCCCCCTCTCTCCCTCCCCTCACTCCCTCCCTCACTCTCCCTCCCCACTCTCCCTCCCCTCACTCCCTTCTTCACTCTCCCTCCCCACTCACCCCTCCCCTCACTCCCTCCCCACTCTCCCTCCGCTCACTCCCTCCCCACTCTCCCTCCCCTCACACCCTCCCCACTCTCCCTCCCCTCCTCCCTCCCTCCCTCCCTCCCTCCCTCCCCCCACTCTCTCTCCCCACTCTCCCTCCCTCCATCACTCCCTCACTCTCCCTCCCCACTCTCCCTCCCCACTCTCCCTCCCCACACTCCCTCCCTCCCCACTCTCCCTCCCTCTCTCTCCCTCACTCTCCCTCACTCTCCCTCCCCTCACTCCCTCCCCTCACTCCCTCCCCACTCTCCCTCCCCTCACTCCCTCCCCACTCTCCTTCCACTCACTCCCTCCCCACTCTCCCTCCCTCACTCCCTCCCCTCCTCCCTCCCCACTCTCCCTCCCTCACTCCCTCCCCTCACTCCCTCCCCACTCTCCCTCACTCCCTCCCCACTCTCCCTCCCTCACTCCCTCCCCTCACTCCCTCCCCACTCTCCCTCCCCTCACTCCCTCCCCACTCTCCCTCCCCTCACTCCCTCCCCACTCTCCCTCCCCTCACTCCCTACCCACTCTCCTTCCCCTCACTCCCTCCCCTCACTCCCTCCCTCCTCCCTCCCCTCACTCCCTCCCCTCACTCCCTCCCCTCACTCCCTCCCCTCATTCCCTCCCCTCACTCCCTCCCCTCACTCCCTCCCCTCATTCCCTCCCCACTCTCCCTCCCCTCACTCCCTCCCCCACTCTCCCTCCCCACTCTCCCTCCCCTCCTCCCTCCCCACTCTCCCTCCCCTCACTCCCTCCCCTCACTCCCTCCCCACTCTCCCTCCCCACACTCACGTTGGTAGCCATGAAGTGGGTTGAAAGGTTG
>NC_056450.1:38291857-38296857 GCF_018296145.1 Oncorhynchus tshawytscha | reverse complement strand
ACAGCATCACACACAGTCACAGCAACACAAACACACAGTCACAGCAACACAAACACACAGTCACAGCATCACACATCCTGAGACTAAAGCAGTCTAGATTGACCCAGTGGGACCAGCAGCACCTGGGGACAGACCCAGTGGGACCAGCAGGACCTGGGGACAGACATCAGCCCAGACCCAGTGGGACCAGCAAGACCTGGGGACAGACCCAGTGGGACCAGCAGGACCTGGGGACAAACATCAGCCCAGACCCAGTGGGACCAGCAGGACCTGGGGACAGACCCAGTGGGACCAGCAGGACCTGGGGACAGACATCAGCCCAGACCCAGTGGGACCAGCAGGACCTGGTGACAGACCCAGTGGGACCAGCAGCACCTGGGGACAGACCCAGTGGGACCAGCAGGACCTGGGGACAGACCCAGTGGGACCAGCAGAACCTGGGGACAAACATCAGCCCAGACCCAGTGCGACCAGCAGGACCTGGGGACAGACCCAGTGGGACCAGCAGGACCTGGGGACAGACATCAGCCAAGGACTGAGGAAAGGGAAATGAAGTTGGATTGACAGGTCCACAACAGCAGACAAACCAGGACGTCCCACAGACGGTCTGTGTTGACTGTCTCTGACTCACTCTGCTCCAGACTGGGGAAAACAAATCTGTTTTTGTCCATTCCTTCAGAGGTGATGTAATACATACTTTTCACCTCATTTGGGAATATGGGAATGTGTATAGCAACACTATGAACTAATCTGGTGTTTGAATACCATGGATGACTGACTATATTGATAAATTGTATACGTTGAGTAATTTTGTCCAGTACAGTATAGTAAGCAGTTTGAAAAACATAATTACTTGGACACCAAAGTCTATGGCAGTTAGATGAACCCATTAGTTAGGGTCTATTTCCTCCAGCACCCGCAAACAGGAAATACATACAGGAAATACATCTAAATGATCTAAACCAGGGGGGTCCAATCTGGCCCGTCAGTAAAAAAAATATACACCATCGTTCAAAAGTTTGGGGTCACTTAGAAATGTGCTTGGTTTTGAAAGGAAAGCACTATTTTTGTCCATTAAAATAACATGAAATTGATCAGAAATACAGTGTAGACATTGTTCATGTTGTAAATGACTACTGTAGCTGGAAACGGCAGATTTTTTAATGGAACATCTACATAGGCGTACAGAGGCCCATTATCAGCAACCATCACTCCTGGGTTCCAATGGCATGTTGTGTTAGCTAATACAAGTTTATCATTTTAAAAGGCTAATGGATCATTAGAAAACCCTTTTGCAATTATGTTAGCACAGCTGAAAACTGTTGTTCTGATGAAAGAAGCAATAAAAACTGGCCTTCTTTAGACTAGTTGAGTTTCAAACTGGCTCTAACCAGAATAGAAAGAGGAGTGGGAGGCCCTGGTGCACAACTGAGCAAGATGACAAGTACATTAGAGTGTCTAGTTTGAGAAACAGATGCCTCAACTGGCAGCTTCGTTAAATAGTACCTGCAAAACACCAGACTTTGAAATGACAGAGGAGCTTGTCACTGAAGAGCACAACCACAGAGAAATATTTATTGGAGGAGGTTAATAAGTGTGTGGCAAAGCTGGGACTGAGTTTTGAATAGTTATCCAGTATGACCGCTGATGGGTGCCCAAACTTGACAGGAAAAAATGTTGGCCTTTTGAAAAGGATACAAGATCAAGTAGCTGAGCTGAACCCAGATCAGAAAATGATTTTCCTTCACTTCATTATTCATCAGGAGGTGCTGAATGAGAGGAGAGGAGAGGAGAGGAGAGGAGAGGAGAGGAGAGGAGAGGAGAGGAGAGGAGAGGAGAGGAGAGAGAGGAGAGGAGAGGAGAGGAGAGGAGAGGAGAGGAGAGGAGAGGAGAGGAGAGGAGAGGAGGGTGGAGAGGGAGGAAAAGAGGGCTGGAAATGTGTTCTGGAAATGAGCCATGTGGTGGATACAGTCTCTAAAGTCTCCTCTCCTCTCCCCTCCCCTCCCCTCCCCTCCCCCTCTCCTCCTCTCCTCTCCTCTCCTCTCCTCTCCTCTCCTCTCCTCTCCTCTCCTCTCCTCTCCTCTCCTCTCCTCTCCTCTCCTCTCCTCTCCTCTCCTCTCCTCTCCCTCCCCTCCCCTCCTCTCCTCTCCTCTCCTCTCCCTCTCCCCTCCCCCTCCCCTCCCCTCCTCCTCTCCTCCTCTCCTCTCCTCTCCTCTCCTCTCCTCTCCTCTCCTCTCCTCTCCTCTGAATGAGACGTCACAGCCATCGTTCCCCCAGTGCAGAATGTTATCTGCACATTCAATTTTAGTTTATGTTAAATTAATGAACGATTAATTATTCCCAGCTCTAATGACAATGTAATTACCAGCAACACATAAAAATGTCCATGTTTGGCAAAATAATGCCTTGCAATCATGCCATGCCACATTCCTGGGCTAATTGAGGTTAATTAATGTAAGTGGTATGTAAAAAGCCATTAATGACCGTAATGAAGGATATAATTGAAACGGGTATAAGTAGCTACAGTAACCCAGGAGTTACTGTTGTGAACTCTTATAGAGGCCTTCTCTTTCAGAAGACAGTCAGACAATCACAGACTCTCATGAGTAATGAGTGAGAATTGGCACTTTTAAGGCAAGACAATTGTTTTGTTTAGGAAAAGGATGCGACGGTAGAATTGTGCATATGAGCATCTACTTGACGTGTTTGAGTATGAGCGTACACCTCCCTAATTCCTCTCACCTATCCTGTGTGTACAGATGCCATATCTTAATTTGATCATCCTGTTATTGCAGGAATTTTCCTGCACAGCTGGAAATGCAAACATGTAGTGTGTTCACGGTTTAAAAATAAATCTAAAGTTTGGAATTTCCACTTAAAAATGTCTTGATTTGCCCTCACAAAATATCTATCAACCTCTACATTGTTTAACATTTGAATTATATAGTCATTATAATCCACATAATAATTCACATTTCCTGCTGCTGCAGGATTATTTTCCTTCTGAAGCAAACTGGCTCAAATTAAGATCCTACACGTAGTTTGATGTGACGTGGTGATGTCAGAGAAGGCGGGGCTGCCATTGGCCTAGATCACTGCTGAAATGAAGTGGCTGGGCCATGGGAGATGGCTCTCAGCACTCACACAGGCAGGCAGACAGGCAGGGAGAGAGACAGGCACAGAGAGAGACAGGCTGGAAGAGAGACAGGCAGGGAGAGAGACTGGCAGGGAGAGAGACTGGCAGGGAGAGAGGCAGACACACAGGCTGACAAGAAAACAGACAGACAGGGAGAGAGAGAGACAGGCAGGGAGAGAGACTGGCAGGGAGAGAGGCAGACACACAGGCCAACTAGAAGACAGACAGGCAGGGAGAGAGACAGGCGGGGAGAGAGGCAGACACACAGGCCGACTAGAAGAGAGACAGGCAGGGAGAGAGGCAGGCAGGGAGAGAGACAGGCAAGGAGAGAGACAAGCAGGGAGAGAGACAGGCAGGGAGAGAGACAGGCAGGGAGAGAGGCAGAGAGTGAGAGAGACAAACATGGAGAGAGACAGGCAGGGAGAGAGGCAGAGAGGGAGAGAGGCAGGCAAGGAGAGAGGCAGACAGGGAGAGAGGCAGGCAGGGAGAGAGGCAGGCAGGGAGTGAGACAGACAGGGAGAGAGACAGACAGGGAGAGAGGCAGAGAGGGAGAGAGGCAGGCAGGGAGAGAGACAGGCAGGGAGAGAGGCAGACAGGGAGAGAGACAGACAGGGAGAGAGACAGACAGGGAGAGAAACAGGCAGGGAGAGAGACAGGCAGGGAGAGAGACAGGCAGGGAGAGAGGCAGAGAGGGAGAGAGGCAGGCAGGGGAGAGAGACAGGCAGGGAGAGAGGCAGAGAGAGAGAGACAGACAGGGAGAGAGACAGGCAGGGAGAGAGACAGGCAGGGAGAGAGGCAGAGAGGGAGTGAGGCAGGCAGGGAGAGAGGCAAGCAGGGAGAGAGGCAGGCAGGAAGAGAGACAGGCAGGGAGAGAGGCAGAGAGGGAGAGAGACAGACAGGGAAAGAGACAGGCAGAGAGAGAGAGAGAGAGAGGCAGGGAGAGAGACAGGCATGCCACAGATAAGACTACACCTGATGAGATAAACCCTATGAAATCAGCGGGATATATACAGTGACTGGACAGGAGAGGAGAGGAGAGGAGAGGAGAGGAGAGGAGAGGAGAGGAGAGGAGAGGAGAGGAGAGGAGAGGAGAGGAGAGGAGAGGAGAGGAGAGGAGAGGAGAGGAGAGGAGAGGAGAGGAGAGGAGAGGAGAGGAGAGGAGAGGAGAGGAGAGGAGAGGCTTGGTGGAGAATAAGATTAGACTGTTTTACTGGGGATGTTTGAGAGAGAGACAGAGAGTGAGAGAGAGAGAGAGAGAGAGGGGGGATAGATAGATAGATGAATAGATAGATAGATAGATAGATAGATAGATAGATAGATAGATAGATAGATAGATAGATAGATAGATAGATAGATAGATAGATAGATAGATAGATAGATAGATAGATAGATAGATAGATAGATAGATAGATAGATAGATAGATAGATAGATAGATAGATAGATAGATAGATAGATAGATAGATAGATAGATAGATAGATAGATAGATAGATAGATAGATAGATAGATAGATAGATAGATAGATAGATAGATAGATAGATAGATAGATAGATAGATAGATAGGGATAGAGAGAGGAGAGAGAGAGAGAGAGAGAGAGAGAGGGGAGAGAGGGGGATAAAGAGAGAGATAGAGAGAGAGGAGAGAGAGGGGAGGTGTAGATAGATAGAGAGAGGAGAGAGGGGGAGAGAGGGGGTGTAGATAGATAGAGAGAGAGGGAGAGGGGGGTGTAGATAGGTAGATAGAGAGAGGAGAGAGAGGTGGGGGTGTAGATAGATAGATAGAGAGAGAGAGGAGAGAGAGGGGGGTGTAGATAGATAGATAGAGAGAGGAGAGAGAGGGGGAGAGGGGGGGGGGTGTAGATAGA
>NC_056450.1:38281857-38286857 GCF_018296145.1 Oncorhynchus tshawytscha | reverse complement strand
AGGCAGGTGGAGCTGGAACAGCAGGTAATTACACTTCAGTCAGCACAGACCCAGACAACAGTCCAGCACAACAACAGCCCCTTAACCAGACCCGGAGAGCTGGAGGTGGACAGAGACATATCTGCACTTTGGACAGTGGTGAGACAAATACAACAGGAGAAAGAGGAGCAGAACAGAGCACTAGAGGAGAGTGTCAGACTGCTGGTGGAGGAGAGGTTGAGGGGGATGGAGGAGAGGGTGAGGGGGATGGAGGAGAGGTTGAGGGGGACGGCGTGCGACAGAGAACAACCCACTAGAGAGGTGGCCACCCCCACAGAGAAGCCAGCAGAACAGCCCACCTCAGCACCCAACAAAAGTCTCGACACCACAGTAGAACAGTCCACACCAGACCCTGACCATAGAGTCGACATCACAGCAGAACAGACAAATGAAGAACCCCAAGCCCAGCGGCTCTCACCCCCTCTGAGCACCCCCCCTGTCAGCCTGCCTGCTAGCCCTTCTGACAACCCCCCACACCCACTGAGGACAAACACAAGACACAGATTGTACTCCTTATGGACTCGAATGGGAAATATATAGAAGAAAAAAAACTTTTTCCCAAACACAGTGTGTCTAAACTCTGGTGTCCAAACACCCAGCGCGCCCTAGACCTTCTGTCTGAGGCCAAACTAGGCTCACCCAGCCACATAATAATACACACAGGCACAAACGACCTGAGAGCACAGCAAGAAAGAGTGGCCACAGCACTGAAGGGAGTGATTGAAAAGGCTTCTTCTACTTTCCCCAACGCACAAGTGGTTATCTCCACCCTGCTACCACGAAAAGACTTCCACCCTGCCACAATACAGCGGGTAAACGCAAGTATTTCCCGTGACTGTGCCTCAAAACCAAAAGTTTTCCTGGCCCACCACTCCACCCTGGACTTGAACAGCCTCTATGACCAGGTCCACCTTTACAAGGCAGCAGTGCCCACCTTTGCCCGAACTCTAAAGGACATCGCTCTCAAACGTATCCCCAACACTTCACACAGGAGCAACAGGTCAATAGACACCCCACCCAGACCAGCGAGACACCCTCCCAGACCTGCAGGACCCCCCCCTGGACCTACACACAGAGGACCCACGCCAAGAGGAATTACATCCAGACCACCGCACACCCAGACACATCCACACCCCCACCCCAACCAATCAATACCCCCCACGTCAACCATGCCCACACCCCATTTAGGCACCCTCAGATCAGACCTATGCCACTCCTGCCCACCCCATGCACCCCACCCCCGCAAAGAGGGCCTCAACATGGAAGCCACACATATGCCCAGGTATTGAGTGGGCAAACAGTCCCAACCCCCACTCTCCCACTCGCCCAAGCCAATGGCATGTACCAGATGCTCAGCAGGCTCTGCTCACGCTTACTGGCCTGAGGCCAAACCACGACCAACAACATTGGACACTCTATGGAACAAAAAGCATTCACTATATCATCCTGGAATATCCAAGGCCTGAGGTCATCTGCCTTTGGCCTGAAGAGCAGAAACCCGGACTTCACCAAAGAAATCGGTAATACAGACATTGTCATCCTGCAAGAAACCTGGTACAGAGGAGACAGACCCACCGGTTGCCCTCTAGGTTACAGAGAGCTGGTAGTCCCATCCACCAAACTACCAGGTGTGAAACAGGGAAGGGACTCAGGGGGTATGCTAATTTGGTATAGAGCAGACCTAACTCACTCCATTAAATTAATCAAAACAGGAACATTTTACATTTGGCTAGAAATTCAAAAGGAAATTATCCTAACAGAGAAAAATGTCCCCCTGTGTGCTACCTATATCCCCCCACTAGAATCCCCATATTTTAATGAAGACAGCTTCTCCACCCTGGAGGGGGAAATCAATCATTTCCAAGCCCAGGGACATGTACTAGTCTGTGGCGACCTAAATGCCAGAACCGGACAAGAACCTGACACCCTCAGCACACAGGGGTCAAACACCTGCCTGGAGGTGACAGCATTCCCTCCCACATATGCCCCCCTAGGCACAACTATGACAACATAACCAACAAAAACGGGTCACAACTCCTGCAGCTCTGTCGCACGCTGGGTATGTACATAGTCAATGGTAGGCTTCGAGGGGACTCCTATGGTAGGTACACCTATAGCTCATCTCTTGGCAGTAGCATTTCGCTACACTCGCATTAACATCTGCTAACCATGTGTATGTGACAAATAAAATTTGATTTGATTTTGATTTACTGTAGACTACTTTATCACTGACCTCAACCCAGAGTCTCTCAGAGCGTTCACAGTCAGCCCACTGACACCCCTATCAGACCACAGCAAAATCACAGTCTACTTAAACAGAGCAATACTCAATCATGAGGCATCAAAGCCAAAGGAACTGAGTAACATTAAGAAATGCTATAGATGGAAGGAATGCAGTTTGGAAACCTACCAAAAAACAATTAGGCAACAACAAATTCAATCCCCTTTAGACAATTTCCTGGGTAAAACATTCCACTGTAATAGTGAAGGTGTAAACTTAGCAGTAGAAAATCTTAACAGTATATTTGACCTCTCAGCCTCCCTATCAAATCTAAAAATCTCAAATAGAAAACCGAAGAAAATTAACAACAATGACAAATGGTTTGATGAAGAATGCAAAAATCTAAGAAAGAAATTGAGAAACCTGTCCAACCAAAAACATAGAGACCTGGAAAACCTGAGTCTACGCCTTCACTTTTGTGAATCACTAAAACAATACAGAAATACACTACGGAAAAAGAAGGAACAGCATGTCAGAAATCAGCTCAATGTAATTGAAGAATCCATAGACTCTAACCACTTCTGGGAAAATTGGAAAACACTAAACAAACAACAACACGAAGAATTATCTATCCAAATGGAGATGTATGGGTAAACCACTTCTCCAATCTTTTTGGCTCTATAACAAAGAATAAAGAGCAAAAACATATACATGATCAAATACAGATCTTAGAATCAACTATTAAAGACTACCAGAACCCACTGGATTCTCCAATTACATTGAATGAGTTACAGGACAAAATAAAAACCCTCCAACCCAAAAAGGCCTGTGGTGTTGATGGTATCCTCAATGAAATGATCAAATATACAGACAACAAATTCCAATTGGCTTTACTAAAACTCTTTAACATCATCCTTAGCTCTGGCATCTTCCCCAATATTTGGAACCAAGGACTGATCACCCCAATCCACAAAAATGGAGACAAATTTGACCCCAATAACTACCGTGGAATATGCGTCAACAGTAACCTTGGAAAAATCCGCTGCATTATCATTAACAGCAGACTCGTACACTTCCTCAATGAAAACAATGTACTGAGCAAATGTCAAATTGGCTTTTTACCAAATTACCGTACAACAGACCATGTATTCACCCTGCACACCCTAATTGACAACCAAACAAACCAAAACAAAGGCAAAGTCTTCTCATGCTTTGTTGATTTAAAAAAAGCCTTCGACTCAATTTGGCATGAGGGTCTGCTATACAAACTGATGGAAAGTGGTGTTGGGGGTAAAACATACGACATCATAAAATCCATGTACACAAACAACAAGTGTGCGGTTAAAATTGGCAAAAAACACACAAATTTCTTCACACAGGGTTGTGGGGTTAGACAGGGATGCAGCTTAAGCCCCACCCTCTTCAACATATATATCAACGAACTGGCGCGGGCACTAGAAAAGTCTGCAGCACCCGGCCTCACCCTACTAGAATCCGAAGTCAAATGTCTGCTGTTTGCTGATGATCTGGTACTTCTGTCACCAACCAAGGAGGGCCTACAGCAGCACCTAGATCTTATGCACAGATTCTGTCAGACCTGGGCCCTGACAGTAAATCTCAGTAAGACCAAAATAATGGTGTTCCAAAAAGGTCCAGTCACCAGGACCACAAATACAAATTCCATCTAGACACTGTTGCCCTAGAGCACACAAAAACTATACATACCTTGGCCTAAACATCAGCGCCACAGGTAACTTCCACAAAGCTGTGAACGATCTGAGAGACAAGGCAAGAAGGGCATTCTATGCCATCAAAAGGAACATAAATTTCAACATACCAATTAGGATCTGGCTATAAATACTTGAATCAGTCATAGAGCCCATTGCCCTTTATGGTTGTGAGGTCTGGGGTCCGCTCACCAACCAAGACTTCACAAAATGGGACAAACACCAAATTGAGACTCTGCACGCAGAATTCTGCAAAAATATCCTCCGTGTACAACGTAGAACACCGAATAATGCATGCAGAGGAGAATTAGGCCGATACCCACTAATTATCAAAATCCAGAAAAGAGCTGTTAAATTCTATAACCACCTAAAAGGAAGCGATTCCCAAACCTTCCACAACAAAGCCATCACCTACAGAGAGATGAACCTGGAGAAGAGTCCCCTAAGCAAGCTGGTCCTGGGGCTCTGTTCACAAACACACCCTACAGAGTCCCAGGACAGCAGCACAATTAGCCCCAACCAAATCATGAGAAAACAAAAAGATAATTACTTGACACATTGGAAAGAATTAACAAAAAAACAGAGCGAACTAGAATGCTATTTGGCCCTACACAGAGAGTACACAGCGGCAGAATACCTGACCACTGTGACTGACCCAAAATGAAGGAAAGCTTTGACTATGTACAGACTCAGCGAGCATAGCCTTGCTATTGAGAAAGGCCGCCGTAGGCAGACATGGCTCTCAAGAGAAGACAGGCTCTGTGCTCACTGCCCACAAAATGAGGTGGAAACTGAGCTGCACTTCCTAACCTCCTGTATGACCATATTAGAGAGACATATTTCCCTCAGATTACACAGATACACAAAGAATTCGAAAACAAATCCAATTTTGAAAAACTCCCATATCTACTGGGTGAAATTCCACAGTGTGCCATCAAAGCAGCAAGATTTGTGACCTGTTGCCGAGAAAAGGGCAACCAGTGAAGAACATGCACCATTGTAAGTACAACCCA
>NC_056450.1:38174357-38274357 GCF_018296145.1 Oncorhynchus tshawytscha | reverse complement strand
GCGACTGTTCTCCCTGCTACCGCATGGCAAGCGGTACCCGGAGCGCCAAGTCTAGGTCCAAGAGGCTTCTAAACAGCTTCTATAGAGAGGAAGACATATAGGAGATAGAGAGGAAGACATATAGGAGAGAGAGAGGAAGACATAGAGGAGATAGAGAGGAAGACATCGAGGAGATAGAGAGGAAGACATAGATGAGATATATAGGAGATAGAGAGGAAGACAGAGGAGACAGAGAGGAGATAGAGAGGAAGACATAGAGGAGATAGAGAGGAAGACATAGAGGAGATAGAGAGGAAGACAGAGGAGACAGAGAGAAGATAGAGAGGAAGACAGAGGAGATAGAGAGGAAGAAAGAGGAGACAGAGAGGAAGACATAGGGGAGATAGAGAGGAGATAGAGAGGACGACATAGAGGAGATAGAGAGGAAGACAGGGGAGACAGAGAGGAGATAGAGAGGAAGATATAGAGGAGACAGAGAGGAGATAGAGAGGAAGACATAGAGGAGACAGAGAGGAGATAGAGAGGAAGACATAGAGGAGATAGAGAGGAGATAGAGAGGAAGACAGAGGAGACAGAGATGAGATAGAGAGGAAGACAGAGGAGACAGGGAGGAGATAGAGAGGAAGACAGAGGAGACAGAGAGGAGATAGAGAGGAAGACAGAGGAGACAGAGAGGAGATAGAGAGGAAGACATAGAGGAGACAGAGAGGAGATAGAGAGGAAGACATAGAGGAGATAGAGAGGAAGAAAGAGGAGACAGAGAGGAAGACATAGGGGAGATAGAGAGGAGATAGAGAGGAAGACAGAGGAGACAGAGAGGAGATATAGAGGAGACAGAGAGGAGATAGAGAGGAAGACATAGAGGAGCTAGAGAGGAGATAGAGAGGAAGACAGAGGCGACAGAGAGGAGATAGAGAGGAAGACAGAGGAGACAGAGATGAGATAGAGAGGAAGACAGAGGAGACAGGGAGGAGATAGAGAGGAAGACATAGAGGAGACAGAGAGGAGATAGAGAGGAATACAGAGGAGACAGAGAGGAGATAGAGAGGAAGACATAGAGGAGATAGAGAGGAAGACATAGAGGAGATAGAGAGGAAGACATATAGGAGAGAGAGGAAGACGTAGAGGAGATAGAGAGGAAGACATATAGGAGAGAGCGAGAGGAAGACATAGAGGAGATAGAGAGGAAGACATAGAGGAGATAGAGAGGAGATAGAGAGGAAGACAGAGGAGACAGAGGAGATAGCGAGGAAGATATAGAGAAGACAGAGAGGAGATAGAGAGGAAGACATAGAGGAGATAGAGAGGAGATAGAGAGGAAGACAGAGGAGACAGAGGAGATAGTGAGGAAGACATGGAGGAGACAGAGAGGAGATAGAGAGGAAGATATAGAGGAGACAGAGAGGAGATAGAGAGGAAGACAGAGAGGAGACAGAGAGGAGATAGAGAGGAAGACATAGAGGAGATAGAGAGGAGATAGAGAGGAAGACAGAGGAGACAGAGAGGAGATAGAGAGGAAGACAGAGGAGACAGAGATGAGATAGAGAGGAAGACAGAGGAGACAGGGAGGAGATAGAGAGGAAGACAGAGGAGATAGAGAGGAGATAGAGAGGAAGACATAGAGGAGACAGAGAGGAGATAGAGAGGAAGACATAGAGGAGATAGAGAGGAAGACATAGAGGAGATAGAGAGGAAGACAGAGGAGACAGAGAGAAGATAGAGAGGAAGACAGAGGAGATAGAGAGGAAGAAAGCGGAGACAGAGAGGAAGACATAGGGGAGATAGAGAGGAAGACAGAGGAGACAGAGAGGAGATAGAGAGGAAGATATAGAGGAGACAGAGAGGAGATAGAGAGGAAGACATAGAGGAGACAGAGAGGAGATAGAGAGGAAGACATAGAGGAGCTAGAGAGGAGATAGAGAGGAAGACAGAGGCGACAGAAAGGAGATAGAGAGGAAGACAGAGGAGACAGAGATGAGACAGAGAGGAAGACAGAGGAGACAGGGAGGAGATAGAGAGGAAGACAGAGGAGACAGAGAGGAGATAGAGAGGAAGACATAGAGGAGACAGACAGGAGATAGAGAGGAAGACATAGAGGAGATAGAGAGGAAGACATAGAGGAGATAGAGAGGAAGACATATAGGAGAGAGCGAGAGGAAGACATAGAGGAGATAGAGAGGGAGACATAGAGGAGATAGAGAGGAAGACATAGAGGAGATAGAGATGAAGACATATAGTGGATAGAGAGGAAGACAGAGGAGACAGAGAGGAGATAGATAGGAGATAGAGAGGAAGACAGAGTAGACAGAGAGGAGATAGAGAGGAAGACATAGAGGAGATAGAGAGGAAGACAGAGGAGACAGAGAGGAAGACATAGAGGAGATAGAGAGGAGATAGAGAGGAAGACAGAGGAGACAGAGGAGATAGCGAGGAAGATATAGAGAAGACAGAGAGGAGATAGAGAGGAGATAGAGAGGAAGACAGAGGAGACAGAGAGGAGATAGAGAGGAAGACATAGAGGAGATAGAGAGGAAGACAGAGGAGACAGAGAGGAAGACATAGAGGAGATAGAGAGGAGATAGAGAGGAAGAAGGAGGAGACAGAGGAGATAGCGAGGAAGATATAGAGAAGACAGAGAGGAGATAGAGAGGAGATAGAGAGGAAGACAGAGGAGACAGAGAGAAGATAGAGAGGAAGACAGAGGAGATAGAGAGGAAGAAAGAGGAGACAGAGAGGAAGACATAGGGAGATAGAGAGGAGATAGAGAGGACGACATAGAGGAGATAGAGAGGAAGACATAGAGGAGATAGAGAGGAAGACAGAGGAGACAGGGAGGAGATAGAGAGGAAGACAGAGGAGACAGAGAGGAGATAGAGAGGAAGACAGAGGAGACAGAGAGGAGATAGAGAGGAAGACATAGAGGAGATAGAGAGGAAGACATAGAGGAGATAGAGAGGAAGACATATAGAGAGAGAGGAAGACGTAGAGGAGATAGAGAGGAAGACATATAGGAGAGAGCGAGAGGAAGACATAGAGGAGATAGAGAGGAAGACATAGAGGAGATAGAGATGAAGACATATAGTAGATAGAAAGGAAGACAGAGGAGACAGAGAGGAGATAGAGAGGAAGATATAGAGGAGACAGAGAGGAGATAGAGAGGAAGACATAGAGGAGACAGAGAGGAGATAGAGAGGAAGACATAGAGGAGACAGAGAGGAGATAGAGAGGAAGACATAGAGGAGATAGAGAGGAGATAGAGAGGAAGACAGAGGAGACAGAGAGGAGATAGAGAGGAAGACAGAGGAGACAGAGATGAGATAGAGAGGAAGACAGAGGAGACAGGGAGGAGATAGAGAGGAAGACAGAGGAGATAGAGAGGAGATAGAGAGGAAGACATAGAGGAGACAGAGAGGAGATAGAGAGGAAGACATAGAGGAGATAGAGAGGAAGACATAGAGGAGATAGAGAGGAAGACAGAGGAGACAGAGAGAAGATAGAGAGGAAGACAGAGGAGATAGAGAGGAAGAAAGAGGAGACAGAGAGGAAGACATAGGGGAGATAGAGAGGAAGACAGAGGAGACAGAGAGGAGATAGAGAGGAAGATATAGAGGAGACAGAGAGGAGATAGAGAGGAAGACATAGAGGAGACAGAGAGGAGATAGAGAGGAAGACATAGAGGAGATAGAGAGGAGATAGAGAGGAAGACAGAGGCGACAGAAAGGAGATAGAGAGGAAGACAGAGGAGACAGAGATGAGATAGAGAGGAAGACAGAGGAGACAGGGAGGAGATAGAGAGGAAGACAGAGGAGACAGAGAGGAGATAGAGAGGAAGACATAGAGGAGATAGAGAGGAAGACAGAGGAGACAGAGAGAAGATAGAGAGGAAGACATAGAGGAGATAGAGAGGAAGACAGAGGAGACAGAGAGAAGATAGAGAGGAAGACAGAGGAGATAGAGAGGAAGAAAGCGGAGACAGAGAGGAAGACATAGGGAGATAGAGAGGAAGACAGAGGAGACAGAGAGGAGATAGAGAGGAAGATATAGAGGAGACAGAGAGGAGATAGAGAGGAAGACATAGAGGAGACAGAGAGGAGATAGAGAGGAAGACATAGAGGAGCTAGAGAGGAGATAGAGAGGAAGACAGAGGCGACAGAAAGGAGATAGAGAGGAAGACAGAGGAGACAGAGATGAGACAGAGAGGAAGACAGAGGAGACAGGGAGGAGATAGAGAGGAAGACAGAGGAGACAGAGAGGAGATAGAGAGGAAGACATAGAGGAGACAGAGAGGAGATAGAGAGGAAGACATAGAGGAGATAGAGAGGAAGACATAGAGGAGATAGAGAGGAAGACATATAGGAGAGAGCGAGAGGAAGACATAGAGGAGATAGAGAGGGAGACATAGAGGAGATAGAGAGGAAGACATAGAGGAGATAGAGATGAAGACATATAGTGGATAGAGAGGAAGACAGAGGAGACAGAGAGGAGATAGATAGGAGATAGAGAGGAAGACAGAGACAGAGAGGAGATAGAGAGGATGACATAGAGGAAATAGAGAGGAAGACAGAGGAGACAGAGAGGAAGACATAGAGGAGATAGAGAGGAGATAGAGAGGAAGACAGAGGAGACAGAGGAGATAGCGAGGAAGATATAGAGAAGACAGAGAGGAGATAGAGAGGAGATAGAGAGGAAGACAGAGGAGACAGAGAGGAGATAGAGAGGAAGACATAGAGGAGATAGAGAGGAAGACAGAGGAGACAGAGAGGAAGACATAGAGGAGATAGAGAGGAGATAGAGAGGAAGAAGGAGGAGACAGAGGAGATAGCGAGGAAGATATAGAGAAGACAGAGAGGAGATAGAGAGGAGATAGAGAGGAAGACAGAGGAGACAGAGAGAAGATAGAGAGGAAGACAGAGGAGATAGAGAGGAAGAAAGAGGAGACAGAGAGGAAGACATAGGGGAGATAGAGAGGAGATAGAGAGGAGACATAGAGGAGATAGAGAGGAAGACATAGAGGAGATAGAGAGGAAGACAGAGGAGACAGGGAGGAGATAGAGAGGAAGACAGAGGAGACAGAGAGGAGAGGAGAGGAAGACAGAGAGACAGAGAGACAGAGAGAGATAGAGAGGAAGACATAGAGGAGATAGAGAGGAAGACATAGAGGAGATAGAGAGGAAGACATATAGGAGAGAGAGGAAGACGTAGAGGAGATAGAGAGGAAGACATATAGGAGAGAGCGAGAGAAGACAGAGGAGATAGAGAGGAAGACATAGAGGAGATAGAGATGAAGACATATAGTAGATAGAAAGGAAGACAGAGGAGACAGAGAGGAGATAGAGAGGAAGATATAGAGGAGACAGAGAGGAGATAGAGAGGAAGACATAGAGGAGACAGAGAGAGATAGAGAGGAAGACAGAGAGGAGACAGAGAGGAGATAGAGAGGAAGACAGAGGAGAGATAGAGATGAGATAGAGAGGAAGACAGAGGAGACAGAGGAGACAGAGATAGAGAGAGAAGAGACAGAGGAGATAGAGAGGAAGACAGAGGAGATAGAGAGGAGATAGAGAGGAAGACATAGAGGAGACAGAGAGGAGATAGAGAGGAAGACATAGAGGAGATAGAGAGGAAGACATAGAGGAGATAGAGAGGAAGACAGAGGAGACAGAGAGAAGATAGAGAGGAAGACAGAGGAGATAGAGAGGAAGAAAGAGGAGACAGAGAGAGAAGACATAGGGGAGATAGAGAGGAAGACAGAGGAGACAGAGAGGAGATAGAGAGGAAGATATAGAGGAGACAGAGAGGAGATAGAGAGGAAGACATAGAGGAGACAGAGAGGAGATAGAGAGGAAGACATAGAGGAGCTAGAGAGGAGATAGAGAGGAAGACAGAGGCGACAGAAAGGAGATAGAGAGGAAGACAGAGGAGACAGAGATGAGACAGAGAGGAAGACAGAGGAGACAGGGAGGAGATAGAGAGGAAGACAGAGGAGACAGAGAGGAGATAGAGAGGAAGACATAGAGGAGATAGAGAGGAAGACATAGAGGAGATAGAGAGGAAGACATATAGGAGAGAGCGAGAGGAAGACATAGAGGAGATAGAGAGGGAGACAGAGGAGATAGAGAGGAAGACATAGAGGAGATAGAGATGAAGACATATAGTGGATAGAGAGGAAGACAGAGGAGACAGAGAGGAGATAGATAGGAGATAGAGAGGAAGACAGAGAGACAGAGAGGAGATAGAGAGGATGACATAGAGGAAATAGAGAGGAAGACAGAGGAGACAGAGAGGAAGACATAGAGGAGATAGAGAGGGAGATAGAGAGGAAGACAGAGGAGACAGAGGAGATAGCGAGGAAGATATAGAGAAGACAGAGAGGAGATAGAGAGGAGATAGAGAGGAAGACAGAGGAGACAGAGAGGAGATAGAGAGGAAGACATAGAGGAGATAGAGAGGAAGACAGAGGAGACAGAGAGGAAGACATAGAGGAGATAGAGAGGAGATAGAGAGGAAGACAGAGGAGACAGAGGAGATAGCGAGGAAGATATAGAGAAGACAGAGAGGAGATAGAGAGGAGATAGAGAGGAAGACAGAGGAGACAGAGAGAAGATAGAGAGGAAGACAGAGGAGATAGAGAGGAAGAAAGAGGAGACAGAGAGGAAGACATAGGGGAGATAGAGAGGAGATAGAGAGGACGACATAGAGGAGATAGAGAGGAGATAGAGAGGAAGACAGGGGAGACAGAGAGGAGATAGAGAGGAAGACATAGAGGAGATAGAGAGGAAGACATAGAGGAGACAGAGAGGAGATATAGAGGAAGACAGAGGAGACAGAGATGAGATAGAGAGGAAGACAGAGGAGACAGGGAGGAGATAGAGAGGAAGACAGAGGAGACAGAGATGAGATAGAGAGGAAGACAGAGGAGACAGGGAGGAGATAGAGAGGAAGACAGAGGAGACAGAGAGGAGATAGAGAGGAAGACATAGAGTAGACAGAGAGGAGATAGAGAGGAAGACATAGAGGAGATAGAGAGGAAGACATAGAGGAGATAGAGAGGAAGACAGAGGAGACAGAGAGAAGATAGAGAGGAAGACAGAGGAGATAGAGAGGAAGAAAGAGGAGACAGAGAGGAAGACATAGGGAGATAGAGAGGAGATAGAGAGGAAGACAGAGGAGACAGAGAGGAGATATAGAGGAGACAGAGAGGAGATAGAGAGAAGACATAGAGGAGCTAGAGAGGAGATAGAGAGGAAGACAGAGGCGACAGAGAGAGATAGAGAGGAAGACAGAGGAGACAGAGATGAGATAGAGAGGAAGACAGAGGAGACAGGGAGATAGAGAGGAAGACAGAGGAGACAGAGAGGAGATAGAGAGGAAGACATAGAGGAGACAGAGAGGAGATAGAGAGGAAGACATAGAGGAGATAGAGAGGAAGACATAGAGGAGATAGAGAGGAAGACAGAGGAGACAGAGAGAAGATAGAGAGAAGACAGAGAGATAGAGAGAAGAAAGAGGAGACAGAGAGAAGACATAGGGGAGATAGAGAGGAGATAGAGAGGAAGACAGAGGAGACAGAGAGGAGATATAGAGAGACAGAGAGAGAGATAGAGAGGAAGACATAGAGGAGCTAGAGAGAGAGATAGAGAGGAAGACAGAGGCGACAGAGAGGAGATAGAGAGGAAGACAGAGGAGACAGAGATGAGATAGAGAGGAAGACAGAGGAGACAGGGAGAGAGATAGAGAGGAAGACAGAGGAGACAGAGAGGAGATAGAGAGGAAGACATAGAGGAGACAGAGAGAGATAGAGAGGAAGACATAGAGGAGATAGAGAGGAAGACATATAGAGAGAGAGAGAA
The DNA here is from genome assembly GCF_018296145.1 of Oncorhynchus tshawytscha. Taxonomy (NCBI): domain Eukaryota; kingdom Metazoa; phylum Chordata; class Actinopteri; order Salmoniformes; family Salmonidae; genus Oncorhynchus; species Oncorhynchus tshawytscha. Next base: position 38,266,507 of record NC_056450.1, on the reverse strand, counting down.
GACAGAGAGGAGATAGAGAGGAAGACATATAGGAGAGAGCGAGAGGAAGACATAGAGGAGATAGAGAGGAAGACATAGAGGAGATAGAGATGAAGACATATAGTAGATAGAAAGGAAGACAGAGGAGACAGAGAGGAGATAGAGAGGAAGATATAGAGGAGACAGAGAGGAGATAGAGAGGAAGACAGAGGAGACAGAGAGGAGATAGAGAGGAAGACAGAGGAGACAGAGATGAGATAGAGAGGAAGACAGAGGAGACAGGGAGAGATAGAGAGGAAGACAGAGGAGATAGAGAGGAGATAGAGAGGAAGACATAGAGGAGATAGAGAGGAAGACATAGAGGAGATAGACAGGTAGACATAGAGGAGATAGAGAGGAAGACAGAGGAGACAGAGAGAAGATAGAGAGGAAGACAGAGGAGATAGAGAGGAAGAAAGAGGAGACAGAGAGGAAGACATAGGGGAGATAGAGAGGAAGACAGAGGAGACAGAGAGGAGATAGAGAGGAAGATATAGAGGAGACAGAGAGGAGATAGAGAGGAAGACATAGAGGAGATAGAGAGGAGATAGAGAGGAAGACAGAGGCGACAGAAAGGAGATAGAGAGGAAGACAGAGGAGACAGAGATGAGACAGAGAGGAAGACAGAGGAGACAGGGAGGAGATAGAGAGGAAGACAGAGGAGACAGAGAGAGAAGAGAGGAAGACATAGAGGAGACAGAGAGGAGATAGAGAGGAAGACATAGAGGAGATAGAGAGGAAGACATAGAGGAGATAGAGAGGAAGACATATAGAGAGAGCGAGAGGAAGACATAGAGAGAGATAGAGAGGAGACATAGAGGAGATAGAGAGGAAGACATAGAGGAGATAGAGATGAAGACATATAGTGGATAGAGAGGAAGACAGAGGAGACAGAGAGGAGATAGATAGGAGATAGAGAGGAAGACAGAGTAGACAGAGAGGAGATAGAGAGGATGACATAGAGGAAATAGAGAGGAAGACAGAGGAGACAGAGAGAAGACATAGAGGAGATAGAGAGGAGATAGAGAGAAGACAGAGGAGACAGAGGAGATAGAGAGAAGATATAGAGAAGACAGAGAGGAGATAGAGAGGAGATAGAGAGGAAGACAGAGGAGACAGAGAGAAGATAGAGAGGAAGACAGAGGAGATAGAGAGGAAGAAAGAGAGACAGAGAGGAAGACATAGGGAGATAGAGAGGAGATAGAGAGGACGACATAGAGGAGATAGAGAGGAGATAGAGAGGAAGACAGGGAGACAGAGAGAGATAGAGAGAAGATATAGAGGAGACAGAGAGGAGTTAGAGAGGAAGACATAGAGGAGACAGAGAGGAGATAGAGAGGAAGACATAGAGGAGATAGAGAGGAGATAGAGAGGAAGACATAGAGGAGCTAGAGAGGAGATAGAGAGGAAGACAGAGGCGACAGAGAGGAGATAGAGAGGAAGACAGAGGAGACAGGGAGGAGATAGAGAGGAAGACAGAGGAGACAGAGAGGAGATAGAGAGGAAGACATAGAGGAGACAGAGAGGAGATAGAGAGGAAGACATAGAGGAGATAGAGAGGAAGACATAGAGGAGATAGAGAGGAAGACAGAGGAGACAGAGAGAAGATAGAGAGGAAGACAGAGGAGATAGAGAGAAGAAAGAGGAGACAGAGAGAAGACATAGGAGATAGAGAGGAGATAGAGAGGAAGACAGAGGAGACAGAGAGGAGATATAGAGGAGACAGAGAGGAGAGATAGAGAGAAGACATAGAGGAGCTAGAGAGGAGATAGAGAGGAAGACAGAGGCGACAGAGAGAGATAGAGAGGAAGACAGAGGAGACAGAGATGAGATAGAGAGGAAGACAGAGGAGACAGGGAGGAGATAGAGAGGAAGACAGAGGAGACAGAGAGGAGATAGAGAGGAAGACATAGAGGAGACAGAGAGGAGATAGAGAGGAAGACATAGAGGAGATAGAGAGGAAGACATAGAGGAGATAGAGAGGAGACATATAGAGAGAGAGGAAGACGAGAGGAGATAGAGAGGAAGACATATAGAGAGAGCGAGAGAAGACATAGAGGAGATAGAGAGGAAGACATAGAGGAGATAGAGATGAAGACATATAGTAGATAGAAAGGAAGACAGAGGAGACAGAGAGGAGATAGAGAGGAAGATATAGAGGAGACAGAGAGGAGATAGAGAGGAAGACAGAGGAGACAGAGAGGAGATAGAGAGGAAGACAGAGGAGACAGAGATGAGATAGAGAGGAAGACAGAGGAGACAGGGAGGAGATAGAGAGGAAGACAGAGGAGATAGAGAGGAGATAGAGAGGAAGACATAGAGGAGACAGAGAGGAGATAGAGAGGAAGACATAGAGGAGATAGAGAGGAAGACATAGAGGAGATAGAGAGGAAGACAGAGGAGACAGAGAGAAGATAGAGAGGAAGACAGAGGAGATAGAGAGGAAGAAAGAGGAGACAGAGAGGAAGACAGAGAGGAGATAGAGAGGAAGACATAGAGGAGATAGAGAGGAAGACATAGAGGAGACAGAGAGGAGATAGAGAGGAAGACATAGAGGAGCTAGAGAGGAGATAGAGAGGAAGACAGAGGACAGAAAGGAGATAGAGAGGAAGACAGAGGAGACAGAGATGAGACAGAGAGGAAGACAGAGGAGACAGGGAGAGATAGAGAGGAAGACAGAGGAGACAGAGAGAGAGAGAGGAAGACATAGAGGAGACAGAGAGGAGATAGAGAGGAAGACAGAGGAGATAGAGAGGAAGACATAGAGGAGATAGAGAGGAAGACATATAGGAGAGAGCGAGAGGAAGACATAGAGGAGATAGAGAGGAGACATAGAGGAGATAGAGAGGAAGACATAGAGGAGATAGAGATGAAGACATATAGTGGATAGAGAGGAAGACAGAGGAGACAGAGAGGAGATAGATAGGAGATAGAGAGAAAGACAGAGAGACAGAGAGGAGATAGAGAGGATGACATAGAGGAAATAGAGAGGAAGACAGAGGAGACAGAGAGAAGACATAGAGGAGATAGAGAGAGATAGAGAGGAAGACAGAGGAGACAGAGGAGATAGCGAGGAAGATATAGAGAAGACAGAGAGGAGATAGAGAGGAGATAGAGAGGAAGACAGAGGAGACAGAGAGAAGATAGAGAGGAAGACAGAGGAGATAGAGAGGAAGAAAGAGGAGACAGAGAGGAAGACATAGGGAGATAGAGAGGAGATAGAGAGGACGACATAGAGGAGATAGAGAGGAAGACATAGAGGAGATAGAGAGGAAGACAGAGGAGACAGGGAGGAGATAGAGAGGAAGACAGAGGAGACAGAGAGGAGATAGAGAGGAAGACAGAGGAGACAGAGAGGAGATAGAGAGGAAGACATAGAGGAGAGAGAGGAAGACGTAGAGGAGATAGAGAGGAAGACATATAGGAGAGAGCGAGAGGAAGACATAGAGGAGATAGAGAGGAAGACATAGAGGAGATAGAGATGAAGACATATAGTAGATAGAAAGGAAGACAGAGGAGACAGAGAGGAGATAGAGAGGAAGATATAGAGGAGACAGAGAGGAGATAGAGAGGAAGACATAGAGGAGACAGAGAGGAGATAGAGAGGAAGACATAGAGGAGATAGAGAGGAGATAGAGAGGAAGACAGAGGCGACAGGGAGGAGATAGAGAGGAAGATATAGAGGAGACAGAGATGAGACAGAGAGAGATAGAGAGGAAGATATAGAGGAGACAGAGAGGAGATAGAGAGGAAGACAGAAGAGACAGGGAGGAGATAGAGAGGAAGATATAGAGGAGACAGAGAGGAGATAGAGAGGAAGACATAGAGGAGACAGAGAGGAGATAGAGAGGAAGACATAGAGGAGATAGAGAGAGATAGAGAGGAAGACAGAGGAGACAGAGATGAGATAGAGAGGAAGACAGAGGAGACAGAGAGGAGATAGAGAGAAGACATAGAGAGACAGAGAGAGATAGAGAGGAAGACATAGAGGAGATAGAGAGGAAGACATAGAGGAGATAGAGAGGAAGACATATAGGAGAGAGCGAGAGGAAGACATAGAGGAGATAGAGAGGGAGACATAGAGGAGATAGAGAGGAAGACATATAGTAGATAGAGAGGAAGACAGAGGAGACAGAGAGGAGATAGATAGGAGATAGAGAGGAAGACAGAGTAGACAGAGAGGAGATAGAGAGGAAGACATAGAGGAGATAGAGAGGAAGACAGAGGAGACAGAGAGGAAGACATAGAGGAGATAGAGAGGAGATAGAGAGGAAGACAGAGGAGACAGGGAGGAGATAGAGAGGAAGACAGAGGAGACAGAGAGGAGATAGAGAGGAAGACATAGAGGAGACAGAGAGGAGATAGAGAGGAAGACATAGAGGAGATAGAGAGGAAGACATAGAGGAGATAGAGAGGAAGACATATAGAGAGAGCGAGAGGAAGACATAGAGGAGATAGAGAGGAGACATAGAGAGATAGAGAGGAAGACATAGAGAGATAGAGATGAAGACATATAGTGGATAGAGAGGAAGACAGAGGAGACAGAGAGGAGATAGATAGGAGATAGAGAGGAAGACAGAGTAGACAGAGAGGAGATAGAGAGGAAGACATAGAGGAGATAGAGAGGAAGACAGAGGAGACAGAGAGAAGACATAGAGGAGATAGAGAGGAGATAGAGAGGAAGACAGAGGAGACAGAGGAGATAGCGAGGAAGATATAGAGAAGACAGAGAGGAGATAGAGAGGAGATAGAGAGGAAGACAGAGGAGACAGAGAGAGAGATAGAGAGGAAGACATAGAGGAGATAGAGAGGAAGACAGAGGAGACAGAGAGGAAGACATAGAGGAGAGAGAGGAGATAGAGAGGAAGACAGAGGAGACAGAGGAGATAGCGAGGAAGATATAGAGAAGACAGAGAGGAGATAGAGAGGAGATAGAGAGGAAGACAGAGGAGACAGAGAGGAGATAGAGAGGAAGACATAGAGGAGATAGAGAGGAGATAGAGAGGAAGACAGAGGAGACAGAGGAGATAGAGAGGAAGACATGGAGGAGACAGAGAGAGAGATAGAGAGGAAGACAGAGGAGACAGAGAGGAGATAGAGAGGAGATAGAGAGGAAGACATATAGGAGAGAGAGAGGAAGACATAGAGGAGACAGAGAGGAGATAGAGAGGAAGACAGAGGAGACAGAGAGGAGATAGAGAGGAAGACATATAGGAGAGAGAGGAAGACGTAGAGGAGATAGAGAGGAAGACATATAGGAGAGAGTGAGAGGAAGACATAGAGGAGATAGAGAGGAGATAGAGAGGAAGACAGAGGAGACAGAGGAGATAGTGAGGAAGACATGGAGGAGACAGAGAGGAGATAGAGAGGAAGACAGAGGAGACAGAGAGGAGATAGAGAGGAGATAGAGAGGAAGACATATAGGAGAGAGAGAGGAAGACATAGAGGAGACAGAGAGGAGATAGAGAGGAAGACAGAGGAGACAGAGAGGAGATAGAGAGGAAGACATATAGGAGAGAGAGGAAGACGTAGAGGAGATAGAGAGGAAGACATATAGAGAGAGAGAGAGGAAGACATAGAGGAGATAGAGAGGAAGACATAGAGGAGATAGAGATGAAGACATATAGTAGATAGAAAGAAGACAGAGGAGACAGAGAGGAGATAGAGAGGAAGATATAGAGGAGACAGAGAGGAGATAGAGAGGAAGACATAGAGGAGACAGAGAGGAGATAGAGAGGAAGACATAGAGGAGATAGAGAGGAGATAGAGAGGAAGACAGAGGCGACAGAAAGGAGATAGAGAGGAAGACAGAGGAGATAGAGAGGAAGAAAGAGGAGACAGAGAGGAAGACATAGGGGAGATAGAGAGGAAGACAGAGGAGACAGAGAGGAGATAGAGAGGAAGATATAGAGGAGACAGAGAGGAGATAGAGAGGAAGACATAGAGGAGACAGAGAGGAGATAGAGAGGAAGACATAGAGGAGATAGAGAGGAGATAGAGAGGAAGACAGAGGCGACAGAAAGGAGATAGAGAGGAAGACAGAGGAGACAGAGATGAGATAGAGAGGAAGACAGAGGAGACAGGGAGGAGATAGAGAGGAAGACAGAGGAGACAGAGAGGAGATAGAGAGGAAGACATAGAGGAGACAGAGAGGAGATAGAGAGGAAGACATATAGGAGATAGAGAGGAAGACATAGAGGAGATAGAGAGGAAGACAGAGGAGACAGGGAGGAGATAGAGAGGAAGACAGAGGAGACAGAGAGGAGATAGAGAGGAAGACAGAGGAGACAGAGAGGAGATAGAGAGGAAGACATAGAGGAGAGAGAGGAAGACGTAGAGGAGATAGAGAGGAAGACATATAGGAGAGAGCGAGAGGAAGACATAGAGGAGATAGAGAGGAAGACATAGAGGAGATAGAGATGAAGACATATAGTAGATAGAAAGGAAGACAGAGGAGACAGAGAGGAGATAGAGAGGAAGATATAGAGGAGACAGAGAGGAGATAGAGAGGAAGACATAGAGGAGATAGAGAGGAGATAGAGAGGAAGACAGAGGAGACAGAGAGAAGATAGAGAGGAAGACAGAGGAGATAGAGAGGAAGAAAGAGGAGACAGAGAGGAAGACAGAGAGGAGATAGAGAGGAAGACATAGAGGAGATAGAGAGGAAGACATAGAGGAGATAGAGAGGAAGACATATAGGAGAGAGCGAGAGGAAGACATAGAGGAGATAGAGAGGGAGACATAGAGGAGATAGAGAGGAAGACATATAGTAGATAGAGAGGAAGACAGAGGAGACAGAGAGGAGATAGATAGGAGATAGAGAGGAAGACAGAGTAGACAGAGAGGAGATAGAGAGGAAGACATAGAGGAGATAGAGAGGAAGACAGAGGAGACAGAGAGGAAGACATAGAGGAGATAGAGAGGAGATAGAGAGGAAGACAGAGGAGACAGGGAGGAGATAGAGAGGAAGACAGAGGAGACAGAGAGGAGATAGAGAGGAAGACATAGAGGAGACAGAGAGGAGATAGAGAGGAAGACATAGAGGAGATAGAGAGGAAGACATAGAGGAGATAGAGAGGAAGACATATAGGAGAGAGCGAGAGGAAGACATAGAGGAGATAGAGAGGGAGACATAGAGGAGATAGAGAGGAAGACATAGAGGAGATAGAGATGAAGACATATAGTGGATAGAGAGGAAGACAGAGGAGACAGAGAGGAGATAGATAGGAGATAGAGAGGAAGACAGAGTAGACAGAGAGGAGATAGAGAGGAAGACATAGAGGAGATAGAGAGGAAGACAGAGGAGACAGAGAGGAAGACATAGAGGAGATAGAGAGGAGATGGAGAGGAAGACAGAGGAGACAGAGGAGATAGCGAGGAAGATATAGAGAAGACAGAGAGGAGATAGAGAGGAAGACAGAGGAGGCAGAGAGGAGATAGAGAGGAAGACATAGAGGAGATAGAGAGGAAGACAGAGGAGACAGAGAGGAAGACATAGAGGAGATAGAGAGGAGATAGAGAGGAAGACAGAGGAGACAGAGGAGATAGCGAGGAAGATATAGAGAAGACAGAGAGGAGATAGAGAGGAGATAGAGAGGAAGACAGAGGAGACAGAGAGGAGATAGAGAGGAAGACATAGAGGAGATAGAGAGGAGATAGAGAGGAAGACAGAGGAGACAGAGGAGATAGTGAGGAAGACATGGAGGAGACAGAGAGGAGATAGAGAGGAAGACAGAGGAGACAGAGAGGAGATAGAGAGGAGATAGAGAGGAAGACATATAGGAGAGAGAGAGGAAGACATAGAGGAGACAGAGAGGAGATAGAGAGGAAGACAGAGGAGACAGAGAGGAGATAGAGAGGAAGACATATAGGAGAGAGAGGAAGACGTAGAGGAGATAGAGAGGAAGACATATAGGAGAGAGTGAGAGGAAGACATAGAGGAGATAGAGAGGAGATAGAGAGGAAGACAGAGGAGACAGAGGAGATAGTGAGGAAGACATGGAGGAGACAGAGAGGAGATAGAGAGGAAGACAGAGGAGACAGAGAGGAGATAGAGAGGAGATAGAGAGGAAGACATATAGGAGAGAGAGAGGAAGACATAGAGGAGACAGAGAGGAGATAGAGAGGAAGACAGAGGAGACAGAGAGGAGATAGAGAGGAAGACATATAGGAGAGAGAGGAAGACGTAGAGGAGATAGAGAGGAAGACATATAGGAGAGAGCGAGAGGAAGACATAGAGGAGATAGAGAGGAAGACATAGAGGAGACAGAGAGGAGATAGAGAGGAAGACATAGAGGAGACAGAGAGGAGATAGAGAGGAAGATATAGAGGAGACAGAGAGGAGATAGAGAGGAAGACATAGAGGAGACAGAGAGGAGATAGAGAGGAAGACATAGAGGAGATAGAGAGGAGATAGAGAGGAAGACAGAGGCGACAGAAAGGAGATAGAGAGGAAGACAGAGGAGATAGAGAGGAAGAAAGAGGAGACAGAGAGGAAGACATAGGGGAGATAGAGAGGAAGACAGAGGAGACAGAGAGGAGATAGAGAGGAAGATATAGAGGAGACAGAGAGGAGATAGAGAGGAAGACATAGAGGAGACAGAGAGGAGATAGAGAGGAAGACATAGAGGAGATAGAGAGGAGATAGAGAGGAAGACAGAGGCGACAGAAAGGAGATAGAGAGGAAGACAGAGGAGACAGAGATGAGATAGAGAGGAAGACAGAGGAGACAGGGAGGAGATAGAGAGGAAGACAGAGGAGACAGAGAGGAGATAGAGAGGAAGACATAGAGGAGACAGAGAGGAGATAGAGAGGAAGACATAGAGGAGATAGAGAGGAAGACATAGAGGAGATAGAGAGGAAGACATATAGGAGAGAGCGAGAGGAAGACATAGAGGAGATAGAGAGGGAGACATAGAGGAGATAGAGAGGAAGACATAGAGGATATAGAGATGAAGACATATAGTGGATAGAGAGGAAGACAGAGGAGACAGAGAGGAGATAGATAGGAGATAGAGAGGAAGACAGAGTAGACAGAGGAGATAGCGAGGAAGATATAGAGAAGACAGAGAGGAGATAGAGAGGAGATAGAGAGGAAGACAGAGGAGACAGAGAGGAGATAGAGAGGAAGACATAGAGGAGATAGAGAGGAAGACAGAGGAGACAGAGAGGAAGACATAGAGGAGATAGAGAGGAGATAGAGAGGAAGACAGAGGAGACAGAGGAGATAGCGAGGAAGATATAGAGAAGACAGAGAGGAGATAGAGAGGAGATAGAGAGGAAGACAGAGGAGACAGAGAGGAGATAGAGAGGAAGACATAGAGGAGATAGAGAGGAGATAGAGAGGAAGACAGAGGAGACAGAGGAGATAGTGAGGAAGACATGGAGGAGACAGAGAGGAGATAGAGAGGAAGACAGAGGAGACAGAGAGGAGATAGAGAGGAGATAGAGAGGAAGACATATAGGAGAGAGAGAGGAAGACATAGAGGAGACAGAGAGGAGATAGAGAGGAAGACAGATGAGATAGAGAGAGGATATATAGAGATACAAAGGAGATAGAGAGGAAGACATAGATGAGAAAGATAGGAGATGGAGAGGAGAAGACAAAGAAAAATAAACAAAAGGAATGTGAAAAAGAAGAGAGAGAGAGAGAGAGAGAGAGAGAGAGAGAGAGAGAGACAGAGAGAGAGACCGAGAGAGAGACAGAGAGAGAGAGACAGAGAGTGAGAGAGAGAGGACCTTTAGTGGACTGATGTTTCCTGACAAGGGCAGTGAATGGGATCTCTCTGAGGAGGTTCATGCAGAAACAAATGAGGCGACAGGAGGGAACAGACAGGTCCGTGACAGATCCAGAGGAGGGGAGGAGGTAGAGGCGCGGAGGGGGGGGAGTCACCATGTCTGACAAACAGCCGAGAAAAACATCCCCAAAAACATAACAACACTCCCAGGTGTTGTTACGCCTCCGGCAGACATTCCTTAAGGAAGCACAAACAGGAAGAGAGGAGCAGTGAGACTCAGAGGAGGAGGATGCTGATGACCTGCCGACGATGAGACACTCAGGACTGGAGGAGGGCAGAGCGCTGGGCGCTTCACGTCACAGCAGCCCATCACTTAGACACGGAGCCAGCAAGGAGCAGGTTCATAACTGCTCCACACCTGCACCGCTGAGGCACCGCTGAGCCACCGCTGAGGAACCGCTGAGGAACCGCTGAGGAACCGCTGAGGCACCGCTGAGGAACCGCTGAGGCACCGCTGAGACACCGCTGAGGAACAGCTGAGGAACCGCTGAGGAACCGCTGAGGCACCGCTGAGACACCGCTGAGGAACCGCTGAGGAACCGCTGAGGCACCGCTGAGACACCGCTGAGGAACCGCTGAGGAACCGCTGAGGCTCCTCAGTTAGCAGACAAACAGAGGATCAGAGGATCAGTTAGCAGACAAACAGGGGTTCTGTTTCACCCCTAATATTGTAGCAGAGAGACAGACACATGGAGACAGAATACATGAGTGACAACAGAAATGCAAATAAGTTTTTTCAACTGACAGGATTTACAGTACATAGTGGGAACCTTCTGCAGTGTCTGTGTGTGTGTGTGTGTGTGTGTGTGTGTGTGTGTGTGTGTGTGTGTGTGTGTGTGTGTTGTCTTCCGATGGACATACAGTATCTTTCCATCATACAGCACCATTTCCATCACCACTTGTCAGCTTCAGCCCAGCCAGTTAGAACACAGCGCCGTTCTGTGTTTCCCAGAGTTCCTCTGAGGTGCAGCTGGTCTGCCAGCCAGGCCAGACAGAACCTCTGTTAACAAGACCACTTAAACATGACGAGGTGAACCGATGGCCAGACCCCTGTCCCAGCCACAGCAGAGCAGAGCGTGGCAAACAGCACTGTGGCAGAAGCTCAGAATAATGAGGCTCAAAAAGAAGACAAAGCCCCTTGAAATGACAGAGAGACCTTTTCCCTAGTCCTTCCTGATGTGGGGACAGAGGAGCCCATGGTAGTATATTACACAAGGGTCTCAATCCACTGATACAGGCTGACTTAACCTCTTCCTCTCCTCTCCTCTCTTCTATTCTTCTCTCTTCTCTTCTTTTCTCCTCTCCTCTTGTCTTCTATTCTCCTCTCTTCTCTTCTCCTTCTCCTTCTCCTTCTCCTTCCTCTCCTCTCCTCTTCTCTTCTCTTCTCTTCTCTTCTATTCTTCTCTCCTCATCTTCTATTCTCCTCTCCTCTCTTCTCTTCTCCTTCTCATCCCTCTCTTCTGCTCTTCTATTCTTCTCTCCACTTCTCCTCTCCTCTCCTCTCCTCTCTCTCCTCTCCTCTCCTCTCCCTCTCTCTCTCCTCTCCTCTCCTCTCCTCTCCTCTCCTCTCCTCTCCTCTCCTGTCCTCTGCTGTCCTCTCCTCTCCTCTCCTGTCCTCTCCTCTCCTCTCCTCTCCTCTCCTCTCCCTCTCCTCTCCTCTCCTCTCCTCTCCTCTCCTCTCCTCTCTTCTATTCTTCTCTCCTCTCTTCTATTCTCCTCTCCCCTTGTCTTATATTCTCCTCTCCTTCTCCTTCTCCTTCTCCTTCTCCTTCTCCTTCTCCTTCTCCTTCTCCTTCTCCTTCTCCTTCTCCTTCTCCTTCTCTCTCCTCTCTCCTCTCTCCTCCTCCTCTCTCTCTTCTCCTCTCCTCTCCTCTCCTCATCTATTCTTCTCTTCCCATCTTCTATTCTCCTCTCTTCTCTTCTCTTCTCCTTCTCATCCCTCTCCTCCCCTCTAATTCTTCTCTCCACTTCTCTTTTCCTCTCCTCTCATCTCATCTCCTCTCCAATTCTATTATATTCTATTATATTCTTCTCTCCTCTTGTCTCCTCTCCTCTTCTCTTCTTCTCTTCTTATTTCCTTCTCCTCTCTTCTCTTTTGTTCTCCTCTCCTCTCTTCTCCTCTCTTCTCTTCTCTATTCCTCTCCACTTCCTCTCCCTCTCTTTGTGTTTCCCAGGAGATAAGTTATGTTTCAGTGAGTTATCTCCACAAGGTCTCTACCGCTGCATAGCAATTAAAAGGGCAAATAATGTTAATGTGTGCGTCTTTACAGCGATGCAGTGTTAGAGAGAGAGAGAGAGAGAGAGAGAGAGAAAGAGAAAGGAACTCCAGGGTTGGCAGTGTGTTGGCTCGTCTGCTGCTGAGGAGACTCACTGTGCCAGGCCTCTGGGGTTACTATACCGGGTAAAACCAAGAGCACATGGTGAGGGCTACCTGTGACATTTTTATTTATTTATTTCACCTTTATTTAACCAGGTAGGCCAGTTGAGAACAAGTGCTCATTTACAATTGCGACCTGGCCAAGATAAAGCAAAGCAGTTCGACACATACAACAACATAGAGTTACACATGGAGTAAAACAAACATACAGTCAATAATACAGTAGAAAAATAAGTTTATGTACAATGTGAGCAAGTGAGGTGAGATAAGGGAGGTAAAGGCAAAAAAAGGCCATGGTAGCAAAGTAAATACAATATAGCAAGTAAAACACTGGAATGGTTGATTTGCAATGGAAGAATGTGCAAAGTAGAGATGGAAATAATGGGTGCAAAGGAGCAAATTGAAATAAGTAAATAAAGTAGGGAAAGAGGTAGTTGTTTGGGCTAAATTATAGATGGGCTATGTACAGGTGCAGTAATCTGTGAGCTGCACTGACAGCTGGTGCTTAAAGCTAATGAGGGAGATAAGTGTTTCCAGTTTCAGAGATTTTTGTTGTTCGTTCCAGTCATTGGCAGCAGAGAACTGGAAGGAGAGGCGGCCAAAGAAAGAATTGGTATTGGGGGTGACCAGAGAAATATACCTGCTGGAGCACATGCTACAGGTGGGTGCTGCTATGGTGACCAGCGAGCAGAGATAAGGGGGGACTTTACCTAGCAGGGTCTTGTAGATGACCTGGAGCCAGTGGGTTTGGCGACGAGTATGAAGCGAAGGCCAGCCAACGAGAGAATACATGTCGCAGTGGTGGGTAGTATATGGGGATTTGGTGAGAAAACGGATTGCACTGTGATAGACTGCATCCAATTTATTGAGTAGGGTATTTGGAGGCTATTTTGTAAATGACATCGCCGAAGTCGAGGTTTGGTAGGATGGTCAGTTTTACGAGGGAATGTTTGGCAGCATGAGTGAAGGATGCTTTGTTGCGAAATAGGAAGCCAATTATAGATCTAACTTTGGATTGGATATGTTTGATGTGAGTCTGGAAGGAGAGTTTACAGTCTAACCAAACACCTAGGTATTTGTAGTTGTCCACATATTCTAAGTCAGAGCTGTCCAGAGTAGTGATGTTGGACAGGCGGGCAGGTGCAGGTAACGATCGGTTGAAGAGCATGCATTTAGTTTTACTTGTATTTAAGAGCAGTTGGAGGCCACGGAAGGAGAGTTGTATGGTATTGAAGCTCGTCTGGAGGGTTGTTAACACAGGATGGTTGTTTACAAAGAAGGGCCAGAAGTGTACAGAATGGTGTCGTCAACATCTGACAGGCAACTGATGGACAACTACACAGAGATCATAATATGTAAATTTACGGACAGCTCACACTCCAGGTATCTCAACAGACCCCCACACAGGGGACAAGGACAGCCACTCCAGGTATCTCAACAGACCCCCACACAGGGGACAAGGACAGCCACTCCAGATATCTCAACAGACCCCCACACAGGGGACAAGGACAGCCACTCCAGATATCTCAACAGACCCCCACACAGGGGACAAGGACAGCCACTCCAGATATCTCAACAGACCCCCACACAGGGGACAAGAACAGCCACTCCAGATATCTCAACAGACCCCCACACAGGGGACAAGGACAGCCACTCCAGATATCTCAACAGACCCCCACACAGGGGACAAGGACAGCCACTCCATGTATCTCAACAGACACCCACACAGGGGACAAGGACAGCCACTCCATGTATCTCAACAGACCCCCACCCAGGGGACAAGGACAGCCACTCTATGTATCTGAAAGGTGGGGGGTGGGGAGGCAGTCACTCTATGTATCTGAAAGGTAGGGGGGACAGTCACTCTATGTATCTGAAAGGTGTGGGGGGGGGCAGTCACTCTATGTATCTGAAAGGTAGGGGGAACAGTCACTCTATGTATCTGAAAGGTGGGGGGGACAGTCACTCTATGTATCTGAAAGGTGGTGGGGGGATAGTCACTCTATGTATCTTGTATCTGAAAGATGGGGGGACAGTCACTCTATGTATCTGAAAGGTGGAGGGGGACAGTCACTCTATGTATCTGAAAGGTAGGGGGGCAGTCACTCTATATATCTGAAAGGTAGGGGGGACAGTCACTCTATGTATCTGAAAGGTAGGGGGGGACAGTCACTCTATGTATCTGAAAGGTGGGGGGGACAGTCACTCTATGTATCTGAAAGGTGGGGGAGTGGGGGGCAGTCACTCTATGTATCTGAAAGCTGGGGGGTGGGGAGAGGAGAGACACTCTATGTATCTGAAAGGTGTGGGGGAGGAGAGGAGAGACACTATGTATCTGAAAGCTGGGGGGTGGGGGGCAGTCACTCTATGTATCTGAAAGTTGGGGGAGGAGAGGAGAGACACTCTATGTATCTGAAAGGTGGGTGGGGGAGAGGAGAGACACTATATGTATCTGAAAGGTGGGGGGGGAGGAGAGACACTACATGTATCTGAAAGGGGCCAGTATATATGATCTAAGATGGGTCAGTAGTTTTAATCAAACTCAACCAACGAGAGGTTAAAAGGCATGTATACTGGCTCCATATCTGTCTCTCAGAGTTAGTTAGCTATCTGTAATGGCTGCAGGGCCACAGCGTGAGAGAGCTCTCTCCCCCTCTCCCCAGACTAAAGCCATGTTTCACAGACACACCCTTCCTGGCAGGCTGTTCAAGAAGAAGACCAGGAAGACAACCCACAGGGAAGGAACAGAAATCAATACCGAGCTAAATTGAAGAATCTGTGCCCATTATTTGTCCTGTTTCCCATTCCTACTCTGTGAGTGACGTGGCTGCTCTGCACCGAGGCCTCCGCCTGTCTTCCTTACACTCATCCACTGACTGATGGAAAACGGGCGGGCGGGCACACACACACACACAAACACAGACACGCAGACACCTACACACACACACACACACACAAACACAGACACGTAGACACCTACACACACACCCACCCACAAACACACTCCCCAGGAAAGATGGTGCCGACAGACATGGCAGGTCTGCTTCTAGCAACTTTGCAGCATTTAGTTGTTTTGCGTGTTATTTCTTACATTATTAGCCAAGAACATTTTTTGTGTTAATACATACAGCCAGAAATAACTTTTGGATATCAGAGCGGTGGCAACTCACCAGCATTACAACCAGGAATATTGTTTGTACCCCCCAAGGGCAATTGAGCGTATCCCAGATGCTGCTCCAAGACGCCGCCGGTGGAGAAGAGGTATTCAGGAGGCGGACACACCATCCACAGCTTCCGAATATGTTACTCGCTAATGTTCAGTCTCTGGACAGTAAAGTAGACGAGCTCAGGGCGAGGATCTCATTCCAGAGAAGAGGTATTCAGGAGGCGGACACACCATCCACAGCTTCCCGAATATGTTACTCGCTAATGTTCAGTCTCTGGACGGTAAAGTAGACGAGCTCAGGGCGAGGATCTCATTCCAGAGAGACATCCGGGACTGTAACATACTCTGTTTCATGCAATAATGGCTCTCTCTGGATGGACAAATCCCTGTCTATACAGCCAGCTGGGTTCTCAGTATATCGCACGAACAGGATAAAGAACTCTCCGGGAAGAAGAAGGGCGGTGGTGTATGTGTCATGGTTACCCACTCACGGTGTGATTGTGATAACGTACAGAAACTCAAGTCCTTTTGTTCACACGACCTAGAATACCTCACAATCAAATGCTGACCGTATTACCTCCCGAGAGAATTTTCTTCATTTATTGTCATAAATATAGAAATATAAATATTTCCCCTCAAGCCGATACCACAACGGCCCTAAAGATATTACACTGGACTTTATGCAAACTGGAAACTACATATCCTGAGGCTGCATTTATTGTAGTTGGGGATTTTAACAAAGCAAAGCAGGGAAAACCCTGCTGAAGTTCTATCAACACATTGACTGTAGTACTCACGCTGGGAAAACATTCAACCACTGCTACTCTCTTTTCCGGGATGCCTACAAGGCCCTCCCCCGCCTCCCTTCGCGCAAATCAGATCACAACTCCATTTTGCTCCTCCCTTCCTACAGGCAAACATTCAAACAGGAAGTACTCGTGCTCAGGTCTATTCAACGCTGATCTGACCAATCGGAATCCATGCTTCAAGATTGCTTTGATCACGTGGACTGGGACATGTTCCGGGTAACCTCTGAGAATAACATTGATGTATACACGGACACCATGACTGAGTTCATCAGGAAGTTTTTAGGTGACGTTGTTCCCACGGTGACCATAAAAACCTACCCAAGCCAGAAAACATGGATAGATGGCAGCATTCACACTAAAATTAAATTGCAAACCTCCACATTTAACCATGGCAAGGTGACTGTTGTTGAATACAAACAGTGTAGTTATTCCCTCAGTAAGGCAATCAAACAGGCAAAACGTCAGTACAGAGACAAAGTAGAGTCACAATTCAACGGCTCAGACTCGAGACGTATGAGTGATTATACAATACATGTTGATGAGAACTAGAACCCTCACAGTACTGTACAGTATGAGTGTTATACTATACATGTTGATGAGAACTAGAACCCTCACAGTACTGTACAGTATGAGTGGTTATACTATACATGTTGATGAGAACTAGAACCCTCACAGTACTGTACAGTATGAGTGGTTATACTATACATGTTGATGAGAACTAGAACCCTCACAGTACTGTACAGTATGAGTGATTATATTATACATTTTGTAGATATTGTTGTAGCCCAGGAATTTCAGGAATTCATTTTTTTGTTTCAACTTTTTATTTTTCACAAGTAAACTACTATATGCAAAGATATAGAAAAAATCAAGGCTATTGAAGCAAACTGCTGCATTTCTGATTGATTCTTGTTACATATACTTCAGTACAGTCAATAAAGTGAAAATATGTTATTCTTATTCTATAATGAAATACTGATTTATGTGAAAAATCATTCAAACCTCAAAGAGAAAAGTTAATTTATGTAATGCTCCCTGTTAGTGTTTTTTAGGTCGGTGTGTATGAGTGACAATGTACGCTTTCTGAGTGAGAATTGTTGCCAGTGTTCTGGTCCAACAAGCTTATTTTGAGACATGTATGAAGTGTTTTGTTGGTTTGAGTGAGTTTTGGAGGTGAGATTAACTGTTTGGTCAAGATGCATGTTGGGTAAATGCAGACTGATGCTTGTTAGCAATTGAAAAAACTGTTAATGTTTACATACTGCTTTAGATTTCATATGTAAATACTGTATTCTAATTGACTAAATTAGTCAATGACACCGACATTGCTCATCCTAATATTTATATATTTTTAAATTCCATTATTTACCTATACATTTGTGTGTATTGTTGTGAATTGTTAGAATTACTGGATCTAGGAACAGCTGGATCTAGGAACACTATCATTTGCTACACCTGCGAAAACATCTGCTAAATATATGGATGTGACCAATAACATTTGATTTGATTTTGATTTAACATTCACACACCCAGTCCTTCACACACCCAGACACCCAGTCCTTCACACACCCAGACACCCAGTCATTCACACACCCAGACACCCAGTCATTCACACACCCAGACACCCAGTCATTCACAAACCCAGTCCTTCACACACCCAGACACCCAGTCATTCACACACCCAGACACCCAGTCATTCACACACCCAGTCCTTCACACAAACAGACATCCAGTCATTCACACACCCAGACACCCAGTCATTCACACACCCAGAAACCCAGTCACTCACACACCCAGACACCCAGTCATTCACACACCCAGACACCCAGTCATTCACACACCCAGACATTTACTCAAACACACACCCAGACACCCAGTCATTCACACACCCAGACACCCAGTCATTCACACACCCAGACACCCAGTCATTCACACACCCAGACACCCAGTCATTCACCCACCCAGAAACACACTCATTTACACACCCAGACATTTACTCAAACACACACCTATCTTGTTTTGTCACCCAGACAAACAATTTAATAACACTCACACTGAAAATAACTAACAAACCGTCACACGTTAATTAACCACCCAGCAAAACTAACAGAAAAACATTACATAAGGGGTCTATACCACATTCCCAAAGCCTTTGAGGAGTTCCACAATCACAGTGTTGTTAGCTAGCTAGCTGTGTCCTGGCTGCTCTACCGTAACCATCTGCTGGCTGTGAGCTCTCTCTGTTTCTCCCTCTCTCTCTCTCTCTCTCTCTCTCTCTCTCTGTTTCTCCCTCTCTCTCTCTCTCTCTCTCTCTCTCTCTGTTTCTCCCCCTCCCTCTCTCTCTCTCTCTGTTTCTCCCTCTCTCTCTCTCTCTCTCTCTCTCTCTCTCTCTCTCTCTCTCTCTCTCTGTTTCTCCCTCTATCTCTCTCTCTCTCTGTTTCTCCCTCTATCTCTCTCTCTCTGTCTGTCCGTCTCTGTCTCCCGTTGTCCTGTCCACTCTGCTCCTCCTTCTCCACTGCAGCACCATTACTCACTCGGCACAGTTTAACAGCGCAGAACAATAAGGGTTCACATCAATTTCAATCTGAAATAATCACTGGCATGGAATCTAATAAATTATGCAGCGCTAGCCCAGGACCTCAACCCTGCGTTAACACTAAGCTAATGACACATTATTCTCAAAGTCAACGTCCAACGTTCGTTCCTGGACTGGTGCGTTCGAGTGTGCATTCACAGCATGGGTCGTTGTTTACCACAGCTTCACAGTAAAAGCTCGGGCCATATTGCAAAGAGTGGTGATCCCTCAATCAGCCTGTTGTATAACTCCCATCATCTCTCTGATGTGGAGCGCTCACTCACATTATCGTATTATCACAATGTTTATTTTGTGAGAGCTCTGCTCAGGGGAGCAGATCATCAGCTGAATTATGGGTCATCTTATGGGCAAACTATAGATCTGATTCGTTTTCCTCCAATTGTTTGCACACTAAAATTGGAACTTGAAACACAATCACCGAAACCTGAAACTCATGTACCAAATCCCTAAACCCTAAGTCTGCACGATTCCTGCTTTACACTCAATTTTCAACTCTATATCACACTTTTTGCAAAACACTACACACAGTTCCCTACATTAGGCACAACATTCACAATTAAAAATATCTTTAGTCCCTTTGGAAAGCCAATCACAATGCCAAGCTCTATACACCAATTGGCAACACCCACTCCTCACAGGTTTAAACACTAGTTGTTGAATTGTTCATTAGAAATCAGTGCTTTTGCACTATAAATGGCCACAGATGAGCTCTCCTGTTCTGGAGGAAAATGGAAGTCAATGGTGAAGCAAGAGCTATAGGTGAAGGAGTGAGAGGAAGAGGAGGATGAGGACGAGGAAGGACAGTTGTCTCAGATGAGATCAGGGTCACATTGGTTGACCATGTGCTCAACCGTGGATTGAGTATGAGGGAGGCTGGGCAGAGAGTTCAACCTGAGCCGCTACACGGTTACATCTATCATCTGTATATTCAGAAATGAGAACCAGTAAGTTACCTACCATCTACACTATGCTCTTTATGTATGTCTACCGTAGTATACTGCAGTCCGACATATCAGTAGGTCTATTTTACTCAGTGATTGTTGGCCAATGTTACAGTAATGTCATCTCATATTGAAAGAAAATGGATTATTTTAGCTTAATGTAACCAATAATATCATATTTATGGATCTTCTGCAGAACTGAGAGATGGCCAGGCCATTGTGGAAGACACCGGCTGTCAACACCAGAACTGAGAGATGGCCGTGGTGGAAGACACAGGCTGTCCACACCAGAACTGAGAGACGGCCAGGCCGTGGTGGAAGACATCGGCTGTCCACACCAGAACTGAGAGATGGCCAGGCCATTGTGGAAGACACCGGCTGTCCACACCAGAACTGAGAGATGGCCTGGCCGTGGTGGAAGACATCGGCTGTCAACACCAGAACTGAGAGATGGCCAGGCCGTGGTGGAAGACACCGGCTGTCAACACCAGAACAGGAGACCGCTAGTGTGAACATGGTGGTGGCAAACAACACCATTAGACTAGGAGAAATCCAGAACCACATAATTGCAGACAATACAATATTCAATAGCATTCACCAGGTGGGCTTGTCTACATTGGACCGTGTGTTACAGCACAACCGAATCCAGATGAAACAGGTTTACAGGTGGAGCCATTTGAGTGAATCTCAGAGAGGGTTAAAGAACAGCGCTATGAATATGTGCTAGTAAGTACTATACTGTGAATTTACTATCATATCAGCACGGTATAGACACACTACAGTGCTGTAATCCAGTGTATTGTGCCTCACCATATGGACTGCTCTCGGTCTATGTCGCATATTGTCTTGTTGTCTGTTTCAGAGAGTCTTGGAGCTGGATGCCACTGCAATTCAGCACGTTTATATTTACATGTATGAGGCTGGTTTCAACCTTGCCTCAAGAAGGGGACAGGGACGGAACATTATTGGCCATTGTGAATGTCCCTGGACAGCGGGGAGGGAATATCACCATGTTTCCCGCCGTTAGCCAGCAGGGCATCCTCCATCACCATGCCAACTGTGGTCCCTACAACACCGCCCTTCTCATCACATTCCTGGACACACTTCATGGCATCCTCATTCCAGCCAAGCAGAGGGGTGGACCAGAGCGAACCAGGTATGTTGTCATCTGGGACAACGTGAGTTTCCACCAAGCTGCTCTGGTCCGCAGCTGGTTCATCGACCACCCATAATGTATTGTTCTATACCTCCCACCATATTCCCCATTCCTAAACCCAATTGAAGGTGTACGACCGCCATCCCCTCGCACGCATGCCTCTTCTCCAGGCAATGGAGGATACACGTGGTGAAGATGACATAGGGGCTCAGAGTGCTCTGATCGACAAGGTGGTCTGTCTTGGGCTAAAGGGTGGAACTTTATCCCTGCTACCAGTCACAGTGCTATCTGCCTCTAAGGCTCTCTCTGGGTTAGTCTGCCACAGTGCAGACCACCATCTCATCATTCATTACCTCTGGAAAGAGTTTCACATCCCCTGCCACCTCCTCATACCTCCTCATACCTCCACTGCCAGCTCCTCATACCTCCTCATACCTCCACTGCCACCTCCTCATACCTCCTCATACCTCCACTGTCACCTCCTCATACCTCCACTGTCACCTCCCCATACCTCCACTGCCAGCTCCTCATACCTCCTCATACCTCCACTGCCACCTCCTCATACCTCCTCATACCTCCACTGTCACCTCCCCATACCTCCACTGCCAGCTCCTCATACCTCCTCATACCTCCACTGTCACCTCCTCATACCTCCACTGTCACCTCCCCATACCTCCACTGCCAGCTCCTCATACCTCCTCATACCTCCACTGTCACCTCCTCATACCTCCACTGTCACCTCCCCATACCTCCACTGCCAGCTCCTCATACCTCCTCATACCTCCACTGTCACCTCCTCATACCTCCACTGTCACCTCCCCATACCTCCACTGCCACCTCCTCATACCTCCTCATACCTCCACTGTCACCTCCTCATACCTCCACTGTCACCTCCCCATACCTCCACTGCCAGCTCCTCATACCTCCTCATACCTCCACTGTCACCTCCTCATACCTCCACTGTCACCTCCCCATACCTCCACTGCCACCTCCTCATACCTCCTCATACCTCCACTGTCACCTCCTCATACCTCCACTGTCACCTCCCCATACCTCCACTGCCAGCTCCTCATACCTCCTCATACCTCCACTGCCACCTCCTCATACCTCCTCATACCTCCACTGTCACCTCCCCATACCTCCACTGCCAGCTCCTCATACCTCCTCATACCTCCACTGCCACCTCCTCATACCTCCTCATACCTCCACTGCCACCTCCTCATACCTCCACTGCCACCTCCTCATACCTCCTCATACCTCCACTGCGACCTCCTCATACCTCCACTGCCACCTCCTCATACCTCCTCATACCTCCACTGCCACCTCCTCATACCTCCTCATACCTCCGCTGCCACCTCCTCATACTTCCTCATACCTCCACTGCCACCTCCTCGTACCATCTCATACCTCCACTGCCACCTCCTCGTACCTCCTCAAACCTCCGCTGCCACCTCCTCATACCTCCACTGCCATCTCCTCATACCTCCTCATACCTCCACTGCCATCTCCTCATACCTCCTCATAACTCCACTCCCACCTCCTCATACCTCCTCATACCTCCACTGCCACCTTCTCATACCTCTTCATACCTCCACTGCCACTTCCTCATACCTCCTCATACCTCCACTGCCACCTCCTCATACCTCCACTGCCACCTCCTCATACCTCCTCATACCTCCACTGCCACCTCTTCATACCTCCTCATAACTCCACTGCCACCTCCTCATACCTCCTCATAACTCCACTGCCACCTCCTCATACCTCCTCATACCTCCTCAAACCTCTACTGCCACCTCCTCATACCTCCACTGCCACCTCCTCATATCTCCACTGCCACCTCCTCATACCTCCTCATAACTCCACTGCCACCTCCTCATACCTCCACTGCCACCTCCTCATACCTCCTCATACCTCCACTGCCACCTCCTCGTACCTCCTCATACCTCCACTGCCACCTCCTCATACCTCCTCATACCTCCACTGCCACCTCCTCATACCTCCATACCTCCAGACACTGCTCTACCCACACGCTTCCCTACCCAGATGCTCCCCTACCCAGACGCTGCCCTACCCACACGCTGCCCTACCCAGATGCTGCCCTACCCAGACGCTGCCCTACCCATACGCTGCCCTACCCAGATGCTGCCCTACCCAGACGCTTCCCTACCCACACGCTGCCCTACCCAGATGCTGCCCTACCCAGATGCTGCCCTACCCAGATGCTGCCCTACCCAGATGCTGCCCTACCCAGATGCTGCCCTACCCAGATGCTGCCCTACCCAGATGCTGCCCTACCCAGATGCTCCCCTACCCACACGCTGCCCTACCCAGATGCTGCCCTACCCAGATGCTGCCCTACCCAGATGCTGCCCTACCCAGATGCTGCCCTACCCACACGCTGCCCTACCCAGATGCTGCCCTACCCAGATGCTGCCCTACCCAGATGCTGCCCTACCCAGATGCTGCCCTACCCAGATGCTGCCCTACCCAGATGCTGCCCTACCCAGACGCTGCTCTTTATTTAGCTTTGGCCTCAAGGCCTTTCGTCAGAGCATTTTGTCTGTAAATTAAAAATGCTCTACAAATGTATTATTAATATCATTATTATTATTATTAAAGTCATTTCTTTGGCTTCTGTATTGTACTGCGTCATAAAATACTGAGGCACAAGTATTATTTCTGAAGGCTGTATTAGTGGATATAAATCGTCCTGCGGTTTTCAGACCAATAACTCACTGCATAGCAGCAGGGATTTGTTCTTTGCAATATGTCAAATGATTTGCACCCTAATACAGAAGACAATACTAAGACTAAATAGTTGTTATGTGTTTAACCATAATGAGCAGAATGTGTTGTGGTTCCTGTGCATAAGCAATGTTGAGTTGTGCAGAAAGGAGTGGATAGAACCAGTACTGGAGACAGAGGAAGAGCGAGTGACGTAAATGGGAAAACAACACGAGAGAGGGAGTTGGGAGGGTAAGCGTAATTTTGGAAACACTTAGTACTGAAGTCATTTGGCTGTGGTCCAAAAAGCTTTTTCTGCCAGCCAGACCGTTTCAGTTACATCTCACACAGTGTCCTAATCACCCCACCGACCACTCACTCAATACACCGGTGCCGAGCGCTCGACGTTACACTGTCTAACAGAGACAACTCTGTGTTCATCATTAAGACACACAGCACATTACACCACCAACCACAATATAGAGACAGGAAGTAGAAAGGAAACACAGCATCCTAGTGTATCACTCTTCATTAAAACACCCAGCATTTTTTTTTTATTATTTAACCTTTATTTAACTAGTCAAGTCAGTTAAGAACAAATTCTTATTCACGATGACGGCCAAACCCGGACGACGCTGGGCCAATTGTGCGCCGCCCTATGGGACTCCCAATCACAGCCAGTTGTGATACAGCCTGGATTCAAACCAGGGTCTGTAGTGACACCTCTAGCATTGAGATGCAGTGCCTTAGACTGCTGCGCCACTCGGGAGCCCTAATGGTGTTTGAAGTTCACAGCACTGAAATCATCGAATACACAGTCTGAACAACTCCTATAATTGATATGAGTGAGAGAGATGGAACAGCAGCGATGTGCACTACAGTCCCCTGAGGAAGGAGATGGAACAGCGAAGCTCAGGAGAACATTGAAGAATGTGTTCCCTCTGAACTAGCGTCCAAAAACAACTGGACGAAACCTTGAGGAAACTGCATTGGCTTTAAGACAAAAGCTTTGAAACACACACACACACACACACACACACACACACACACACACACACACACACACGCAATCTCACTCACACACCCCCCACACACACACACACACACACATGCTCACACACACACACACCCCCCCCACACACACACACATGCTCACACACACACACCCCCACACACACACACACACACACACACACACACACCCCCCACACACACACATGCTCACACCACACACACACCCCCACACACACACACACGCATGCTCACACACACACACCCCACACACACACACACACGCATGCTCACCCCCCACACACACACACACACGCTCACACACACACACCCCACTATTACCCACGTACATATGTAAATCCCCGTGCCTGCATTAGATGTGGCACAGGCTCAAATGAATTTAAGAGGATGCAATAGGATTAGCCGTATGCGATCGATTAACCAGGCCATAATTAAGGGAAGTCTGAGCCACTGTGTGTGTGTGTGTGTGTGTGTGTGTGTGTGTGTGTGTGTGTGTGTGTGTGTGTGTGTGTGTGTGTGTGTGTGTGTGTGTGTGTGTGACGAATGCCAAGGTCCCCAAACTCAATCCCGCTCAGCACAATCACAACTACATCTCATTATCAGCTCTAGATGCCTGTGATCGGACTGTCAAGCAAGGTAGAGTTTGTGTGTGTGTGTGTGTGTGTGTGTCTGTGTGTCTTTTTCCTCTAGTCCACAATCAGCGTGTGGCAGCGCGTATCAAATCTAGTCCAAGTTTATTTGTCACGTGCGCCGAATACAACAGGTATTACAGTTGAAATGCTTACTTACTTAACCAATAGTGCAAAAAAGGTGTTAGGTGAACAATAAGTAAGTAAAGAAATAAAACAACAGTAAAAAGACAGGCTATATACAGTAGCGAGGCTATAAAAGTAGTGAGGCTACATACAGACACCGGTTAGTCAGGCTGATTGAGGTAGTATGTACATGTAGATAAAGTGACTATGCATATATGATTAACAGAGAGTAGCAGCAGCATAAAAGTGGGGGTGGTGGGTGGTGGGACACAATGCAGATACTCCGGTTAGCCAATGTGCGAGAGCACTGGTTGGTCGGCCCAATTGAGGTAGTATGTACATGAATGTATAGTTAAAGTGACTATGCATATATGATAAACAGTAGCAGCAGTGTAAAAGAGGGGTTGTGACAGCGTGTATGTGAATTTCTGTGTGTGCACGTGGGACAGCATGTATGTGAGTGTGTGTGTGTGAGTGTGACAGCGTGTATGTGAGTGTGTGTGAGTGTGACAGCGTGTATGTGAATTTCTTTGTGTGCACCTGTGACAGCGTGTATGTGAGTGTGTGTGTGTGTGAGTGTGACAGCATGTATGTGAGTGTGTGTGTGTGAGTGTGACAGCGTGTATGTGAGTGTGTGTGTGTGTGTGTGTGTGTGAGTGTGACAGCGTGTATGTGAGTGTGTGTGTGTGTGTGTGTGAGTGTGACAGCGTGTATGTGAATTTCTGTGTGTGCACGTGTGACAGCGTGTATGTGAGTGTGTGTGTGTGTGTGAGTGTGACAGCGTGTATGTGAGTGTGTGTGTGTGTGTGTGTGTGTGTGTGTGTGTGTGTGTGTGTGTGTGTGTGTGAGTGTGACAGCGTGTATGTGAGTGTGTGTGTGAGTGAGTGTGACAGCGTGTATGTGAATTTCTGTGTGTGCACGTGTGACAGCGTGTATGTGAGTGTGTGTGTGTGTGTGTGAGTGCATTTGGTCCTCTCTTTCTCCTCAGTGTAATCTCTTGATTTGCAGCATTGACCCCCACTTAATTCAATGAAACAGAATCGCTGTGACAGCAACACTGAATGGAATTGCAATGGACTGCACCTGCTCTAATCAGTTTAGGGATTACCTCCTTCCCACTGGAGAGAGGAGAGAGAAGAGGGGGTTGGGGGGGGGTGATGCAATGTGCAGATAAAATGTATGTGTACAATGTAAGGACAAAGCACACATGCTCTCTCTCTCTCTCTCTCTCTCTCTCTCTTTCTCTCTCGCTCTCTCCCGCTCTCTCTCTCTTTGTCTCTCTTTCTCTCCCTCTGTGAAGCTGAGACCAGTGGCAGTCTCTATAAATGTTCCAGACCCCCCCCACATACACAAACTGATGGATCTGCAGCATGACCTCCGCTAATTGACCTTTTTTTTAGTTTAATCGGCAGTTACTATTACAGGACAAACACAACTCTTACCAAGATCAATGTCGAAGTAATATTTCCCCCGAGTTAACGCTAAAGACGTGTGTTTTGCATTGA
Source organism: Oncorhynchus tshawytscha (assembly GCF_018296145.1). Lineage (NCBI taxonomy): Eukaryota > Metazoa > Chordata > Actinopteri > Salmoniformes > Salmonidae > Oncorhynchus > Oncorhynchus tshawytscha. Next base: position 38,239,631 of record NC_056450.1, on the reverse strand, counting down.
TTCAAATAGCTTTGTAAATAGGCTACACTCTGCATCATCCACTGTCCTCCTCTGAGAACTGTTCTAATTGCAAAGTACAGAAAAAAATCATTAAGTATTTTCACGGGACAACTAATCTCTCTGTGGAGTGGAACACTGCCAGACAGTCCGGGTGACTCGAGCCTAGTGAACCGGATGGTGTAAAGGTGGAATTGCTGCCTTGTATTTTTTGTTTGGGGGCGCAGTGGACACTTCATTCTGACCATGAAGATAAAGAAGAGAATACGCTGTGTCTGGTGACCGGTCTACAGGGAACCATCCAGATTGTTCTGTTGTTGAGACAAAGATCCCCAATTCAGGAACTAGACTGGATTTTGATGCTGGTTCTAACACAGTTGTACCAAAGATGGACCATCATTGAACCAGAGAAATTCAGTGAGTGGGGTATCTCTCTTCCTCTTTAATCTCTGCTTCTACGCTGTTGACCAAACCAAATGCCAATTTCGTACACTCTTTAAAGAAATTCACCTGACACCCAAGGAGATGGGGCTAGGGAGGTGATTGGCCAGTACACAGAAGTAGAGATTGACTGGTTGACTTGTCGATAAACACCCTGGTCAGAGCAGGGAGCAGGTCCTTCACTCCAGTTGCCTCTATCTACTGTATTGTAAGATATTTCTGATGATTCTAATTCCTTGTGTTCCCTTCTGTAGCTAAGATTATTTTTAATTTTTTTTACCTCAAAAATATTTATTCATGTCAATGCCTTCACATTTTAAATCATCATTGCTGTGAAGCAATAACTTGGTCTTGTAATTCCGGACTCCCCCTGTTATTGACTCCCCCTACTGTAATGTGTAATTGACTCCCCTGTTATTGACTCCCCTGTTATTGACTCCCCCTGTTCTGGACTCCCTCTGCTGTAATGTGTAATTGACTCCCCCTGTTATTGACTCCCCCTGTTATTGACTCCCCTGTTCTGGACTCCCCTGCTGTAATGTGTACTTGACTCCCCCTGCTGTAATGTGTAATTGACTCCCCCTGTTATTGACTCCCCTACTGTAATGTGTAATTGACTCCCTCTGCTGTAATGTGTTATTGACTCCCCTGTTATTGACTCCCCTGCTGTAATGTGTAATTGACTCCCCCTGTTATTGACTCCCCTGTTATTGACTCCCCTACTGTAATGTGTAATTGACTCCCCTGTTATTGACTCCCTCTGCTGTAATGTGTAATTGACTCCCTCTGCTGTAATGTGTAATTGACTCCCCTGTTATTGACTCCCCTGCTGTAATGTGTAATTGACTCCCCTGCTGTAATGTGTAATTGACTCCCCTGCTGTAATGTGTAATTGACTCCCCTGCTGTAATGTGTAATTGACTCCCCTGTTATTGACTCCCCCTGCTGTAATGTGTAATTGACTCCCCCTGCTGTAATGTGTAATTGACTCCCCCTGTTATTGACTCCCCTGCTGTAATGTGTAATTGACTCCCCTGTTATTGACTCCCCCTGCTGTAATGTGTTATTGACTCCCCCTGCTGTAATGTGTAATTGACTCCCCTGCTGTAATGTGTAATTGACTCCCCCTGTTATTGACTCCCCCTGCTGTAATGTGTAATTGACTCCCCTACTGTAATGTGTAATTGACTCCCCTGCTGTAATGTGTAATTGACTCCCCTGCTGTAATGTGTAATTGACTCCCCTGCTGTAATGTGTAATTGACTCCCCCTGCTGTAATGTGTAATTGACTCCCCTGCTGTAATGTGTTATTGACTCCCCCTGTTATTGACTCCCCTGCTGTAATGTGTAATTGACTCCCCTGCTGTAATGTGTAATTGACTCCCCTGCTGTAATGTGTAATTGACTCCCCCTACTGTAATGTGTAATTGACTCCCCCTGCTGTAATGTGTAATTGACTCCCCCTGTTATTGACTCCCCTGCTGTAATGTGTTATTGACTCCCCTGTTATTGACTCCCTGCTGTAATGTGTAATTGACTCCCCCTGTTATTGACTCCCCCTACTGTAATGTGTTATTGACTCCCCTGCTGTAATGTGTAATTGACTCCCCCTGCTGTAATGTGTAATTGACTCCCCTGCTGTAATGTGTAATTGACTCCCCCTGCTGTAATGTGTAATTGACTCCCCTGCTGTAATGTGTAATTGACTCCCCCTGTTATTGACTCCCCTGCTGTAATGTGTAATTGACTCCCCCTGCTGTAATGTGTAATTGACTCCCCTGCTGTAATGTGTAATTGACTCCCCCTGCTGTAATGTGTAATTGACTCCCCTGCTGTAATGTGTAATTGACTCCCCCTGTTATTGACTCCCCTGCTGTAATGTGTAATTGACTCCCCCTGCTGTAATGTGTAATTGACTCCCCCTGTTATTGACTCCCCTGCTGTAATGTGTAATTGACTCCCCTGCTGTAATGTGTAATTGACTCCCCCTGTTATTGACTCCCCCTGCTGTAATGTGTAATTGACTCCCCTGCTGTAATGTGTAATTGACTCCCCCTGTTATTGACTCCCCTGCTGTAATGTGTAATTGACTCCCCTGCTGTAATGTGTAATTGACTCCCCTGTTATTGACTCCCCTGCTGTAATGTGTTATTGACTCCCCTGTTATTGACTCCCCTGCTGTAATGTGTAATTGACTCCCCTGTTATTGACTCCCCCTGCTGTAATGTGTAATTGACTCCCCTGCTGTAATGTGTAATTGACTCCCCCTACTGTAATGTGTAATTGACTCCCCCTACTGTAATGTGTAATTGACTCCCCCTACTGTAATGTGTAATTGACTCCCTCTGTTGGGAAAAAGCTTATATAGCAACCATTGGAATCCTCATTCAACAAATTCCCGGTATAAATCTCCAAATTACATGCTAGACAAAGAAGTGGGCATGAACCCAGAAAATAGGCCTGGTGGATCTGAAGAGGTAAGCTAGAGGTCTTTGTTAATATGATGCATGAGTGAGTGTTATTTGTCAAACATCAGATCATCACTGTTAGCAATCCTTCACTTTTAACACAGGGCATTTTCCACACCAGGTAATGCCTATGAAAGCCCAGGGCCTTATAAAGAATGCCTTCGTCGCTCCATTTCATTTGTACACCACTGAAACAATAACCAAAGTGGTCGTCATTGTTCGCATAAATCCAAAACAAGAAAGGCCTGCTTAGGTAGCAACAGTTTTTATGGAAAGGTGTGCTTATGCGTGCCTGCGTACCTCCAGTACATAGGCCTATTGTCCTCCGAGTCTTCAGACATTTGTGAGGTTGAGGACGGATCCTGAAGCCTATAGCTTTAGAAAAATCCAATTAATTAATTCTGCTGCTCAGAAAATACTTAATTATAGCAGCAACCCTTTTAGTAGTGCAGAGAATCGCCTTTCCTTTTAATACACTGATTTATTTTCTGTTCAGCTCGCACTTTTTTTGGGGGCCAACCATCACAGCCCAGGTAGTTAATTCGTATCATCTGATCAGAATATCATAATGCAGCCTTGATTAATGTTAACTGGACAGGGACTCCTGCTTTGATTAATGACTACACTATCCTGGTTCACTATTACAAACCAGGAGTCTTATCACCATGCAAGACCTCAGCTAACTAGTGAGGAGACATTAATCACATAGAACCAGAGTCATTCTGCAAAACACAAAGCGATATACCCGTGGATATTTTCCACATTTTGTTACGTTACAGCCTTATTCTAAAATGGATTAATTTGTTTTTCCCCCCTCATCAATCTACACACAATAATCCATAACGACAAAGCAAAAAGAGATACATTTTTTGCAAATGAAACTGAAATATCACATTTACATAAGTATTCTGACCCTTTACTCAGTATTTTGTTGAAGCACCAGTGATTACAGCTTTGAGTCTTCTTGGGTATGATGCTACAAGCTTGGCGCACCTGTATTTGGGGAGTTTCACCCATTCTTCTCTGCAGATCGATTCGATTGGGTTCAAGTCCGGAATCTGGCTGTGCCACTCAAGGACATTCAGAGACTTGTCCCGAAGCCACTCCTGCGTTGTCTTGGCTGTGTGCTTAGGGTCATTGTCCTGTTAGAAGGTGAACCTTCCATTCAGGCCAAAGAGTTCCATATTGGTGTCATCAGACCAGAGAATCTTGTCTCTCATGGTCTGAGAGTCTTTAGGTGCCTTTTGGCAAACTCCAAGCGGGCTGTCATGTGCCTTTTACTGAGGAGTGGCTTCTGTCTGGCCACTCTACCATAAAGGCCTGATTGGTGGAGTGCTACAGAGATAGTTGTCCTTTTGGAAGGTTCTCCCATCTCCATAGAGGAACTCTAGAGCTCTGTCAGAGTGACCATTGGGTTCTTGGTCACCTCCCTGACCAAGGCCCTTCTCCCCAGATTGTTCAGTTTGTCCGGGTGACCAGCTCTATGAAGAGTTTTGGTCGTTCCAAACTTTTTCCATTTAAGAATGATGGAGGCCACTGTGTTCTTGGGGACCTTCAATGCTGCAGAAATGTTTGGTAGCCTTCCCCAGATCTGTGCCTCGACACAATCCTGTCTCAGAGCTCTATGGATAATTCCTTCCACCTCATGGCTTGGTTTTTGCTCTAACATGCACTGTCAACTGTAGGATCCTATACTGAGAGGTGTGTGTCTTTCCAAATCATTTCCAAATCAAGTTGTAGAAACATCTCAAGGATGATCAATGGAAACAGGATGCACCTGAGCTAAATAAGGTCTTTTGTTTTTGTATTTTTAATAACTGTGCAAAAAATGATAAAAACCTGTTTTCGCTTTGTCATTATGGGGTATTGTGATGTCATTATGGGGTATTGTGATGTCATTATGGGGTATTGTGATGTCATTATGGGGTATTGTGATTTCATTATGGGGTATTGTGATGTCATTATGGGGTATTGTGATGTCATTATGGGGTATTGTGATGTCAGTATGGGGTATTGTGATTTCATTATGGGTTATTGGGATGTCATTATGGGGTATTGTGATGTCATTATGGGGTATTGTGATGTCAGTATGGGGTATTGTGTGTAGATTGATGAAGTTATTCGTACCCATTGATTTATTCCATATTTTGTTGTGTTACAGCCTGAACTCAAAAAATGTTAAACCAAAACATGTTTTACCATCTACACACATTATCCCAAAGTGACAAAGTGAAAACATGTTTTTAGAAATGTTCGCAAGTATATTGAAAATTAAATACATTTTAATTGTTATATATGAAAGGTGGATTGGCGATGGATGCACCTATCAGTCTGTATTTATCTTTTTTAATTATGTGTGTCTTAACTTTGACCTGTTTTGTAAATGTTATTTTTGTATTTAACCAGGAAAAGCCCAGTGAAACCCAGAGTCTTTTTTTCAAGGGAGACCTGGCCAGGAAGGCAGCAACAATCAATACATTACAGAATGAAAACATACAATTACAACACAATACAATACAACAACATGATCCAGCATTAAAAAAAGCTGTGTAAATGTAGACTTTTTTGTAAATGTAGACTATTCCATGCCTCTGGTGCACAAGAGAAGGCAGTCTTGCCTAATACTGTGAATGTCCTGGGGACTTCAGTAGCAACCACCTAGCAGACCGGGTATGATAATTGCTGGTGGTGAAGGAGACCAGACTACAGAGGTAAAGAGGGAGTTTACCCAAAATGGCTTTGTAGATGAACACATACAAATGTATCTTTCTGCACATATAAAGTGAGGTCCAAACTATCATTTGGTACAATGTGCGATGGTGGGTGAGTGACTTGGCATTTGTAATAAAGCGCAAGGATGCATGATAAACAGAGTCTCTGTAAGATGGAGGAGGCTGCATGATAAACAGAGTCTCTGTAAGATGGAGGAGGCTGCATGATAAACAGAGTCCAGTCTCTGTAAGACAGAGGAGGCTGCATGATAAACAGAGTCTCTGTAAGACAGAGGAGGATGTATGATAAACAGAGTCCAGTCTCTGTAAGATGGAGGAGGCTGCATGATAAACAGAGTCCAGTCTCTGTAAGACGGACGAGGCTGCATGATAAACAGAGTCCAGTCTCTGTAAGACGGAGGAGGTTGCATGATAAACAGAGTCCAGTCTCTGTAAGATGGAGGAGGCTGCATGATAAACAGAGTCCAGTCTCTGTAAGACAGAGGAGGTTGCATGATAAACAGAGTCCAGACTCTGTAAGACAGAGGAGGTTGCATGATAAACAGAGTCCAGTCTCTGTAAGACAGAGGAGGTTGCATGATAAACAGAGTCCAGTCTCTGTAAGACAGAGGAGGTTGCATGATAAACAGAGTCCAGTCTCTGTAAGACAGAGGAGGATGCATGATAAATAGAGTCCAGTCTCTGTAAGACAGAGGAGGATGCATGATAAATAGAGTCCAGTCTCTGTAAGACAGAGGAGGATGCATGATAAATAGAGTCCAGTCTCTGTAAGACGGAGGAGGCTGCATGATAAACAGAGTCCAGTCTCTGTAAGACAGAGGAGGTTGCATGATAAACAGAGTCCAGTCTCTGTAAGACAGAGGAGGCTGCATGATAAACAGAGTCCAGTCTCTGTCAGACAGAGGAGGCTGCATGATAAACAGAGTCCAGTCTCTGTCAGACAGAGGAGGCTACATGCACATACAACAAGTCACCATAATCAATTACAGAAAGAAAAGTGGTCTGAACGAGCTTCATTCGAGCCATAAGCAGGAAACAAGCCCTATTACAAAAATAAAAACCCAATTTCAATTCAAGCTTCCTTTCAAGATTATCCATATGAACTTTAAAGGACAACTTGTCATCCAACCGTATACCTAGGTATTTGTAGGATGACACTTTTTCAATGGGTGAACCGCCAGATGTGACAATGCTAACCTTCTCTGGCTGAGTGTGAGCTCTGGTAAAGGTCATGAATTTAGTTTTTGTACATACAAGACCAGTGTGAGACCATAAAGGGAGGTCTGCAGTGACTGAAAAGCAGTCTGGAGCTCTTCAACAGCCTGAACCAGAGAAGGAGCACATGAATATATAAATGTATCATCTGCATATAGATGTAACTTTGCTGGTTGCATCCCATTTCTAAAATCATTCAAACAAATTGAGAACAACACAGGAGCTAAAATGGAACCCTGGGGCACACCTCTATCAATCTCAAGAAAGCTAGACTTGTGATTGGCAGCATATGAAACACATTGTGTTCTGTCAGAAAGATAGTTCCTAAACCAGTTTACTGTCCCTTCACTGAGACCAATGTTTCTGAGTCTAGCTAGCAACAATTCATGGTCAATTGAATCAAAGGCCTTTGATAAATCCACAAACAGAGGAGCACAATGTTTCATTTTTTAAAGTGCATTAATGATGTCATGTGCCACTGCCATAGCTGCAGTTGTGGTGCTGTGTCCCAATCTAAAGCCAGACTGAACCCCGCTCAGTATGTTATTTGCCTCGGCCATAGCTGCAGTTGTGGTGCTCTGCCCTGATCTAAAGCCAGACTGAACCCCGCTCAGTATGTTATTTGCCACGGCCATAGCTGCAGTTGTGGTGCTCTGCCCTGATCTAAAGCCAGACTGAACCCCGCTCAGTATGTTATTTGCCACGGCCATAGCTGCAGTTGTGGTGCTGTGTCCCAATCTAAAGCCAGACTGAACCCCGCTCAGTATGTTATTTGCCACGGCCATAGCTGCAGTTGTGGTGCTGTGTCCCAATCGAAAGCCAGACTGAACCCCGCTCAGTATGTTATTTGCCACGGCCATAGCTGCAGTTGTGGTGCTCTGCCCTGATCTAAAGCCAGACTGAACCCCGCTCAGTATGTTATTTGCCACGGCCATAGCTGCAGTTGTGGTGCTGTGTCCCAATCGAAAGCCAGACTGAACCCCGCTCAGTATGTTATTTGCCACGGCCATAGCTGCAGTTGTGGTGCTCTGCCCTGATCTAAAGCCAGACTGAACCCCGCTCAGTATGTTATTTGCCACGGCCATAGCTGCAGTTGTGGTGCTGTGTCCCAATCTAAAGCCAGACTGAACCCCGCTCAGTATGTTATTTGCCACGGCCATAGCTGCAGTTGTGGTGCTCTGCCCTGATCTAAAGCCAGACTGAACCCCGCTCAGTATGTTATTTGCCACGGCCATAGCTGCAGTTGTGGTGCTGTGCCCTGATCTAAAGCCAGACTGAACACAGCTCAGTATGTTCTCCTTAATTAAGACGTTTTTTAACTGTGAGTTCACTAAAGATTCATAGACTTTGGCTAGGATAGGGAGTTTAGAGATAGGAGGATAGTTATTAGCATCTGAGGGATCTCCACCCTTTAGCAGTGGGAGGACATGAGCTGATTTCCAAATGCTGGGTATGGAATTGGTCAAGAGACTCAAGTTGAAAATGTGAGCCACAGGTTCAGTGATAATACCAGCTGCTATCTTTAAGAGGTAGGGGGTCCAAGTTGTCTGGACCTGCAGACTTTTTAGTGTCTATTGCCTTTAGTGCTTTATTAACCTCAGCATAAGAAACAGGCTCAAAGTTAAAGTGGTTGACATAAGGGCCTATATTATAGTTGACTGTAACAGAGATGACATTAGAGGCATGAGGCCTGGGACCCACTATTATTAAAACTGAACCAGCAGATATGATGTGCTAAAAAACCCTACAACATGGTCTTTATCCTTCACATCAGTAGAATTCATCATTAAATGGTCAGGAAGGCCAGAGGAGACATTAGAACATGATACTGATTCGATTAGCGTCCAGAACTTGTTAGGGTTGTTTAGGTTCTCTGTGACTGCAATTAAATCGTCATCTGATCTGTACAATCCTGTACATTTGTTTCTTAGCTCTCTGAAGGAGACCCAGTCAACAGGAGCATTTATATGTCTCGCTTGAGCCCGGGAGACGATTCTTGTTTCCAATATAATCCTGCCAAGTTATCTGAAAACCAGGGAATGTACCTTCCACTGATTCTAATTGGCAGGTTCACATGTCTGCCAGTGTTGAATGTTCTGGTTAAAGTTTGACGTCAGACGGGATTCGAGGACACACTGACAACGTATCTGTGACGTGGTGTGATTCTGTAGCAGCTGATCTCATGACTTCCCACAAGCCACTCTGGCTGTTGTTCCCAGAACATTTGGTGCTGTGTGATTATTATTGTGTATAGAAGGCATTTTACTCTGCTTCTCTTCTGGACGTGTCCTCCCCGAATTCTTGTAATCAACCGGATTCAAATCAAATCAAATCAAATCAAATTTATTTATATAGCCCTTCGTACATCAGCTGATATCTCAAAGTGCTGTACAGAAACCCAGCCTAAAACCCCAAACAGCAAGCAATGCAGGTGTAGAAGCACGGTGGCTAGGAAAAACTCCCTAGAAAGGCCAAAACCTAGGAAGAAACCTAGAGAGGAACCAGGCTATGTGGGGTGGCCAGTCCTCTTCTGGCTGTGCCGGGTGGAGATTATAACAGAACATGGCCAAGATGTTCAAATGTTCATAAATGACCAGCATGGTCGAATAATAATAAGGCAGAACAGTTGAAACTGGAGCAGCAGCACAGTCAGGTGGAAGTTGAAACTGGAGCAGCAGCATGGCCAGGTGGACTGGGGACAGCATGGAGTCATCATGTCAGGTAGTCCTGGGGCATGGTCCTAGGGCTCAGGTCAGTTGAAACTGGAACAGCAGCATGGCCAGGTGGACTGGGGACAGCAAGGAGTCATCATGTCAGGTAGTCCTGGAGCTCAGGTCCTAGGGCTCGGGTCCTCCGAGAGAGAGAAAGAAAGAGAGAAGGAGAGAATTAGAGAACGCACACTTAGATTCACACAGGACACCGAATAGGACAGGAGAAGTACTCCAGATATAACAAACTGACCCCAGCCCCCGACACATAAACTACTGCAGCATAAATACTGGAGGCTGAGACAGGAGGGGTCAGGAGACACTGTGGCCCCATCCGAGGTCACCCCGGACAGGGCCAAACAGGAAGGATATAACCCCACCCACTTTGCCAAAGCACAGCCCCCACACCACTAGAGGATTGATCTTGATTGACTTTATCAACGACCACTGTCCTTTTTTTATTCACCTGCATATTTCCGTTACCAGCTGTCACATTATTTCTCACTAATGGTCCTAAACTGCTTCACAGACTGCAGTAAACAGGAATAGAGAATACCACGATGATGGCATCACTATCTGGCACTCACCTGGTCCACCTGTGCCTGCTGGCCTGGTCTTACCTGGGCCTGTCAGAGGTCTCTAACTGCCGCCAGGGGACCACCCAGGGGACCATCCAGGGGACCATTCAGGGGACCACACAGGGGACCATCCTGGGGACCACCCCAGGGGACCATCCAGGGGACCATCCAGGGGACCACCCAGGGGACCACGCAGGGGACCATCCTAGGGACCACCCTAGGGGACCATCCTGGGGACAACCCCAGGGGACCATCCAGGGGACCATCCTGGGGAACACCCCATGGGACCATCCTGGGGACCATCCAGGGGACCATCCTGGGGACCACCCAGGGGACCACCCCAGGGGACCATCCAGGGGACCACCCCAGGGGACCATCTAGGGGACCACCCCAGGGGACCATCTAGGGGACCACCCCAGGGGACCATCCAGGGGACCACCCCAGGGGACCATCCAGGGGACCACCCCAGGGGACCATCTAGGGGACCACCCCAGGGGACCATCTAGGGGACCACCCCAGGGGCCTACCCAGGGGTGCAACAACGCTGCCTTTGTTCCTGGCCACATCCTAGTGGTCCAGGGCTTCGACTAAGTCATGCTGCGGCTCGAAGGGGCCTATGTGATCGACTCCCAGAGCTACTTGACCACCACATCCAACTACTGTACTCTGTGTGAGAACCCACTGCACCAGGTTTCAGAAGCTGCCCCTCTCTGTGTATGAGTGGTTGGTCGACAGTGGTTGGTCGACTGGAGCACTCCAGCTTTGCAAATACCTCTGTCATCTCCTTGGTGGAGAGCGTCTCCTCTGCGATAAAGAATGACTGGGGGACGGACGGCAGTGGGGCTGGCAGCCTGCAGCCGTAGGGAAGTCTTCAGTGTCCGGCCAGAGTCCCTCTTCCCACTGTAACAGCTGCTTCTACTGCAGTAGGATCACGTGTAGTAGTCTGTCACATGAGAGAATAGAGCTGGTTGGATGTGAGAGCAGAGATACGTGTTTGTCATAAGAATTTGTGACAGAAGTTGATTTAACAGTAGGATTTTTTTTAAATGTGTTTAAAGCATGTTCACAGCATGTATAAAGGATGTTCACAGCATGTATAAAGGATGTTCACAGCATGTATAAAGGATGTTCAAAGCATGTTTACATCATGTTTACAGCATGAATAAAGCATGTTTACAGCATGTTTACAGCATGTTTACAGCATGTATAAAGGATGTTTACAGCATGTTTACATCATGTTTACAGCATGAATAAAGCATGTTTACAGCATAAAGGATGTTCAAAGCATGTTTACAGCATTTACAGCATGTTTAAAGAATGTTTACAGCATATTTACAACATGTTTAAAGAATGTTTACAGCATGTTTCAGGATGGTACGTTGGTGGTTGAAGATATCCCTCTAGTGATGTGGGGGCTGTGCTTTGGCAAAGTGGGTGGGGTTATATCCTTCCTGTTTGGCCCTGTCCGGGGGTGTCCTCGGATGGGGCCAGAGTGTCTCCTGACCCCTGCTGTCTCAGCCTCCAGTATTTATGCTGCAGTAGTTTATGTGTCGGGGGGGCTAGGGTCAGTTTGTTATATCTGGAGTACTTCTCCTGTCCTATTCGGTGTCCTGTGTGAATTCTCTAATTCTCTCTTTCTTTCTCTCTCTCGGAGGACCTGAGCCCTAGGACCATGCCCCAGGACTACCTGACATGATGACTCCTTGCTGTCCCCAGTCCACCTGGCCGTGCTGCTGCTCCAGTTTCAACTGTTCTGCATTATTATTATTCGACCATGCTGGTCATTTATGAACATTTGAACATCTTGGCCATGTTCTGTTAAAATCTCCACCCGACACAGCCAGAAGAGGACTGGCCACCCCACATATGCTCTCTCTAATTCTCTCTTTCTTTCTCTCTCTCGGAGGACCTGAGCCCTAGGACCATGCCCCAGGACTACCTGACATGATGACTCCTTGCTGTCCCCAGTCCATCTGACCGTGCTGCTGCTCCAGTTTCAACTGTTCTGCCTTATTATTATACGACCATGCTGGTCATTTATGAACATTTGAACATATTGGCCATTGTTACGAATCCCTTTTGGCCCGACAGTCTAGGGGGGATGGTAAGGAGACCCGTAACATAACTCATGCAAATTATAATTGTGACAAAGTAAAAGTGTGAACGAAATAACCAGGACAACTGAAATTATACCGTCAAACTCAGGGTTTATTGTAAAACACACGGTAATGGGGGGAGCAGGAAAAGGGGCTGAGCTGGACCCAAGGAAAGAAACAATAAGCATCCAAAACACCCCTAAGCTAGACCAGCCTATTTTAACAACAGCTAACTAACTAACCAAAAATACAGTGGGTGGTCCGCCCAGTTCTAACTAGTGTTTTTAACAAAGTCTACCTACGGGTAGTGTATGCCCATGGGCGACTTGTCTTGGTTTCCCCTTTTCCCACCAGCAATCAAACACAAACACCATAACCAAAAACAATACTCACAGGAGATGACAAAGTGATTTGGAGGTGCTCAAACAAAAGAGAGGTTAAGACACAAAGAGAGAGTGAAACACAGAGATCTACATACATGGCATTTACAGAGAGATTGAGCTCTAGAGCAAACAAATGATGGGGTTTTTAAACCATGGGGAAGGAACTGTGATAGGGTAGGAAATAGGAGGAGGTGTGTCTTCTGATTGATGATTGATTGTTGACTGATTGGGGAGTGATGATTTTCACCTGTGAGGGGAGAAGGAGAGAAAAGAAACACACACACACAGGATACACACACACACACAGGATAACTGTATCCGTAACACTCCCACCCTTAAAAGAGCAACCCTAAGGGTTGCGACTACAGTATTTCAATGAATACTCACAACAAAGCAACAACCTTGCAAAACATACAGAAATCATTTTCACACACGAGACAAAGCATCTGCCAGCACATTATCAGAACCCTTTTTGTGACGGATCTCCAAATTATAATTTTGTACAATCAGCGCCCAACGCATAAGGCGCTGGTTCTGGTTGTACATTCGGTGGAGAAAAACTAAGGGGTTATGGTCAGTATATACAATCACGGGTAGGGCACTGGAACCAATGTATACTTCAAAGTATTGCAGAGCCAACAACAAAGCAAGAGCTTCTTGTTCTATTGTCGCATAGTTTGTTTGACATTTATTAAATTTACGGGAAAAATAACAAACGGGATGATCCACTCCACTCTTGTCCTGCTGCAGTAGAACAGCACCAGCACCTCTGGCACTAGCATCTACCTCAAGTTTGAACGGTTGTTCAAAATCTGGAGCAGCAAGTACAGGTGTACTACATAAGAGTGCTTTCGCTGATTCAAAAGCTCTCTTACAATCAGGGGACCACACAAATGATCTAGCCGGACTAAGCAAATCGGTCAATGGAGCAACTACCGCAGAGAAATTTTTACAGAAGCTACGGTAGTAGCCAACCATCCCTAAAAAGCGGCGTAGCTCTCGTCTGGTGGTAGGTGCAGGGAATGCAGTTATAGCCAAGACCTTGGCATCAACAGGGCGCACCTGTCCATGGCCAACCTCTTTACCGAGATAGGTAACAGTAGCCTTCCCAAACTCGCACTTTGCCAAGTTCAGGGTTAGAGAAGCAGCTGCCAACCATTCACATACTACCCTTAGCGAGTCAACATGATCTGACCACTCAGACGAATAAATCACTAGGTCATCAAGGTATGCACTACAATTAGGAACGCCAGCTAATACGGAGTTAACCAGTCGTTGGAAAGTGGCTGGTGCATTTCGCATCCCAAAAGCCATGACTGAGTACTGTAGGAAGTTGTCTGGGGTCACAAAGGCAGAAATCCCAGAAGCACGTGAAGTTAACGGAACCTGCCAGTAACCTTTTAAGAGGTCCAACTTAGTTACATACTTAGCAGCACCAATAGTGTCGATACAGTCGTCCAGTCTGGGTAACGGGAACGAATCTGGCATTGTGACAGAATTTACCTTTCGATAATCCGTACATAACCTGGACGTACCATCAGGTTTAGGAACCAAAATGCAAGGAGAACTCCAAGGGCTGGAACTTGGCGTAGCCAGGTCATTCTCCAACAAATATTTCACCTCATCCCTCATTATCTTCCTCTTGGAAGCGTTGATACGATATGGGTGTTGCTTGATAGGTGTAGCATTTCCAACATTAATGTCATGTTCCAACACATTTGTGCGAGTAGGAACGTCATTAAAGAGACATGGAAAACTGTGTAGTAGCCTCACAATATCATTAGCCTGTCCATCCGTTAAATGAACCAGACCTGACTGGATAGACAGCAGCATTTCTGAGTTGGGCAATCTAACACACTGCTGTTGAGTGTTGCGCAACTCCAATCCATCATCATCATCATCAATATGACAGTCCACTATGATAGCAGTAGTAGCAGAGGAGACAGCAGTACCTTCCTCTGTTTTTGTACTATCTAACTGTGTGATGGGTCAGGTGTGATAAGCTTTCAACATGTTGGAGTCGACCAATCAGCTGCTTGAGGGATTTCAGGAAGCCATTTCCTGAAATAAACACATGTAAATACACAAACTACAACACATAATCTGGGGAACGTAACAATGTGACACACACGAGATTGGCGTTGTCTATCAGGAGTTTGAAGCACATAGTCAGTTTCACTTATTTTCTTTTCAATGAAATAAGGACCAGAGAAACGAGCTGACAGTGAAGATCCTGGAACAGGTAATAACACCAGTACTTGGTCACCTGGCTGTAGTGGACGAGAAACAGCCTCTTTATCATAGTGTCTTTTCATGCTCCTCTGTGAGGAAGACAGAGCTTCCTTTGCGAGAGCACAAGCTTGGTGTAGGCGCTCACGAAAGCGACTAACGTAGTCCAACACATTCTCGTCTCCTGTACACAACTCTTGGGACAAGAACTGTTCTTTAAGGACTTTCATTGGTCCTCTCACTGTATGACCAAACAGTAGTTCAGCCGGGCTGAAACCTAGGGACTCCTGCACAGTTTCACGAGCAGCAAACAAAACTAGAGGAACTCCCTCATCCCAATCTTTCTCAGATTCCAAACAATATTTACGTAGCATAGACTTCAGTGTCTGATGCCATCTTTCAAGCGCACCCTGAGACTCTGGGTGATAGGCGCTTGACACACGGTGCGTAATTGACAAGGATTTTAACACCTGCTTGAAGAGCTTGGATAGGAAATTGGTACCTTGATCGCTTTGTACCACCTTAGGTAACCCGAATGTCGTGAAGAATTTTATTAAGGCTTTACTCACTACCGGGGCTGTAATCCTTCGCAGAGGAATGGCCTCGGGGTATCTTGTAGCCATACACATAATCGTTAACAAAAACTGGTTACCCGATTTTGTCTTCGGCAACGGTCCGACACAATCAACCACCACATGCTCGAATGGTTCACCTATGACAGGTATGGGACAAAGAGGAGCGGGAGGAATAACCTGATTTGGTTTTCCTGTTATCTGACATGTGTGGCATGTCCGACAGAACTGAGCCACATCTTGTTTTAAACCCGGCCAAAAGAAATGTCGAAGGATCCGATCATAAGTCTTTGTGATTCCTAAATGACCAGACCACTGGTGATCATGAGCAAGGGATAACACATTTTGTCGAAAGGCTGTAGGAATCACTATTTGGTAAACAGCATTCCAATCTCCATCCACGTCAACATGGGATTTCCATTTACGCAAGAGGAGATTACCATCAATGAAGTAAGCCACGTTCTTCATCTTTACATCTTCCAATGAGACAACACTAGAAAAACATTTAGCAAGCTTGTCATCAACCTTTTGGTTAGCAATCAGCTGCTCACGAGTGACTGGTAACTGTATTGCATCAGCAATAAGTTCAACGTTCTTTGATTCTTTCCTGGGCTGTTTGTCAGAGGTGATCAGCTTCTCAGAGGTATCACACAATCCATCCTCTTGATCATCCTCTTTGAACAGAACAGTGTTTGACAAATCTATCACGTCACCCTCTTGTCGTGCCTGAGCACGAGTGACAGCACAAGCGGGGAACACATGTGGATAACTCTGTGCCAACTCATTCGAGAGAGAGTGGTCACTTTTATCCAATACTTCCAATACGGGTACTACCTTTCCTCCGGCAATATCGTTACCCATTATAAAGGTCACACCATTCACTGGCAACATAGGACGTACCCCCACTCTGAATATTCCACTGATTAACTCAGAGTGTACTTTCACAAAGTGCAATGGCACTGGGACAAAACCCATTTCAATACCCTGCACTAACACACTGGAACCACAGTATGTATCGTCAGATAAGGGCAACACATCAGACAATATAAACGACTGCGCCGCACCAGTATCTCGAAGGATTTTAACCGGTCGCTGAGACGCTTCGTCATTCGTTAGGGACACAAACCCCTCGAAAATGAATGGTTCATAACTGCGGTCGGGGACTGAGACTTTCAAACTGCAGTTACCCTGAGGCACCTGTTTTGTTGCAGACCTCACAACCGTACGAATTAGAGCAACACCTGTTGGCGGCTTGGCACGAAGAGGCATCCCTTGTTTGCGTTTTAGCAGGAAACAATCATTAATCATATGTCCCACTTTATGACAATAGAAACAGGGACGCTCATTCTTCTGGCGTGCTTGATATACTACTGCTGGTCGACTAGGGCTAAAAGTAGGAAACTCAGTGGCTCTACTCTCAGTTTGAGCCAAAAACACACTCTTGTGCGTCAACACAAACTCTTCTGCCAACACAGACGCTTCTGCCAGGGAGGATACTTTCTGTTCGTTTAGGTAAACTACAATGCGTTCGGGTAAGCAATTTTTAAACTCTTCCAACAAGATTAACTCCCGGAGAGAGTTGAAATCAGTTACCTTACTAGCAGCATGCCATTTATCAAACAGATTTCCCTTGTCTCTAGCAAATTACACATAAGTCTTACTAGAAGACTTTCTATGAGACCTAAATCTTTGTCGGTATGCCTCAGGCACAAGCTCATAGGCACGAAGAACAGTAGCTTTGACCACTTCATAATTCAAACTGTCCTCCAGAGGTAGCGCTGACAAAACCTCTTGGGCTTTACCAGTTCATTTACACTGAAGTAATAGGCACCATACCTCTTCAGGCCATTTCAATGCTACGGCTATACGCTCAAATGCACAAAAATAGGAGTCAACCTCTGACTCTCTGAACAAAGGTACTAAGGCAATCTGCCTACTAATGTCAAACGTGTTTGAGGACGGCTCACAAACAGGCACAGTAGGACCGGAGGCTAGCCTCGCTGTCTCTGCCTCCAGTTCCATCTGGCGCATTTTAAACGTCATCTGCCGCTGTTCTCGTTCTCGTTCTTTTTCTGCCTCAATTTTACACATCTCCAAATCTAAATGCCGCTGTTCTCGTTCTGCCTCAATTTTACACATCTCCAACTGGAGAGTCTCTCGCCTAATTTGGACTCTCTCTTCCGCCTCCAGTTGTAACTGTGCTATACGGACATCCCTCCTGGAATCACCATTTGACAGTGGGGAGAGTGGATCAAAACGGGACAATGTGGCTGGTGTTTTAGCCTCGCCCTCATTATCAGACACCAATGGGCTTACAGGAGCAGCAACATCCCCTACAGGGGTAGTAGGCTCAGGCAGCGGTAACACAAGCACCTGCTCTTCCAACAATACATTTAACACCAGCTTTTTAACCTCCGACTTAACTACATTCTGTGGAATCGATACTGAATAATGGTCAGCCAAGGTCATTAAATCAACTCTACGACATTTATCAAAAACCTCCCACGAAGGGTTATCCAAAAAGGATTTCAAATCAAAAGTAGCCATCTTAAACTACTTCACAAGAGCCAAAGAAAATAGCAAACACTAATGCTACTTCAGCTATGACGCTCAACACTGAACTATACCACTACAACAATCTACATGAGCGGCATGGGTGTCAGTTATGACATATCCCGGATGAGCCCCCACTTATGTTACGAATCCCTTTTGGCCCGACAGTCTAGGGGGGATGGTAATGAGACCCGTAACATAACTCATGCAAATTATAATTGTGACAAAGTAAAAGTGTGAACGAAATAACCAGGACAACTGAAATTATACCGTCAAACTCAGGGTTTATTGTAAAACACACGGTAATGGGGGGAGCAGGAAAGGGGCTGAGCTGGACCCAAGGAAAGAAACAATAAGCATCCAAAACACCCCTAAGCTAGACTATCCTACTTTAACAACAGCTAACTAACCAAAAATACAGTGGGTGGTCCGCCCAGTTCTAACTAGTATATTTAACAAAGTTCACCTACGGGTAGTGTATGCCCATGGGCGACTTGTCTTGGTTTCCCCCTTTTCCCACCAGCAACAAACAAACACCATAACCAAAAACAATATTCACAGGTGATGACAAAGTGCTATGGAGGTGCTCAAACAAAAGAGAGGTTAAGACACAAAGAAAGAGTGAAACACAGAGATCTACATACATGGCATTTACAGAGAGATTGAGCTCTAGAGCAAACAAATGATGGGGTTTTTAAACCATGGGGAAGGAACTGTGATAGGGTAGGAAATAGGAGGAGGTGTGTCTTCTGATTGATGATTGATTGTTGACTAATTGGGGAGTGATGATTTTCACCTGTGAGGGGAGAAGGAGAGAAAAGAAACACACACACAGGATACACACACACACACACACACAGGATAACTGTATCCGTAACAGCCATGTTCTGTTATAATCTCCACCCAGCACAGCCAGAAGAGGACTGGCCACCCCACATAGCCTGGTTCCTCTCTAGGTTTCTTCCTAGGTTTTGGCCTTTCTAGGGAGTTTTTCCTAGCCACCGTGCTTCTACACCTGCATTGCTTGCTGTTGGGGGTTTTAGGCTGGGTTTCTGTACAGCACTTTGAGATATCAGCTGATGTACGAAGGGCTATATAAATAAATTCGATTTTATTTTAATTTGATTTGTTTACAGCATGTTTACAACATGTTTAAAGAATGTTTACAGCATGTATAAAGCATGTATAAAGCATGTTTACAGCATGTATAAAACATGTATAAAGCATGTTCACAGCATGTTTAAAGTGTGTTTACAGCATGTTTAAAGTCATTGATTGTCACGCCTCTTCCCACTCTCTCTCCTTGGCACTCGAGGGCGCCAGGCTGCTCTGCATTACGCACTCCTGTCACCCTCATTACGCACTCCTGCCACCCTCATTACGCACACCTGCCACCCTCATTACGCACACCTGCCACCCTCATTACGCACACCTGCTTCCCTAATGCGCATCAGCGATTCATTGCACTCACCTGGACTCAATCACCATGTTATTACCTATTATCTGTTTGTTCCCCAACTCTGTTCCCCGCTTCTGCATTCATTTTTGATTGTCGGTTTGTTACCCGGTTCTGACGCTGTTCCTGTACGGTTCCATGTCTGTGCAAAATTAAATGTTCCCTCTCCATACCTGCTTCTCATTTCCAACGTCGGTTCTTACATTGATCTCGCTTTTTCAACCCCCCAAAAAATTCAGCGACTCTCTTCAGCAACCAACTACACCCTGACTTCCACCAGGAGGCGCTGTCGCTCCCCAGAGGCTCAACAGAACCACTCTACACATGTACCAGCGTTTCATCACCACAAAATGGCACACACTACAGCCCTCAGGTGGTCACTCCAAGTGAAATACTGTACCATGTTTGACTATGACTGCTTTTATTGTCTCAAAACAATTTGAGTTTCCACAATGTGGTTTTTTTTAAATCTGTTTTTTTGGATTGTAAACTATTGTATTATTGTGGAGAGACAATTTATATATATATATGTAGAAATTTACTCTCAACTTCTTTAGGCGACCCTGGGAGGAGGGATGAAGACTGTGACCTCCGTCCACACCTGCTTGGCCACTCTCAACAAGGTGTCTGTCTGTGAGGTGAGGAACTGTGTGCGTCACAGGAGACTGCTGAGGGGAGGAAGGCTTGTAACCTTGAGTAGCTGGTGCAGGATCATCCTCAGTAATAGGGGCAGTGTGTCAAGACACTCCTGGGGATTCTTTAATCACATGACCGAGGTGTCAGGGGGAAGCGATTGGCAGGGTCAGGGCTTCTACGACTGGTTGAATAGCCTAGCATCTGGGTCAACCTAGACAATGGCATTTACTCTCTCCTCCCTCTGCACACACTGGTGGCTGACGTCAAGTGTAACCAATGCAGACCCTCTGTTAACTAAGGTGCAAGTCTCATATAGTAAATGGAAGACACATGTTTCTCTGTCTGCCTTAATTTACCCACTTTCAATGTTTCCTCTTTCAACTCACTCTGGTACTAAATGTGATCATAAAATGTTGTTCAATTTTACACCGAGTGTACAAAACACTAAGAAGACCTTCCTAATATTGAGTTGCCCCCATTTTGCCCTCAGAACAGCATCATTTCGTCAGGGGCATGGACTCTACAAGGTGTTGAAAGCATTCCACAGGGATGCTGGCCCATGTTGACTCCAATGCTTAAAAAGTTGTGTCAAGTTAGCTGGATGTACTTTTGGTGGTGGACCATTCTTATAAACACATGAGAAATTGTTGAGCATGAAAAACCCAGCAGCGTTGCAGTTCTTGACTCAAACCGATGCGCCTGGCACCTACTACCATACCCCGTTCAAAGGCACTTAAATATTTTGTCTTGCCCATTCACCCTCTGAATGACACACACACACAATCCATGTCTCAATGGTGTCAAGGCTTAAAAATCCTTCTTTAACCCGTCTCCTTCTCTTCATCTACACTGATTGAAGTGGATTTAACTAATTATAACATGAAGGAACCATAGCTTCCGCCTGGATTCACCTGGTCAGTCTATGTCATGAAAAGAGATGTTCATAATGTGTTGTAGACTCAGTGTACTTTACAACCCTCTTTGAAATAAATACAAAAGCTAAAACAATCAGAAGAAGAAGAATTTATTATGTAGTAAGTAGGTCGTATTCCCCATCACATGAGAAACATGCTGCAACATCTGATACAACTAAAGGATAACTAAGGACTACATTTCCCTCTAGTGGTTAAAATGCTACATTACAGAAGTGCTTTCATTCATTTTCATGAATAATTTCAATGAATAATTTTTCATGACTGTTCTCCTACATTGTTATCAGTGTTGTAAAGTAGTTTAGGCAAAAATAATTTTAAAGTACTACTCAAGTATGAGAATTGAATACTTTTTACACCACTGATTGTTACATACATAAAATACGATGATCTAAAAGACTGAAGAAAAAATGTAAAATGTTTCAAAGGTCAAATTGTATATATTATTATCCTACTGTAATCTGTCACTATCACTCTCTCGTGGACAGAGTACGTAACAATTCACACAACATTATAGTTCTGGATTAACTGCGATTTTTCACTGATTTCCCCTCTAGTTTGGGGAGGGGTAATATTGGTCACATTTATCACCAGTCAGGTGTTTGTCACAAGTTAATGTGTAAGAGAATGTGAAACTCCCATTACTGAGTCCACAGCTATGCACGTGGCTCCCCTGCTCCAGGTTTACAGAACACCCACCCTGGAGGTCATCGTCACGTTCCCCTGGGTCCTTATCCCACACCTGGAGCTCTAGAGAGGACTGGGTGTTTACATAGTTAAAGTTGAAATGTGTATGCCAAAGTGGATCATAGGTAGTGATCCAGCGGGTCTGCCTGTGCTGACCTGAACACCACAGTTTGACGTAAACCTCTGGTTCGGCCATCCCATCACCCCTTATACTAAACCCACGGTCCACAAAGACTGTTAGTTTGCCTCTCCCTGCCAACAGGGGGCAGCAATCAGCAGAGAGGTCAGGTGAATGCCTGCATGCTTGATTCTCTGTCTTTATTCTCTTAATCCCGCTGTCGATCACATACTGACTAATAGCTGTTTGTAGATCAGCGCTCGTCTGTTTGTCATCAACCAGTTGATATAGAGGCTGCAGGGAGAAGGATACCATTTCCGGAAACTCATTTAGGCTTTTTATCCATTTTACGAAACTATCTATATTAGCTTTTCTCATAGAAGCAACTCCATTTAAGGTTCTCCCTCCGTTCACTTCCGTGTGGTGACTTAAGAAGCCCATGCTGTACCCTGTTGCACTGTCAGAGTTGGTAGCGACCTTCGAACATTGTCCACCCAAAAGGTTTAGCCCTAAGTCTACGGGCAGTCCTACAGGTATGTCCAAGTCCAACCCCATACTCAGACATGTTTCCACGTCGGACACAAAGACCTTGTTTAGGGCTGCTAGACAGGTGCGAATGCTAGTCACCCTCTTCATCATCCCTCCGAGGTCTCCATCACTGATGTAGTGAGTTCCGTAGGTATCAATGATGTCCTTGTACGCCTCACTGTTGGATGTGTAGTGGTGTGGCAGAGAAGCTATGCGTCGCTGGAAATCCAGGCTAAGTGGGGGTTTACTGGGTACACTGAAACTAAAAGAGGGTTAGAGTGGGGGTTTACTGGGTACACTGAAACTAAAAGAGGGTTAGAGTGGCTGTTAACTGGGCACACTGAAACTAAAAGAGGGTTAGAGTGGCTGTTAACTGGGTACACTGAAACTAAAAGAGGGTTAGAGTGGGGGTTTACTGGGTACACTGAAACTAAAAGAGGGTTAGAGTGGGGTTTACTGGGTACACTGAAACTAAAAGAGGGTTAGAGTGGCTGTTAACTGGGCACACTGAAACTAAAAGAGGGTTAGAGTGGCTGTTAACTGGGTACACTGAAACTAAAAGAGGGTTAGAGTGGGGGTTTTACTGGGTACACTGAAACTAAAAGAGGGTTAGAGTGGCTGTTAACTGGGCACACTGAAACTAAAAGAGGGTTAGAGTGGCTGTTAACTGGGCACACTGAAACTAAAAGAGGGTTAGAGTGGCTGTTAACTGGGCACACTGAAACTAAAAGAGGGTTAGAGTGGCTGTTAACTGGGCACACTGAAACTAAAAGAGGGTTAGAGTGGGGGTTTACTGGGTACACTGAAACTAAAAGAGGGTTAGAGTGGCGGTTAACTGGGCACACTGAAACTAAAAGAGGGTTAGAGTGGCTGTTAACTGGGCACACTGAAACTAAAAGAGGGTTAGAGTGGCTGTTAACTGGGTACACTGAAACTAAAAGAGGGTTAGAGTGGCTGTTAACTGGGTACACTGAAACTAAAAGAGGGTTAGAGTGGGGGTTTACTGGGTACACTGAAACTAAAAGAAGGTTAGAGTGGGGGTTTACTGGGTACACTGAAACTAAAAGAGGGTTAGAGTGGGGTTTACTGGGTACACTGAAACTAAAAGAGGGTTAGAGTGGGGGTTTACTGGGTACACTGAAACTAAAAGAGGGTTAGAGTGGGGGTTTACTGGGTACACTGAAACTAAAAGAGGGTTAGAGTGGGGGTTTACTGGGTACACTGAAACTAAAAGAGGGTTAGAGTGGGGGTTTACTGGGTACACTGAAACTAAAAGAGGGTTAGAGTGGCTGTTAACTGGGCACACTGAAACTAAAAGAGGGTTAGAGTGGCTGTTAACTGGGCACACTGAAACTAAAAGAGGGTTAGAGTGGCTGTTAACTGGGCACACTGAAACTAAAAGAGGGTTAGAGTGGCTGTTAACTGGGTACACTGAAACTAAGGGTTAGAGAGGGGTTTACTGGGTACACTGAAACTAAAAGAGGGTTAGAGTGGCTGTTAACTGGGCACACTGAAACTAAAAGAGGGTTAGAGTGGCTGTTAACTGGGCACACTGAAACTAAAAGAGGGTTAGAGTGGCTGTTAACTGGGTACACTGAAACTAAAAGAGGGTTAGAGTGGCTGTTAACTGGGCAGTTATAAGAAATGTACAAATCTCCTGTATATCAGGGGGCACAATTCAGGCCCTACAGTTTCACAGTCCTGCTGGTTTTCATTTCGCCCTGGTATGCAATTGATCAATTAATATTACTAATTGGCTGGAGAGCAAGTCTGGTCCCTCCCTGGAAATGATGTCTCTGCTTAATAAAAGGTCATGCTGAAAATCTGCATGACTGTGACCCTCAGAGCTGAAAACACCTGCTTAGAATTTGCAAAGTGAATTCTAAAAAAGGACAACTTTCAAAAGTATATTGAACTTGTTGATGGGATGAATTAATCCAAGGAGGAACTATATATACATTATTTCTCTCTAGGAAACAGCAAACTAGATGGTTACATTTGTTATTTTAGGTGTTTCAAAAGCCATTTTATGGCTAAAGTTTGCTGAAAGCGCTGAGAGAGTGCTGCACAATTGCTTCAAGCACTTAGAATTGAAATATACATGACCTCACAAACATCATGATACATGGCCTGACCTGTAGACAGAGCAGGTAAATTGTTGAAATGAGAAGGAAGACTTGTCTGCGTTTGAGTGTGCGGATGCAAAGCCGTACACCTTGGACTTGCTGCCTGCTAACTGCAGGTCTACATTCTCCAGCTTTAGCCCGGCCTTCCAGTCATTCTCTATAAAGAAGGCTATATCATCCACAAGAGAGCTGACAGAGTAGTAGTAGGAACTCAGAGTCTTCCTCTTGCAGTCACTTTCGGCGCGCCAGTCCTTCATATGCAAGGGGAGTTTCTGAAGCTCACCTCCTGTCAGTGGGTTCACACATACCATGCAGGAGTTAGCCAAGTAACTGTTGACATCAAACACAGAGGCCCGTTTTTGTCTCAGTGTTACAACATCATAGCCCATCCCAGCCAGTTTGTAGCCAGGCACAAAGGAACAATTGGCGCATTCTTCTGGGGTCCCTAGACGACAGGTGAACCCTCCATCCAAGCTCGACAGAGCCAGGAAACCCATGAACACCGGGTGGAACACGGGAGAGAGGACGACCGATGCTGTCATCGTTGTCACTCCTGATTGGTCAATCTAGAAGAGAGGATTTAAATAACGAAGGTTGTCACTCTCCTTTTTTGATTTTTTGATTCTACAAGTGAGAAAAAGGTTCCGCTGAGGAAGGTGATCATTTTGATTCCACTGTCTTCTACTATACTTCCCACAACACAACGACTATTACTTCAGTCTTTTAAAACCAAAACACTTAGTTTTAAAAAAAGAAAGTAGTTCATTTTAGACAGTATATTGTTCATAAAATACTCAAACGTTTAGATGTATTATTAATATGATTTGATAAATGTTCCTTCTCTCCCCAGTTGTCCTATGGCTGTCAATACTTACAACGTAAAATCCACAGCAGATCTCTCTGTCCTCTCATGTCCACATGAAATGATCTCTGTACCCACCAGCTCTCAGAGTAAACAAAGACTGGCTCCTTATCGTGTTACAAACTGCATGGTGGGAAACGGAGTTTATGCATTGATTCTACATATCTGGCAAACCAGCAGGAAAAATACAATTAATAATGATTAACCGTAGTGTAGAGTAATGACAGACATCATAAAGCACCAACAAAACTGTCAGCAGTCACATACAGAGCTGAATACTTTTTTTGTTGTTGTGTGTAAATCTCCTGTTGAAAATGTATTTCATTTTATTTTACCTTTATTTAACTAGGCAAGTCAGTTATGAAACAAATTCTTATTTTCAATGACGGCCTAGGAACAGTGGGTTAACTGCCTGTTCAGGAGCAGAACGACAGACTTGTACCTTGTCAGCTCGGGGGTTTGAACTTGCAACCTTCCGGTTACTAGTCCAATGCTCTAACCCTGCTGCCCCATGCTTTCTGTACTTGGCCCAATCTCTATCCACTTGTATCCAGTTTGAATTATTCCCACAGTGGTAAGATCTCATCAAATCTCTTCTTATTGATTCAACAGAGGATACGATATGATCTGTTTTCATATTGTTTGTAATCTAACTAGGGTCAATGATACACATCTGGGGCTTCAAAATAAATATCCAGACCCCTGTTGTAAACAGTGGAATGTTTGTTCAAAATAAATAAATAATCACAAAAGTGGGACATAGACATTGATGTCTAATTTGCAATTATTATTATTATTTTTTGATTCCCAAAGATGTGGTTATAACTTACAGAGACTCTACTGATCATTTTCTGGACCATCCTCATGTGCATTGTGTTTTTCATGGGCATGGCAAATCAAACTCTCTGAGGTCATTGGCCTGCAGGGCATCTCCATGTCAAAAGCAACCCTGAGTAGGTCAGTTGGAGAATTCATTCTAACTTATTCGCATATTACCCAGAGTGCCTTTTGAGTGAATTGTAGTTAACACCCGTGACTGTATTTGTTAGTGGCAGAGATATCATTGTTGTAGTCAATGATTTCAGTACCGTAGCCTTCACCAAGTGAGTGTTTAAGTGGACACGTTTTCTTTCAAATTAAACTCTTTATGAAAATACATTACATGTATCATAAGGCCATTATTTGAGGGGCTAGTTACACCCTAACGCAGTGGTCTGAAACTCCTGGTTTACAGGTCACATCAAACCCGCAAGTCACATTATGCTGGCTTGCAAGGTGATGTGTTATTTCTATCGGAATCCAGCACAAAGTGAGGATTTTCAACAATTTGAACTTCTAATTAACCTGCAACCAGTATTCAGAATGACTGCCAGGGAAGATTGTTTACTGACCACAGGATTCTACTGAGGGGAAGATGGCTCATAATAAATGTCTGGAATGGAGTGAATGGAATGGTATTGAAAACATGGAAATGTGTTCGATGCCATTCCATTTATGCCGCTCCAGCCATTACCATGAGCCCTTCCTCCCCAATTAAGGTGCCACCAGCCGCCTGTGTTATTGAGACTAGATAATTGGTTTAGACTGGAACAGCCATCTCAGTAACTAACGGGTGCAATATGTCCATCTACTAACAGACTAGATTTGTTTTGATAAAGGTATGCTATTTATTGTGTAGCATGATTAATCAACCAATCAAAGTAAATGCAAAAACACAGGTATTGAAACATAGATTCATATAGATTCTGAAAATCAACCTGCTGTTTAAGTAGGACCAATGAAATGTTTTGTTTAAGTAGGACAATGAAATGTTTTGTTTAAGTAGGACCAATGAAAATTCTGTTTTGAACAAACAGGAATATTTTACTGAACAAACTTGTTGAAATTCAACTGACTTTGAGCCGAGTTTGTTGAGTAAACACACATTAGCTCAGCGTCTGTCCTTTTGACGTCCACTCAACTCAGAATAACGCTGATTAAGCAATTTGTGTGTGTGTGTGTGTGTGTGTTTGTGTGTGTTTGTGTTTGTGTTTGTGTGTGTGTGTGTGTGTGTGTGTGTGTGTGTGTGTGTGTGTGTGTGTGTGCGTGCGTGTGTGTGTGCGTGCGTGCGTGTGTGTTTGGCAAACAAGGTGGAAACTACAGACATGATGAGATATTCATCTTATATTATATCTGACACGAAGATGTTACAGGACAGGAGAAAGATGTATAGATTTTAACAAAAGGCAGGGAAATCCTGAACAGATTATTTTATATATAATGTAAGATTATAAAATAGTTCAAACAAAAAGTTAAAAGGCATGGACTAGATACTAGCGGTTAAAATTGACAATTGTGTCAAGTTCATTCATAAAAACGTTAAACAGAATGCAGACTCCTGTACGTTGTAAAGAATCTAATGGAAGCATCAAGAAGGAAATGTCTGAAAATATACTTTTGGAAATATGACTCATGACTGAGATTAGGTTCCTCCTCAAAGGATAAAATAACACTGGTTGTCAGTTCACCGTAATCCGCCTCTCGATTGATTCCCCTCTAGTTTGGGATGGGGACACAACGGTCACACTTAGGAGCAGTCAGGTGTTTGTCACAAGTTAATGTGAGGGAGAAGGAGAAAGTACCATGGTTCAGTCCACAGTGATGATAATGGTTCCCATGCTGTGTGTTTATATATCACTGACCTGGGGGGTTGTGTTTATATAGGGGCTTATACCACACCTGGAGCGTTAGACGGTGATGATAATGGTTCCCATGCTGTGTGTTTATATATCACTGACCTGGGGGGTTGTGTTTATATAGGGGCTTATACCACACCTGGAGCGTTAGACGGTGATGATAATGGTTCCCATGCTGTGTGTTTATATATCACCAACCTGGGGGGTTGTGTTTATATAAAATATATATATATATATTTCACCTTTATTTAACCAGGTAGGCTAGTTGAGAACAAGTTCTCATTTACAACTGCGACCTGGCCAAGATAAAGCATAGCAGTGTGAACAGACAACACAGAGTTACACATGGAGTAAACAATAAACAAGTCAATAACACAGTCGAAAAAAACAAAAAAAAATGTAAAGAGTCTATATACATTGTGTGCAAAAGGCATGAGGAGGTAGGCGAATAATTACAATTTAGCAGATTAACACTGGAGTGATAAATGATCAGATGGTCATGTGCAGGTAAAGAGCAGAAAAGTAAATAAATATAAACAGTATGGGGATGAGGTAGGTAAATTGGGTGGGCTATTTAGTGATGGACTATGTACAGCTGCAGCGATCGGTTAGCTGCTCAGATAGCAGATGTTTAAAGTTGGTGAGGGAGATAAAAGTCTCCAACTTCAACGATTTTTGCAATTCGTTCCAGTCACAGGCAGCAGAGAACTGGAAGGAAAGGCGGCCGAATGAGGTGTTGGCTTTAGGGATGATCAGTGAGATACACCTGCTGGAGCGCGTGCTACGGATGGGTGTTGCCATCGTGACCAGTGAACTGAGATAAGGCGGAGCTTTATATAGGGGCTTATCCCACACCTGGAGCGCTGGAGTGGACTGGGTGTTTACATTGCCAAAGTCAAAATGGATCACAGGTGTTTTTAACAATGTGGGTTTCCCTGTACTGACCTGGACTCATCATCGCTCAGACCATACCCATGGTGCACTCATCACCCCTCAGACCATACCCATGGTGCACTCATCACCCATCAGACCATACCCATGGTGCACTCATCACCCCTTATACTGAACCCATGGTCTACAAAGACAGTCAGTCTGCCTCTCCCTACCAACAGAGGGCAGCAATCAGGAGACAGGTTGGGAGAACTCACCCCACAAGGTGTCTGTTCTGTCTTGTTTTTCTCAATCCCATTGTCTGTCACATTCTGACCAATAGCTGCTTGTAGATTATCCCTCACCTTGGTGTCATGAACCAAGTCACGCAGAGGGAGACCAGTGAAGGACAGAATTTCTGGGATCCTTTCTAGACTATGGTCTGGTTTGGTCAAATCAAATTAAATTAAATCACTTGAATCAAATACATGTTTAGCAGATGTTATTGTGGGGGTAGCAAAACGCTTTTTGTTCCTCGCTCCAACAGTGCAATAAATATCTAACAATACACAACAATACACACAAATCTAAAAGTAAAAGAATGGCATTTTGAAATATATAAATATATGGACAACCACGGAAAACTATAGTTTGTTATTAACAAGAAATGTGTGGAGAGGCTGAAAAACGAGTTTTAATGACTCCAACCTAAGTGTATGTAAACTTCCCAACTCCAACTGTGTATTTTATGCCTCCCCCACTTATAAAACCAAAGTTACGCCCCTGGCTGTAGATGATTAGCAACAGACAGCATGGTGAAGAGTGCACAACAGCACCTCTTTAACCACAGGAGGCGGAATAAATTCGGCTGGGCCCCTAAGACCCACACTAACTTTTACAGATGCACCACTGAGAGCATAAGGCTGTATCACCGCCTGGTACTGCAACGTCGCCGTCCGTAACCGCAGGGCTCTTCAGGGGGTGGTGCGGTCAGCCCAGCGCATCACCTTGGGCACACTTTAGGACTCAAGGTGATGCGCTGGGCTGACCGCACCTCCTCTGAAGAGCCATGCAGAGAGAAGCTATGTTGAACTGCTGGTACAGGTCACTGATGTTGAACGTGTACTCCTTTGGGAGAGAAGCTATGTTGAACTGCTGGTACGGGTCACTGATGTTGGAGTGGGGGTGGGTGGTGTTGACAGGGTACTGTGAGGGTGGGTGGTGTTGACAGGGTATTGTGAGGGTAGGTGGTGTTGACAGGGTATTGTGAGTGTGGGTGGTGTTGACAGGGTATTGTGAGGGTAGGTGGTGTTGACAGGGTACTGTGAGGGTAGGTGGTGTTGACATGGTACTGTGAGGGTAGGTGGTGTTGACAGGGTATTGTGAGGGTGGGTGGTGTTGACAGGGTATTGTGAGGGTAGGTGGTGTTGACATGGTACTGTGAGGGTGGGTGGTGTTGACAGATTAATGTGAGGGTGGGTGGTGTTGACAGGGTACTGTGAGGGTGGATGGTGTTGACATGGTACTGTGAGGGTGGGTGTTGTTGACATGGTACTGTGAGGGTGGGTGGTGTTGACATGGTACTGTGAGGGTGGGTGTTTTTGACATGGTACTGTGAGGGTAGGTGTTGTTGACAGGGTAGTGTGAATGTGGGTGGTGTTGACATGGTACTGTGAGGGTAGGTGTTGTTGACAGGGTAGTGTGAATGTGGGTGGTGTTGACATGGTACTGTGAGGGTGGGTGTTGTTGACAGGGTACTGTGAGGGTGGGTGTTGTTGACATGGTACTGTGAGGGTGGGTGTTGTTGACATGGTACTGTAAGGGTGGGTGTTGTTGACAGGGTACTGTGAGGGTGGGTGTTGTTGACAGGGTACTGTGAGGGTGGGTGTTGTTGACATGGTACTGTGAGGGTAGGTGTTGTTGACAGGGTACTGTGAGGGTGGGTGTTGTTGACAGGGTACTGTGAGGGTGGGTGTTGTTGACAGGGTACTGTCAGGGTGGGTGTTGTTGACATGGTACTGTGAGGGTGGGTGTTGTTGACATGGTACTGTGAGGGTGGGTGTTGTTGACATGGTACTGTGAGGGTGGGTGTTGTTGACAGGGTACTGTGAGGGTGGGTGTTGTTGACAGGGTACTGTGAGGGTGGGTGTTGTTGACATGGTACTGTGAGGGTGGGTGTTGTTGACAGGGTACTGTGAGGGTGGGTGTTGTTGACAGGGTACTGTGAGGGTGGGTGTTGTTGACAGGGTACTGTCAGGGTGGGTGTTGACACATGGTACTGTGAGGGTGGGTGTTTTGACATGGTACTGTGAGGGTGGGTGTTTTTGACATGGTACTGTGAGGGTAGGTGTTGTTGACAGGGTAGTGTGAATGTGGGTGATGTTGACATGGTACTGTGAGGGTGGGTGTTGTTGACAGGGTACTGTGAGGGTGGGTGTTGTTGACATGGTACTGTGAGGGTGGGTGTTGTTGACATGGTACTGTGAGGGTGGGTGTTGTTGACAGGGTAGTGTGAATGTGGGTGGTGTTGACAGATTAATGTGAGGGTGGGTGGTGTTGACAGGATACTGTGAGGGTGGGTGGTGTTGACAGGGTACTGTGAGGGTGGGTGTTGTTGACATGGTACTGTGAGGGTGGGTGGTGTTGACATGGTACTGTGAGGGTGGGTGTTTTGACATGGTACTGTGAGGGTAGGTGTTGTTGACAGGGTAGTGGGAATGTGGGTGGTGTTGACATGGTACTGTGAGGGTGGGTGTTGTTGACAGGGTACTGTGAGGGTGGGTGTTGTTGACATGGTACTGTGAGGGTGGGTGTTGTTGACATGGTACTGTGAGGGTGGGTGTTGTTGACAGGGTACTGTGAGGGTGGGTGTTGTTGACAGGGTACTGTGAGGGTGGGTGTTGTTGACATGGTACTGTGAGGGTAGGTGTTGTTGACAGGGTACTGTGAGGGTGGGTGTTGTTGACAGGGTACTGTGAGGGTGGGTGTTGTTGACAGGGTACTGTCAGGGTGGGTGTTGTTGACATGGTACTGTGAGGGTGGGTGTTGTTGACATGGTACTGTGAGGGTGGGTGTTGTTGACAGGGTGCTGTGAGGGTAGGTGGTGTTGACAGGGTACTGTGAGGGTAGGTGTTGTTGACATGGTACTGTGAAGGTGGGTGTTGTTGACAGGGTACTGTGAGGGTGGGTGTTGTTGACAGGGTACTGTCAGGGTGGGTGTTGTTGACATGGTACTGTGAGGGTGGGTGTTGTTGACATGGTACTGTGAGGGTGGGTGTTGTTGACAGGGTGCTGTGAGGGTAGGTGGTGTTGACAGGGTACTGTGAGGGTAGGTGTTGTTGACATGGTACTGTGAGGGTGGGTGTTGTTGTTGTTGACAGGGTACTGTGAGGGTAGGTGTTGTTGACAGAGTACTGTGAGGGTAGGTGGTGTTGACAGAGTACTGCGAGGGTGGGTGTTGTTGACATGGTACTGTGAGGGTGGGTGTTGTTGACATGGTACTGTGAGGGTAGGTGGTGTTGACAGGGTACTGTGAGGGTAGGTGGTGTTGACAGAGTACTGTCAGGGTGGGTGTTGTTGACATGGTACTGTGAGGGTGGGTGTTGTTGACATGGTACTGTGAGGGTGGGTGGTGTTGACATGGTACTGTGAGGGTGGGTGTTTTTGACAGAGTACTGTCAGGGTGGGTGTTGTTGACATGGTACTGTGAGGGTGGGTGTTGTTGACAGGGTACTGTGAGGGTGGGTGTTGTTGACATGGTACTGTGAGGGTGGGTGTTGTTTACATGGTACTGTGAGGGTGGGTGTTGTTGACAGGGTACTGTGAGGGTGGGTGTTGTTGACAGGGTACTGTGAGGGTGGGTGTTGTTGACATGGTACTGTGAGGGTAGTTGTTGTTGACAGGGTACTGTGAGGGTGGGTGTTGTTGACAGGGTACTGTGAGGGTGGGTGTTGTTGACAGGGTACTGTCAGGGTGGGTGTTGTTGACATGGTACTGTGAGGGTGGGTGTTGACATGGTACTGTGAGGGTGGGTGTTGTTGACAGGGTGCTGTGAGGGTAGGTGGTGTTGACAGGGTACTGTGAGGGTAGGTGTTGACATGGTACTGTGAGGGTGGGTGTTGTTGTTGACAGGGTACTGTGAGGGTAGGTGTTGTTGACAGAGTACTGTGAGGGTAGGTGGTGTTGACAGAGTACTGCGAGGGTGGGTGTTGACATGGTACTGTGAGGGTGGGTGTTGTTGACATGGTACTGTGAGGGTAGGTGGTGTTGACAGGGTACTGTGAGGGTAGGTGGTGTTGACAGAGTACTGTGAGGGTGGGTGTTGTTGACATGGTACTGTGAGTGTGGGTGTTGTTGACATGGTACTGTGAGGGTGGGTGTTGGTGACAGGGTACTGTGAGGGTGGGTGTTGTTGACATGGTACTGTGAGGGTAGGTGTTGTTGACAGGGTACTGTGAGGGTGAGTGTTGTTGACATGGTACTGTGAGGGTGGGTGTTGTTGACATGGTACTGTGAGGGTGGGTGTTGTTGACAGGGTACTGTGAGGGTGGGTGTTGTTGACATGGTACTGTGAGGGTAGGTGTTGTTGACAGGGTACTGTGAGGGTGGGTGTTGTTGACAGGGTACTGTGAGGGTGGGTGTTGTTGACAGGGTACTGTCAGGGTGGGTGTTGTTGACATGGTACTGTGAGGGTGGGTGTTGTTGACATGGTACTGTGAGGGTGGGTGTTGTTGACAGGGTGCTGTGAGGGTAGGTGGTGTTGACAGGGTACTGTGAGGGTAGGTGTTGTTGACAGAGTACTGTGAGGGTAGGTGGTGTTGACAGAGTACTGTGAGGGTGGGTGTTGTTGACATGGTACTGTGAGGGTGGGTGTTGTTGACATGGTACTGTGAGGGTGGGTGTTGTTGACATGGTACTGTGAGGGTGGGTGTTGTTGACATGGTACTGTGAGGATGGGTGTTGTTGACAGGGTTTGTTGTTATTGTTTGCTATGAAGAAATGTCTCAATGTAATAAATTGCATCAGTTACCAAATTAGTCACCATAGAATATCTCTGTTCTCTCTTCTACCCATACACAGAGATCTCTGTGTCCTCCTTAAATTAATCACCATAGAATATCTCTGTTCTCTCTGCTATCCATACACATAGATCTCTGTGTCCTCCTTAAATTAATCACCATAGAATATCTCTGTTCTCTCTGCTATCCATACACAGAAATCTCTGTGTCCTCCACCCCTCTTTTTATAAGAAAGGAACAAAAGTATTAAATTTAGTGTTATCCTCCTTCTCAAGATAGCAAATGTTTGACTTATAATTTGATCTCAATGTTTAGCTGCACAATACAATGTGCAAATGAGAATGACAGCGTTGTTTTTATTCCTTTCAGATTATTAATAGGATAGTGTGTGAAGACGCCGGACAGGAGAAGCAGCTACATTTAATAGGGAACAGACATAGAACACGACAGGAACAGTGTCAGCACACGGGTGAACAAGGACATATGACAAACATCAGTCCCGAAGCAGGGAACAGAGCTTAGGGAACAGACAGATACAGGGAAGGCAATAACACAAGTAATAGAGTTCAGCTGAGTCCAATGAGCGCAGATGCGCGTGACGGGGAAAGGCAGGTGTGCGTACTGATGGTGGCTTGATTGCGTAATCCTGGCGAGCCCTCGAGCGCCAGCGGCAGGAAGAGCTGGAACAGGCGTGACAATTCCCCCCCTCCCCCCACCCCACCCCCTCTAGGGGCGCCCCCCGGCGTCCTGCCTGGGCGAGCCGGCCGTGACATGGGCGCTGGGCAAGCAGGCTGGGAGAGGGGGAGGAAGAGCGGGAGGAAGAGCGGAAGCACGCGCGACATAGTGTGTCTGTGTTTACAGAATGCCAGAGTGAGAAGGGATTATCAAATCGTAGAGCATGGTTTTTCTTTGTCCTTATGGAGTATTGTGATGTCATTATGGGGTATTGTGATGTCATTATGGAGTATTGTGAGTATTGTGTGTAAATTGATGAGCGGGGGGGACGGGACGATTTAATCCACTTTAGAATAAGGCTGTAACGTTTCAAAATGTGGAAAAAGTCAACCAGAGCTGTTTCCAGAGAATTGAATGTTCATTTGTCAACCAAAAGCCGAGAATTTGTCAGTATGTCCAACCAGCCTCACAACCACAGGTAACCACGCCAGCCCAGGACCTCCACATCCGTCTTCTTCACCTGAGACCAGCCACCCGGACAGCTGATGAAACTGTGGGTTTGCACAAATGAAGAATTTCTGCACAAATTGTCAGAAACCTTCTCAGGGAATCTCATCTGCGTGCTCGTCGTCCTCACAAGGGTTTTAACCTGACTGCTGTTCCTCGTCGTAACCAACTGCGGAACCAACTTCAGTGGGCAAATGCTCACCTTTGATGGCCACTGGCAAGCTGGAGAAGTGTGCTCATCACAGCTGAATCCCGGTTTAACTGTACCGGGCAGATGGTAGACGGCGTGTATGATGTCGTGTGTGCGAGCGGTTTGCTGATGTCAACGTTGTGAACAGAGTGCCTCATGGTGGCGGTGGGGTTGTGGTATGGGCAGGCATAAGCTACGGACAACTAACACAACTGCATTTTATCAATGGCAATTTGAATGCACAGAGATACCGTGATGAGATCCTGAGGCACATTATCGTGCCATTCATGTAACGGCTTTCTTCTGTGGACGAAGGAGAGGACCAAAGCGCAGCGTGGTTAGAGTTCAACATGCCATAAACGTGAACACTACAAAATACCAAAATAGCAAATGTGAAAAACCCAAAACAGTCCTATCTGGTGCATAGACACAAAGACAGAAGACAATCACCCACAAAATACCCAAAGAACATGGCTGCCTAAATATGGTTCCCAATCAGAGACAACGATTAAGCACCTGCCTCTAATTGAGAACCAATCTAGGCAACCATAGACTTACATAAACACCTAGAAAGGATACAGCCCCATAAACATACAAAACCCTTAGACAAGAAAAAACACATACATCACCCATGTCACACCCTGACCTAACCAACATAACAAGGAAAACAAAGAACACTAAGGTCAGGGTGTGACAATTGATCCGTTGCCAACACCTCATGTTTCAGCATGATAATGCACAGTCCCATGTCGCACAGATCTGTACACAATTCCTGGAAGCTGAAAAAGTCCCAGTTCTTCCATGGACTTCATACTCACCAGACATGTCACCCATTGAGCATGTTTAGGATGTTCTGGATTGACTTGTACGACAGCGTGTTCCAGGTCCTGCCAATATCCAGCAACTTCACACAGCCATTGAAGAGGAGTGGGACAACATTCCACAGGCCACAATCAGCAGCCTAATCAACACTATGTGAAGAAGATGTGTCGCACTGTATGAGGCAAATAGTAGTCACACCAAATACTGACTGATTTCCTATGATCTGTAACTCAGTGAACTCGCATGTTGCATTTATATTTTTGTTGAGTGTATATTACAGAGTCATTTAACATTGTTTGGAGATATGAATTTGGGTTGTACTCAACTCGTTACACAGTGAACTGTGGGTAACATTACACTGTGGGTAACATTACACTCGTTGTGGTTACAATGTATAATTACAAAAGTATATTCATTCATTTTCAAGAATCATAGGATGTTCTTCAAGGTGAAGAGATTTTTTTTTAAATGGTTCAGTAATATTATGTAACATCCTAATTCCACTGCAATATGTCACAACTGATTTCCCCTCTAGTTTGGGGAGGGGTAATATTGGTCACATTTATCACCAGTTTGTCACAAGTTAATGTGTAAGAGAATGTGAAACTCCCATTACTGAGTCCACAGCTATGCCCGTGGCTCCCCTGCTCCAGGTTTACAGAACACCCACCCTGGAGGTCATCGTCACGTTCCCCTGGGTCCTTATCCCACACCTGAAGCTCTAGAGAGGACTGGGTGTTTACATAGTTAAAGTTGAAATATGTATGCCAAAGTGGATCATAGGTAGTGATCCAGCGGGTCTGCCTGTGCTGACCTGAACACCACAGTCTGACGTAAACATCTGGTCAACTCATCACCCCTCAGACTAAATCCACGGTCCACATACAGTCGACTGTCAGTTGCCTCTTCCTATCTGCAGGGGGCAGCAATCAGCAGAGAGGTTGGGTGAACTCACTACACAGGTTGGGTGAAGTCACTACACAGGTTGAGTGAACTCACTACACAGGTTGAGTGAACTCACTACACAGGTTGAGTGAACTCACTACACAGGTTGGCTGAAGTCAATACACAGGTTGAGTGAACTCACTACACAGGTTGGGTGAAGTCACTACACAGGTTGAGTGAACTCACTACACAGGTTGGGTGAAGTCACTACACAGGTTGAGTGAACTCACTACACAGGTTGGGTGAACTCACTACACAGGTTGGGTGAAGTCACTACACAGGTTGAGTGAACTCACTACACAGGTTGGGTGAAGTCACTACACAGGTTGGGTGAACTCACTACACAGGTTGGGTGAAGTCACTACACAGGTTGGGTGAAGTCACTACACAGGTTGGGTGAAGTCACTACACAGGTTGGGTGAAGTCACTACACAGGTTGGGTGAACTCACTACACAGGTTGGGTGAACTCACTACACAGGTTGAGTGAACTCACTACACAGGTTGGGTGAACTCACTACACAGGTTGAGTGAACTCACTACACAGGTTGAGTGAACTCACTACACAGGTTGAGTGAACTCACTACACAGGTTGGGTGAACTCACTACACAGGTTGGTTGGGTGAACTCACTACACAGGTTGGGTGAAGTCACTACACAGGTTGGGTGAACTCACTACACAGGTTGAGTGAACTCACTACACAGGTTGGGTGAACTCACTACACAGGTTGAGTGAACTCACTACACAGGTTGAGTGAACTCACTACACAGGTTGGGTGAACTCACTACACAGGTTGGGTGAAGTCACTACACAGGTTGGGTGAAGTCACTACACAGGTTGGGTGAACTCACTACACAGGTTGGGTGAACTCACTACACAGGTTGGGTGAACTCACTACACAGGTTGGGTGAACTCACTACACAGGTTGGGTGAACTCACTACACAGGTTGGGTGAACTCACTACACAGGTTGGGTGAACTCACTACACAGGTTGGGTGAACTCACTACACAGGTTGGGTGAACTCACTACACAGGTTGAGTGAACTCACTACACAGGTTGGGTGAACTCACTGCACAGGTAGGGTGAACTCACCACACAGGTTGGGTGAACTCACTACACAGGTTGAGTGAACTCACCACACAGAGTGTCTCTTCTATTTTGTTTTTATCAATCCCGCTGTCTATCACATATTGACTAAATAACGTCTCTGTGATTATCACTCCGCTTATTGTCATTAACTGACCCATACAGAGGATAGAGAAGGACATGATGTCTGGAAACCTTTTATAGACTGTTCTGACTTTTAATTTGCAAAAAAATTATAAATATTAGGCTGTTTAAAAATGTGGTATGCTTTATGTAGTCTATTACCGTTTGTGAAAAAGAACATTTATAGTAAAACATTTATATATATATTATTACATTTGTTCTCCCTCTCCCCATCGTTAAATTACTTTTAATACTCACAGATCTTCAATATCTCGGTGCTCTCTCTCTCTCTCTCTCTCTCATTTCTCGCCACAAAATGATCTGTGCTCTTTGTCTCTCTCATAAAGAGTGCAGAGACTCTAAACAACTGTAGGTAGTTATCCATCTTATCAGGATATAAGCTACATAAGTCCAAAGGTTACATAATCACATATCTAACTACAGAATACCTCAACATCAAAAGCACAAATGTACATGATGAAAAGATACAATGTTTAACCCAATGCATGAAGCCTAATGGTGGTGGGACTGTTGATGGTATAGATCTACAGAATGCCACTTCAGGGAGGAGAAAGGGATGTACTGAGCAGTCTGCATGGTGAGAGGATAGAAGCTGGTATCAGTAATAGTAGTCTGCATGATGAGAGGATAGAAGCTGGTATCAGTAATAGTAGTCTGCATGATGAGAGGATAGAAGCTGGTATCAGTAATAGTAGTCTGCATGATGAGAGGATAGAAGCTGGTATCAGTAATAGTAGTCTGCATACTAGTTTACATATTACGGTTACACCCCTAGCTAGGATAGTGGCTGGTTATTATATTACGAGTTACACCCCTAGCTAGGATAGGGGCTGGTTATTATATTATATTACAGTTACACCCCTTAGCTAGGATAGTGGCTGGTTATTATATTATATTACTACCCCTAGCTAGGATAGGGACTGGTTATTATATTACGAGTTACACCCCTAGCTAGGATAGTGGCTGGTTATTATATTACGTCACCCCATAGCTAGGATAGGGGCTGGTTATTATATTATATTACGAGTTACACCCCTTAGCTAGGATAGGGGCTGGTTATTATATTATGAGTTACACCCCTAGCTAGGATGGTGGCTGGATATTATATTATATTACGAGTTACACCCCTAGCTAGGATAGTGGCTGGTTATTATATTACGAGTTACACCCCTAGCTAGGATAGTGGCTGGTTATTATATTATATTACGAGTTACACACCCTGGCTAGGATAGGGACTGGTTATTATATTACGAGTTACACCCCTAGCTAGGATAGTGGCTGGTTATTATATTATATTACGAACTTACACCCCTAGCTAGGATAGTGGCTCGTTATTATATTATATTACGAGTTACACCCCTTAGCTAGGATGGTGGCTGGTTATTATATTATATTACGAGTTACACCCCTAGCTAGGATAGGGGCTGGTTATTATATTATATTACGAGTTACACCCCTAGCTAGGATAGTGGCTGGTTATTATATTATATTACCAGTTACACCCCTAGCTAGGATAGTGGCTGGTTATTATATTACGAGTTACACCCCTAGCTAGGATAGTGGCTGGTTATTATATTATATTACTTACACCCCTAGCTAGGATAGTGGCTGGTTATTATATTATATTACGAGTTAC
The DNA here is from genome assembly GCF_018296145.1 of Oncorhynchus tshawytscha. Taxonomy (NCBI): domain Eukaryota; kingdom Metazoa; phylum Chordata; class Actinopteri; order Salmoniformes; family Salmonidae; genus Oncorhynchus; species Oncorhynchus tshawytscha. Next base: position 38,199,746 of record NC_056450.1, on the reverse strand, counting down.
ACCCCTTAGCTAGGTCTATTACACAGGTTGTGAAAAAGAACATTTATAGTAAAACATTTATATATATATTATTACATTTGTTCTCCCTCTCCCCATCGTTAAATTACTTTTAATACTCACAGATCTTCAATATCTTGGTGCTCTCTCTCTCTCTCTCTCTCATTTCACGCCACAAAATGATCTGTGCTCTTTGTCTCTCTCATAAAGAGTGCAGAGACTCTAAACAACTGTAGGTAGTTATCCATCTTATCAGGATATAAGCTACATAAGTCCAAAGGTTACATAATCACATATCTAACTACAGAATACCTCAACATCAAAAGCACAAATGTACATGATGAAAAGATACAATGTTTAACCCAATGCATGAAGCCTAATGGTGGTGGGACTGTTGATGGATAGATCTACAGAATGCCACTTCAGGGAGGAGAAAGGGATGTACTGAGCAGTCTGCATGGTGAGAGGATAGAAGCTGGTATCAGTAATAGTAGTCTGCATGGTGAGAGGATAGAAGCTGGTATCAGTAAGAGTAGTCTGCATGATGAGAGGATAGAAGCTGGTATCAGTAATAGTAGTCTGCATGATGAGAGGATAGAAGCTGGTATCAGTAATAGTAGTCTGCATACTAGTTTACATATTACGAGTTACACCCCTAGCTAGGATAGTGGCTGGTTATTATATTATATTACGAGTTACACCCCTAGCTAGGATAGGGGCTGGTTATTATATTATATTACTTACACCCCTTAGCTAGGATAGTGGCTGGTTATTATATTATATTACGAGTTACACCCCTAGCTAGGATAGTGGCTGGTTATTATATTACAAGTTACACCCCCTAGCTAGGATAGTGGCTGGTTATTATATTACGAGTTACACCCCTAGCTAGGATAGGGGCTGGTTATTATATTATATTACGAGTTACACCCCTTAGCTAGGATAGGGGCTGGTTATTATATTATGAGTTACACCCCCTAGCTAGGATGGTGGCTGGATATTATATTATATATTGTTACACCCCTAGCTAGGATAGTGGCTGGTTATTATATTACGAGTTACACCCCCGGATAGTGGCTGGTTATTATATTATATTACGAGTTACACACCCTGGCTAGGATAGGGACTGGTTATTATATTACAGTTACACCCCTAGCTAGGATAGTGGCTGGTTATTATATTATATTACGAGTTACACCCCTAGCTAGGATAGTGGCTCCTTAGCTAGGATGGTGGCTGGTTATTATATTATATTACGAAGCTAGGATAGGGGCTGGTTATTATATTATATTACGTTACACCCCTAGCTAGGATAGTGGCTGGTTATTATATTATATTACCAGTTACACCCCTAGCTAGGATAGTGGCTGGTTATTATATTATAACACCCCTAGCTAGGATAGTGGCTGGTTATTATATTATATTATTACACCCCTAGCTAGGATAGTGGCTGGTTATTATATTATATTACGAGTTACACCCCTTAGCTCTATTACCGGTTGTGAAAAAGAACATTTATAGTAAAACATTTATATATATATTATTACATTTGTTCTCCCTCTCCCCATCGTTAAATTACTTTTAATACTCACAGATCTTCAATATCTCGGTGCTCTCTCTCTCTCTCTCTCTCTCATTTCTCGCCACAAAATGATCTGTGCTCTTTGTCTCTCTCATAAAGAGTGCAGAGACTCTAAACAACTGTAGGTAGTTATCCATCTTATCAGGATATAAGCTACATAAGTCCAAAGGTTACATAATCACATATCTAACTACAGAATACCTCAACATCAAAAGCACAAATGTACATGATGAAAAGATACAATGTTTAACCCAATGCATGAAGCCTAATGGTGGTGGGACTGTTGATGGTATAGATCTACAGAATGCCACTTCAGGGAGGAGAAAGGGATGTACTGAGCAGTCTGCATGGTGAGAGGATAGAAGCTGGTATCAGTAATAGTAGTCTGCATGGTGAGAGGATAGAAGCTGGTATCAGTAAGAGTATACTGCATGATGAGAGGATAGAAGCTGGTATCAGTAATAGTAGTCTGCATGGTGAGAGGATAGAAGCTGGTATCAGTAATAGTAGTCTGCATACTAGTTTACATGATTACGAGTTATAGCTAGGATAGGGGCTGGTTATTATATTATATTACGAGTTACACCCCTTAGCTAGGATAGGGGCTGGTTATTATATTATGAGTTATAGCTAGGATGGTGGCTGGTATTATATTATATTACGTTACACCCCTAGCTAGGATAGTGGCTGGTTATTATATTACGAGTTACACCCCTAGCTAGGATAGTGGCTGGTTATTATATTATATTAGTAGTTACACCCCTAGCTAGGATAGTGGCTGGTTATTATATTATATTACCAGTTACACCCTCTAGCTAGGATAGTGGCTGGTTATTATATTACGAGTTACACCCCTAGCTAGGATAGTGGCTGGTTATTATATTATATTACGAGTTACACCCCTAGCTAGGATAGGGCTTTTATTATATTATATTACGAGTTACACCCCTAGCTAGGATAGGGGCTGGTTATTATATTATGAGTTACACCCCTAGCTAGGATGGTGGCTGGTTATTATATTATATTACGAGTTACACCCCCTAGCTAGGATAGTGGCTGGTTATTATATTATATTACGAGTTACACCCCTAGCTAGGATAGGGGCTGGTTATTATATTATATTACGAGTTACACCCCTTGCTAGGATAGGGGCTGGTTATAATATTATATTATGAGTTACACCCCCTAGCTACGATAGTGGCTGGTTATTATATTATATTACGAGTTACAACCCCCAGCTAGGATAGTGGCTGGTTATTATATTATATTACGAATTACACCCCTAGCTAGGATAGGGGCTGGTTATTATATTATATTACCAGTTACACCCCTTAGCTAGGATAGGGGCTGGTTATTATATTATGAGTTACACCCCTAGCTAGGATGGTGGCTGGTTATTATATTATATTACGAGTTACACCCCTAGCTAGGATAGGGGCTGGTTATTATATTATATTACGAGTTACACCCCTAGCTACGATAGTGGCTGGTTATTATATTATATTACGAGTTACACCCCTAGCTAGGATAGTGGCTGGTTATTATATTATATTACGAGTTACACCCCCAGCTAGGATGGTGGCTGGTTATTATATTATATTACGAGTTACACCCCTAGCTAGGATAGTGGCTGGTTATTATATTATATTACGAGTTACACCCCTAGCTAGGATAGGGGCTGGTTATTATATTATATTACGAGTTACACCCCTTGCTAGGATAGGGGCTGGTTATAATATTATATTATGAGTTACACCCCTAGCTAGGATAGTGGCTGGTTATTATATTATATTACGAGTTACAACCCCCAGCTAGGATAGTGGCTGGTTATTATATTATATTATATTACGAATTACACCCCTAGCTAGGATAGGGGCTGGTTATTATATTATATTACCAGTTACACCCTTAGCTAGGATAGGGGCTGGTTATTATATTATGAGTTACACCCCCTAGCTAGGATGGTGGCTGGTTATTATATTATATTACGAGTTACACCCCTAGCTAGGATAGGGCTGGTTATTATATTATGAGTTACACCCCTAGCTAGGATGGTGGCTGGTTATTATATTATATTACGAGTTACACCCCTAGCTAGGATAGTGGCTGGTTATTATATTATATTACGAGTTACACCCCTAGCTAGGATAGGGGCTGGTTATTATATTATATTACGAGTTACACCCCTTGCTAGGATAGGGGCTGGTTATAATATTATATTATGAGTTACACCCCTAGCTACGATAGTGGCTGGTTATTATATTATATTACGAGTTACAACCCCCAGCTAGGATAGTGGCTGGTTATTATATTATATTACGAATTACACCCCCTAGCTAGGATAGGGGCTGGTTATTATATTATGAGTTACACCCCCTAGCTAGGATAGGGGCTGGTTATTATATTATGAGTTACACCCCCTAGCTAGGATGGTGGCTGGTTATTATATTATATTACGAGTTACACCCCTAGCTAGGATAGGGGCTGGTTATTATATTATATTACGAGTTACACCCCCTAGCTAGGATAGTGGCTGGTTATTATATTATATTACGAGTTACACCCCCTAGCTAGGATAGTGGCTGGTTATTATATTATATTACGAGTTACACCCCCTAGCTAGGATGGTGGCTGGTTATTATATTATATTACGAGTAACACCCCTAGCTAGGATAGTGGCTGGTTATTATATTATATTACGAGTTACAACCCCAGCTAGGATAGTGGCTGGTTATTATATTATATTACGAATTACACCCCTAGCTAGGATAGGGGCTGGTTATTATATTATATTACCAGTTACACCCCTTAGCTAGGATAGGGGCTGGTTATTATATTATGAGTTACACCCCTAGCTAGGATGGTGGCTGGTTATTATATTATATTACGAGTTACACCCCCTAGCTAGGATAGGGGCTGGTTATTATATTATATTACGAGTTACACCCCCTAGCTAGGATAGTGGCTGGTTATTATATTATATTACGAGTTACACCCCCTAGCTAGGATAGTGGCTGGTTATTATATTATATTACGAGTTACACCCCCTAGCTAGGATAGTGGCTGTTATTATATTATATTACGAGTTACACCCCCTAGCTAGGATAGTGGCTGGTTATTATATTATATTACGAGTTACACCCCCTAGCTAGGATAGTGGCTGGTTATTATATTATATTACGAGTTACACCCCCTAGCTAGGATAGTGGCTGGTTATTATATTACAAGTTACACCCCCTAGCTAGGATAGGGGCTGGTTATTATATTATATTACGAGTTACACCCCTAGCTAGGATAGTGGCTATTATTATATTATATTACGAGTTACACCCCTAGCTAGGATAGTTGCTGGTTATTATATTACATTACGAGTTACACCCCTAGCTAGGATATGGGCTGGTTATTATATTATATTACGAGTTACACCCCTAGCTAGGATAGTGGCTGGTTATTATATTACGAGTTACACCCCCTAGCTAGGATAGTGGCTGGTTATTTAATTACAAGTTACACCCCTAGCTAGGATAGTGGCTGGTTATTATATTATATTACCAGTTACACCCCTAGCTAGGATAGTGGCTGGTTATTATATTATTACACCCCTAGCTAGGATAGTGGCTGGTTATTTAATTACAAGTTACACCCCTAGCTAGGATAGGGGCTGGTTATTATATTATATTACGAGTTACACCCCTAGCTAGGATAGTGCCTGGTTATTATATTATATTTCGAGTTACACCCCTAGCTAGGATAGTGGCTGGTTATTATATTATATTATGAGTTACACCCCCTAGCTAGGATAGTGGCTGGTTATTATATTATATTACCAGTTACATGTGGCTGGAGACATGTTGCTTCTTGAAAGTCCAAAATCTTGACAGCTTGACTGCTGACATGCAAAACATTTCGAGACTGTGTTATTAGCAGTGTCCAACCTGGCTACTGCAACTAGTTCACAGTACATCAAATTGGCTTAAAGGCACATACACCAATTATGCAAAATCAGGGTTAAATAATAGACCATTTTATTTGTCAAGTTCTCTGCACACAAGCTATAATAAATATGTGAAAGTGAGGAAGATGATAAACGTTATGAAAAGCCTCACCCTAATCTAAAATAGACAATAAAATGTTCATTATAAAAACACAAGTCAACAAGTATGAAATAATTTGATATATGTACAAAAATGCATATTTACAAGATAGTAAAGCGCTAAACCCAAAACACACACTGTTTATATCACAGGGTTGTGTTGATGTAAAATCTCATTCACTCAATGTAAAACCTGAATCCTAATCAAAACGTCTGCCCCCTAGTGTCATTCAGTAATTCCCTTAATGCAGTTTTGAAAAGTTAAAGGTTTAAAAGTAAATGTACAGGTGGCATGTCAAATAAAATGTGAGACACTATGATGTGTGTTTAACGAAATCATTTAGAGAAGAGTGTCAAAACTCCCTTTGATTCTGATCAATCCATGACCAATATCACATTTCTGCCACTTTGTGTGTCAAAATTACTTGTCGATTGTTTTACTTTGATGTGACTGGATCTATGATTAGCAGATCAATACCAAACTGTCAGGGGATCTATGATAAGCAGATCAATACCAGCAGATTGCCATGGGGTCTATGATAAGCAGATCATTACCAGCAGATTGCCATGGGGTCTATGATAAGCAGATCAATACCAGACTGTCAGGGGGTCTATGATAAGCAGATCAATACCAGACTGTCAGGGGGTCTATGATAAGCAGATCAATACCAGCAGACTGTCAGGGGGTCTATGATAAGCAGATCTGTCACGCCCTGGTCTTAGTATTTTGTGTTTTCTTTCTTTATTTGGTCAGGCCAGGGTGTGACATGGGTTTATTTCGTGTTGTGTTTATGTATGGGGGTTTTTCGTAGGTTTTGGGATTGTGGCTTAGTGGGGTTTTCTAGCATAGTCTATGGTTGCCTGAGGCGGTTCTCAATCAGAGGCAGGTGATTCTCGTTGTCTCTGATTGGGAACCATATTTAGGCAGCCATATTCTTTGAGTATTTCGTGGGTGATTGTTCCTGTCTCTGTGTTTGTTGTTCACCAGATAGGCTGTATAGGTTTTCACATTCTGTTTGTTGTTTTTGTAGTGTTCGCTTTTCATCATTATTAAACATGTATGTAAATTACCACGCTGCATTTTGGTCCGACTCTCTTTCACCCGAAGAAAACCGTAACAGAATCACCCACCACACCAGGACCAAGCAGCGTGGTGACAGGCAGCGGAAGCAGGAGCTACGAAGTTTGGAGTATACGACTTGGGAGGAAATAGACAGGTGGGCGGTCGACCCAGGGAGAGTGCCGGAGCCCGCCTGGGATTCACTGGAGCAGTGCGAAGAGGGCTATAGGAGAATGGAGTTGAAGAGGCGATACGAGGGAACACGGGTGGCAAGGAAGCCCGAGAGTCAGCCCCAAAAATTTCTTGGGGGGTGGCTCAGGGAGAGTGTGGCAGAGTCAGGGTTCAGACCTGAGCCAACTCCCCCTGTTTATCGTGAGGAGCAGCGATCACAGGACTTCTGGACTTGAGAGGAGATATTGGACGGAAAAGGACCCTGGGCACAGCCTGGAGAATATCGCTGCCCCAAAGGAGAACTGGAGGCGGCGAAAGCGGAGAGGCGCTGGTATGAAGAGGCAGCACGTCGATGCGGATGGAAGCACGAGAGTCAGCCCCAAAAATGTATTGGGGAGGGGGCTCAGGGAGAGTGTGGCAGAGTCAGGGTTCAGACCTGAGCCAACTCCCCCTGTTTATCGTGAGGAGCCAAGGAGGAGACCAGAACCAGAGCCGGTGTTGGAGGTGAGTGAAGCAGAGACTGTGAAGGAGTTAATGGGGAAAGTGGAGGAGAGAGTTATGAGGGAGTTGCTAGGTTGGTGCTTTAGGTACGATATTCGCCCGACGGAGCGTGTCGGGGATTTGATGGCACCTGGGTCAGAGCTCCATACTCGTCCTGAGGTGCGTGTTAGTCGGCTGGTGAAGATTGTGCCAGCCTCACGCACTAAGGCCTCCTGTGTACCTACCTAGCCTTGCACGTCCTGTGCCAGCCCTGCTCTCAGGCTCTCCAGTACACCTTCATGGTCCGGTCCATCCTGTGCCACCTTCACACACCAGTCCTCCGGTGGCAGCTCCCCGCACCAGGCTTCCTGCGCGTGTCCTCGGCACAGTACCACCAGTGCCAGCACCACGTACCAGGCCTTCAGTGCGCCTCGCCTGTTCAGCGCTGCCAGAGCCTTTCTCCTCTCCAGTGCTGTCGGAGTCTCCCGCCTGTTTAGCGCTGTCGGAGTCTCCCGCCTGTTTAGCGCTGCCAGAGCCTTCCTCCTCTCCAGCGCTGCCGGAGTCTCCCGCCTGTTTAGCGCTGCCAGAGCCTTCCTCCTCTCCAGCGCTGCCGGAGTCTTCTGCCTGTTCAGAGCTGCTAATCTGCATGGAGCAGCCAGAGCTGCCAGTCTGCATGGAGCAGCCAGAGCTGCCAGTCTGCATGGATTATCCAGAGCTGCCAGTCTGCATGGAGCAGCCAGAGCTGCCAGTCTGCATGGAGCAGCCAGAGCTGCCAGTCTGCATGGAGCAGCCAGAGCTGCCAGTCTGCATGGAGCAGCCAGAGCTGCCAGTCAGCCAGGATCAGCCAGAACCACCAGCTAGCCAGGATCTGCCAGAGCCTACTACCTGCCTGAGCTTCCTCTCAGTACTGGGCTTCCTCTCAGTACTGGGCTTCCCCTCAGTGCTGAGCTTCCCCTCAGTGCTGAGCTTCCCCTCAGTCCCGAGCTTCCCCTCAGTCCCGAGCTTCCCCTCAGTCCCGAGCTTCCCCTCAGTCCCGAGCTTCCCCTCAGTCCCGAGCTTCTACCTCAGTCCCGAGCTGCCCCTCAGTCCAGTGGGGTCCTTGGTGAGGGTTATCAGGCCTAGGTCGGCGGCGTGGGTCGCCAATCAAAGTACGCGTTACAGGGGGACTAAGACTTGGTTGGAGTGGGGTCCACGTCCCGAGCCGGAGCCGCCACCGTGGACAGACGCCCACCACGTTTTCTTTATTTATTTGGTTAGGCCAGGGTGTGACATGGGTTTATTTTGTGTTGTGTTTATGTATGGGGGTTTTTCGTAGGTTTTGGGATTGTGGCTTAGTGGGGTTTTCTAGCATAGTCTATGGTTGCCTGAGGCGGTTCTCAATCAGAGGCAGGTGATTTTCGTTGTCTCTGATTGGGAACCATATTTAGGCAGCCATATTCTTTGAGTGTTTCGTGGGTGATTGTTCCTGTCTCTGTGTTTGTTGTTCACCAGATAGGCTGTATAGGTTTTCACATTCTGTTTGTTGTTTTTGTAGTGTTCGCTTTTCATCAATATTAAACATGTATGTAAATTACCACGCTGCATTTTGGTCCGACTCTCCTTCGACGGAAGAAAACCGTAACAAGATCATTACCAGCAGATTGCCAGGGGGTCTATGATAAGCAGATCAATACCAGCAGATTGCCAGGGGGTCTATGATAAGCAGATCAATACCAGCAGATTGCCAGGGGGTCTATGATAAGCAGATCAATACCAGCAGACTGTCAGGGGTCTATGATAAGCAGATCAATACCAGACTGTCAGGGGTCTATGATAAGCAGATCAATACTAGACTGTCAGGGGTCTATGATAAGCAGATCAACACCAGCAGACTGTCAGGGGTCTATGATAAGCAGATCAATACCAGACTGTCAGGGGATCTATGATAAGCAGATCATTACCAGCAGATTGCCAGGGGGTCTATGATAAGCAGATCAATACCAGCATACTGTCAGGGGATCTATGATAAGCAAATCAATACCAGCAGATTGCCAGGGGGTCTATGATAAGCAGATCAATACCAGCAGACTGTCAGGGGGTCTATGATAAGCAGATCAATACCAGCAGATTGCCAGGGGGTCTATGATAAGCAGATCAATACCAGCAGACTGTCAGGGGGTCTATGATAAGCAGATCAATACCAGACTGTCAGGGGGTCTATGATAAGCAGATCAATACTAGACTGTCAGGGGGTCTATGATAAGCAGATCAACACCAGCAGACTGTCAGGGGGTCTATGATAAGCAGATCAATACCAGACTGTCAGGGGATCTATGATAAGCAGATCATTACCAGCAGATTGCCAGGGGGTCTATGATAAGCAGATCAATACCAGCATACTGTCAGGGGATCTATGATAAGCAAATCAATACCAGCAGATTGCCAGGGGGTCTATGATAAGCAGATCAATACCAGCAGACTGTCAGGGGTCTATGATAAGCAGATCAATACCAGCAGATTGCCAGGGGGTCTATGATAAGCAGATCAATACCAGCAGACTGTCAGGGGGTCTATGATAAGCAGATCAATACCAGCAGATTGCCAGGGGTCTAGATCAATAGCATACTGTCAGCAGATAAGCAGATCAATAGGGGGGGATCTATGATAAGCAGATCAATACCAGCAGATTGCCAGGGGGTCTATGATAAGCAGATCAATACCAGCAGACTGTCAGGGGGTCTATGATAAGCAGATCAATACCAGCAGACTGTCAGGGGGTCTATGATAAGCAGAATACCAGCAGACTGTCAGATCAATACCAGACTGTCAGGGGATCTATGATAAGCAAATCATTACCAGCAGATTGCCAGGGGGTCTATGATAAGCAGATCAATACCAGACTGTCAGGGGTCTATGATAAGCAGATCAATACCAGACTGTCAGGGGGTCTATGATAAGCAGATCAATATCAGACCGTCAGGGGTCTATGATAAGAAAATCAATACCAGCAGACTGTCAGGGGGTCTATGATAAGCAGATCAATACCAGACTGTCAGGGGATCTATGATAAGCAAATCATTACCAGCAGATTGCCAGGGGGTCTATGATAAGCAGATCAATACCAGACTGTCAGGGGGTCTATGATAAGCAGATCAATACCAGACTGTCAGGGGGTCTATGATAAGCAGATCAATATCAGACTGTCAGGGGGTCTATGATAAGCAGATCAATACCAGCAGACTGTCAGGGGGTCAGAATCTACTCCATCACATCCACCAATGTTGAAATAGGCTGACACGTCTTCCCAATAACAGACTAGAGTATAGATAAGCGACATGTCATCTGCATTGTAGAAAGAGAGTTCCTTGGTTGCACAACATAGGTATAGAGCTATCTTTCGAGGTGTATCTCTTAAAAGGATTTGTATTTCGGTACCCATACAGTGAACAGTATATTTTTTATTTCTATACCTGAGACACATTGTTTTTGAACCAAAAAGATTCAACCAAAAAACCCCCGAAGTTTTTTTAACTCCCAGTTCCCAGAAAGCCCCACTTCCCACTTCTATTTCCCAGCAGTGTTGTCCAGTGCTGAACTTACTGTTACTCAGTAATTTTGATTGTTGTGATTGATGTCGAGCTGAATGAGCTGATTCCACATTTTTGGGAGTACAAAACACACTGCGTCTGTCATTGGAGATAGTCAGTTTCTGACTCACTGTTTGTAGTGTTAGTCTCTCTGGTAGAGGATTGATTACCTGCAGCATCTCCTTCCACACAAAGAACTGCAGGTGAGACTCATAGGGCCCCAGAGAGAGGGAGACAGGTGTCACCTTTAGGTCATCCACCCTGGACTTGTATGGACGCTCCTTGGTGGCTCCTTGCGTCTCAGTCGTGTCCTCCCCATGAAGTTCTGGTGGTGGCATGTCCCTGTTCTTTAGTGCCTCCACCTCAGACAAGCCCTGTTCATTCCACCACTGCAGGAAACCCTCACTGTCCGGGATGTTCTGAGCAGATTTCATCATCACCTCCTTCTCTTTCCTCTCTGACAGAATCAACTCCATACTCTCAAAATTCCCTCTCATATTCGTCAAGGTCTTCTCTTCTTTCTCCTGCAACTCATTCTTTATTTGATCTTCCCTCTTCTTCAGAAACTGGTGCATCTCTTCAAACTGTCTGCTGATTTGAGTCCTCAGCTGACAGGACTTAGTCTTGGTTTTTGTCATCTCTTTTTCCTGTTGTTTGGCCAGGTGCTCCACAGAGCTGTTGTCACTAGTGAGGAACTGAATGGCCTCATCTAATTCCCTCCTCCTAGCTGAGGCTGCCTCTTTGATAGGTTTAAACTTATGCCCGTCATGCTTCTCCCCGTCCCGGCATATGACGCAAACCAACTGTTGGTCTGTCTCACAGAATAGTTTCAGTTTCTCGTCATGGTCTGGACACAACCACTCAGTCCCCTTAGAAAAAATAAGCGGAATGAATTATTATTATTATTTTTTCCATAACATCCCGAATAAAGCATACAAAACACAGGTAGTGAATGAAATGTGAAAAAAATGCTGACTGAACCAGGTTGCTGGTTCGAATCCTCAGGCCGACTAGGTGAAAAGGGTTAAATGCCTTGCCCTTAAGCAAGGCATTTAACCCTAATTGCTCCTGTAAGTTTCTATGGATAAAAGCATCTGCTAAAATGTGAAATGTTAAAAACTCACCCTTGTCTTCTCGTCGCGTACTGCTTCCTCTTTAGCTTTGTCGGCCAAGCTCTTCAGAATGTGGTTGGTTGAGAGATTTCCCTCAGCTGTTGAGATTCTAGCCCGGCAATGAGGACACAGATTCTGTGTTCTCCGAAAGTTTGTAAAACATTGTCGACAAAATGAGTGACCACAGGAGAGGCTGACTGGATCAGTGAAGAGAGAGAGACACACAGAACAGGTTAGTTCCTCTACGTACGTTGTAGACGCCATCTCTCACACCGGATCCTTACCTAATCCTGTGTAAAAATGAGGAAACAGCTTTTAGTTTCACATCTATTCATCGTGGTTGTGAAACACTTTAACCACACCCTCTCTACGTGTACATTCAGCTCCACAGACACAGAGACTGACTAATCTACAAATCACCTTGCATCATAAATAACTACTCAATATTATTTGTAGATCAGTCAGTCGGTCACAATTTACCCATGGTACATCACGGCTTTGATGCACAGGCAGAAATTCTTCAGATACCTGCAAGTAGCAACGAAGTAAAGAAGTCCAACATCACACCCTACTGGTTAATCAGTGCAGAGATATGAGATTGTCTTCAGACCTTGGGGTTAATGTCTAGGCTTCAGACCTTGGTGTTAATGTCTAGGCTTCAGACCTTGGTGTTAATGTGGTAAGGGAGAGATAATGAACATGACAGTGGTACGGGAGAGATAATTAACATGACAGTGATAAGGGAGAGATAATTAACATGACAGTGGTAAGGGAGAGATAATTAACATGACAGTGATAAGGGAGAGATAATTAACATGACAGTGATAAGGGAGAGATAATTAACATGACAGTGGTAAGGGAGAGATAATTAACATGACAGTGGTAAGAGAGATAATTAACATGACAGTGATAAGGGAGAGATAATTAACATGACAGTGATAAGGGAGAGATAATTAACATGACAGTGGTAAGGGAGAGATAATTAACATGACAGTGATAAGGAGAGATAATTAACATGACAGTGATAAGGAGAGATAATTAACATGACAGTGATAAGGGAGAGATAATTAACATGACAGTGATAAGGGAGATAATTAACATGACAGTGATAAGGGAGAGATAATTAACATGACAGTGATAAGGGAGAGATAATTAACATGACAGTGATAATTAACATGACAGTGATAGGGAGAGATAATTAACATGACAGTGATAAGGGAGAGATAATTAACATGACAGTGGTAAGGGAGAGATAATTAACATGACAGTGATAAGGAGAGATAATTAACATGACAGTGATAAGGGAGAGATAATTAACATGACAGTGATAAGGGAGAGATAATTAACATGACAGTGATAAGGGAGAGATAATTAACATGACAGTGATATGACAGTGAGAGATAATTAACATGACAGTGGTAAGGGAGAGATAATTAACATGACAGTGATAAGGGAGAGATAATTAACATGACAGTGATAAGGGAGAGATAATTAACATGACAGTGATAAGGGAGAGATAATTAACATGACAGTGGTAAGGGAGAGATAATTAACATGACAGTGATAAGGGAGAGATAATTAACATGACAGTGATAAGGGAGAGATAATTAACATGACAGTGATAAGGGAGAGATAATTAACATGACAGTGATAAGGGAGAGATAATTAACATGACAGTGGTAAGGGAGAGATAATTAACATGACAGTGGTAAGGGAGAGATAATTAACATGACAGTGATAAGGGAGAGATAATTAACATGACAGTGGTAAGGGAGAGATAATTAACATGACAGTGATAAGGGAGAGATAATTAACATGACAGTGATAAGGGAGAGATAATTAACATGACAGTGATAAGGGAGAGATAATTAACATGACAGTGATAAGGGAGAGATAATTAACATGACAGTGATAAGGGAGAGATAATTTACATGATGTCATGCCCTGACCTTAGTTATCTTTGTTTTCTTTATTATTTTGGTTAGGTCAGGGTGTGACGGGGGTGGTTTGTGTAGTTTTTGTTTTGTCTAGGGGTTCTTCTATGTCTCGGTGTTTATATGTCTATGGTTGACTAGATTGGTTCCCAATCAGAGGCAGCTGTTTATCGTTGTCTCTGATTGGGGACCATATTTCGGTAGCCATATTCCTTGGGTATTTCGTGGGTTATTGTCCATGTGTAGTTGCCTGTCAGTACTCGTGTCTCATAGCTTCACGTTCATTTTGTTTTGTATAGTTTGTTCAGTGTTTATTCTTCATTAAAATAAGTATGCATTCTTATCACGCTGCGCCTTGGTCTCCTCGTTATGACGAACGTGATAAGGGAAGAGATCATTTACATGACAGTGATAAAAGTAGAGAAGTGTCACGCCCTGGCCATAGAGGTTTTTATTCTCTATTTTGGTTAGGCCAGGGAGTGACTTGGGTGGGCATTCTAGTTTCTTTATTTCTATGTTTTGTATTTCTTTGTTTTGGCCAGGTATGGTTCTCAATCAGGGACAGCTGTGGGTTGGTCAGGGTGTGATTTGAGATGGGCATTCTATGTTCTTTTTCTATGTTTTGGCCAGGTATGGTTCTCAATCAGGGACAGGTGTCTATCGTTGTCTCTGATTGGGAGCCATACTTAGGTAGCATGACTGATAAGGGAGAGATAATTTAATTGACAGTGATAAGGGAGAGATAAATAACATGACAGTGAGAGCGAGACTCTGCACACTAACTGCACACATATTTTAATTGCATCAACAACAGAAACTTTAAATGCATTGCTTGTGAACTCAACTATAGCAGAAAACAAAACTTCTCATCTGACCACAAAAACAGACAAACCTCTGACACGGAACCCAAACCGGCTGCGCGGGTGCGACATCGTGCATAGATGTATTTTGTCCCCCTACACCAAACGCGATCACGACACGCAGGTTAAAATATCAAATCAAACTCTGAATCAATGAATTTAATTTGGGGACAATTTAGCTAGCTAGCTTACACTTGCTAGCTAATTTGCTCTATTTAGCTAGCTTGCTGTTGCTAGCTAATTTGTCCTGAGATATAAACATTAGGATGTTATTTTACCTGAAATGCACAAGGTCCTCTACTCCGACAATAAATCCACACATAAAAACGGTCAACCGACTCGTTTGTAGTCATCTATCCTTCCAGGCTTTTTCATCTTTTAGCTTATATGGTGATTGGCATCTAAACTTTCATAGTATTACCATGACAACCGGCATTCGTCTTTCAATCAACAATGTGGGTATAACCAATGAGGAGATGGCACGTGGGTACCTGCTTCTATAAACCAATGAGGACATGGGAGAGGCAGGACTTGCAGCGCAATCTGTCAGAAATAGGAATGACTTCTATTTTTTAGCCCTTGGCAACGCAGACGCTCGTTGGCGTACACGAGCAGTGTGGGTGCAATAATTTAATAACATGGATTTCTAAATTTATTTTGCAATGCTCGCGCACGCGACGCGAGCGGTATGAGACTGGGATGCACTTGCTCTGCCTCTGACATGCACCCTACAGCCTCTAAGGAGAGCCTAACATCCGGGGGAACATCACTTCCTGAAGAAGAAGGTGCTACTGCAAACTGCAACCCTCAGATGGCCTCAACATGACAACCCAAACGTGACATGGATTTAATTACACCCAGACAGGGTTGCAGACTAGCCTACAACACAACAGCAGTGAAAGAAAAATGTCAACTTGTAAATATGGAAAAACATAAACATATTGGTAGGCTACACTAGAAGCTTCTCCAAAATCATTATCATTCTTCTAGTCTACACGTTCTCCCATTTAACATTGCATCATGTACACTGTTGAAATGAACGACATCTCCATGTAGCCTAGACTCATAATTCCACATAATATTGTTAAAAAAATAAAAATAATCACCGTGAAGCCACAACTCACTCATATCGACACCTCTCATTCGCGAGATCCTGCATCACGCCAATTGGTCCAGACGCGATAGCGCCATAGGGGGGCGAATATCATTGGGCGACATCAGCCTCTTTGAATGTGCGGATCAAGCAGTGTTTAGCGGCCACAGGACGCTGCCGCCATAGACCTAGAATAACTGCGAGGACCAACAAATTACGAACAACGTTCCATATCATTGTACATTTCCGTAGAAATGTGAATCATGACTTCATCCACCCGAAGTCATCAAGGTCGAGAGACAACGGTTGGGTACCTAAAAGAACATTAACATGTAAGTATCTTACATTTTGTTTCTGACACATCGGTGTTTCCAGTTCCGTATATGGATGCTCTGTATTTATGGTTTATGGATGCTCTCAGGGAGTTCTGTATCCCGATGGCCAGCATCACCAGCATGCTCGCGGTCTGTGGCTGTCACTACTGTAGCCTAATGGCAACGTGGATGCCGTGGCGTTACCCAGTCGAGCACATGTTTTACGCCTACACATGAATGAAATATTCACTCTCAGCTCTACACAGCTTACATCTTTATCACGAATGATAAACTCCTTAAATCATTGTTGTTAATCAGTCACATCTGGCTCAATGACGGTTGATAAATAGACAAAAGGGTCGTTGTGCTGCATCAACATCTGTCTGTAGTCTATTTAATCCCTTACAAGCCTGCTCTCTTTAATCCATCGGCTGCAATACAAAGGCATTATGTGTATAGTTAGTTATTACAGCAGGGTTCCCCAATTACATTACAACCTTTGGACTATGTTTCCTTGAAAGGATGGTCGGGGGACTGGAACATAGTTAAACCAGAGAATAATTTCGAACCTTGATTACATGCGGATAAAATCACATACTATACGTCTCTCTATGCGTGGGAATACTTGGGAACAGATTTCCTAAATTAAAATCACTTTGAGTTGATTTCCTGGTGTTTTTATGTTAATAGTCCTAATAAAAAAACGGTTTGATCATTATTATTATTATTATCATCATTATTATTATTATTATCGTTATTATTATTATTATTAATGTTATTGACCGTTATACCATTAGATGGGTCTGGCCAGCTGGGTGTTCAACCAGTCTTTGCTGGGAACACTGACATATGTAACACTGTTACTATGTATGAGAGGATTTACTCTCTTGATGTCTTGGTTATCAGCGCATGGATTTGCTCATCGTGAGGGTGTGTTGAGGCGTCACACTGAGGAATACAATGGAGGAAAACGAAACGGAAATGTATATAGGACAACACTAAACAACCTGATGGCTTAATTTATCTACCTCGTTTTACGAACGAACGTGTAGGTTATTATTAGTCCGTTATAATAGTGCCACTGCCGCGGGGATTATTTGGTCTCACTGTCAGTTTATAGTAGGCTACATATCTGCTATTTGAGCGCGCAATATGTAGGCTATTTATATATATATATATATATATATATGGCTAGACGTTTTTGATACATAGGCTACTGGATTTTCGGTTCTGTTCGCCTCATTTGTCTACGCATTCGCGCAAAGAACCTATTTCCCGCGCGCAACATAGTTTCATGTTATTGCATTAACTCCAGTTAAACACGGTGAAATAGTGACTGACACCTGCGTCTCCTGTGTGGCTTCATTTTATGTAGATCAACATGAAAGTATTACAACAATACATGCATGCAGTCGCTAAACGTCACTGTGTGTGGAGGCACTGTGCACCTGTTCTAAGCTATTCCAAAAACATGTGATATAGGCCTAGATAGACTATGACTCATAATACCTATAAGTACTTATAAGGAAATGGTTTTCCAATCGTTTTTCCATCATTCATTTTTTTTTCCATAGGGGATTTTAGAAACACTTCAAATAAGGGCTGTGTTTCATGTAGGTTTACCCTGGCGTGACGTTTTGATTACCATGTAAATCTCTCTCGGACAAGGTGACTTTTTATCAACATATTCCCCCGTATTTACATAGTGGGAAAATGATTGCAACCATTTCCCAGTTTGACCACTAGGTTTTATGGGTATTATGGCACCTTCACTGTGGGGCTCTATAAGGCGGGCTCAATGAATAATAGCCTATATACCAACCCTCTTAAAATATCAACCTCATGCTTACTCGTGGAAGGTGAGTCATACACCATGCACCACTATCTAACTCAACACATATCTGTGATACAAAGTTGTAGTCTAGGTTCTGTAGTCTAGGTTCTGTAGTCTAGGTTCTGTAGCCTAGGTTCTGTAGCCTAGGTTCTGTAGCCTAGGTTCTGTAGCCTAGGTTCTGTAGCCTAGGTTCTGTAGTCTAGGTTCTGTAGTCTAGGTTCTGTAGCCTAGGTTCTGTAGCCTAGGTTCTGTAGCCTAGGTTCTGTATCCTATGGTCTGTAGCCTAGGGTCTGTATCCTATGGTCTGTAGCCTAGGTTCTGTAGCCTAGGTTCTGGTTCTGGTTTTGTAGCCTAGGTTCTGTAGCCTAGGGTCTGTAGCTAGGTTCTGTAGCCTAGGTCTGTAGTCTAGGTTTTGTAGCCTAGGTTCTGGTCTGTAGCCTAGGTCTGTAGCCTAGGTTCTGTAGCCTAGGTTCTGTATCCTATGGTCTGTAGCCTAGGGTCTGTATCCTATGGTCTGTAGCCTAGGTTCTGTAGCCTAGGTTCTGTAGCCTATGGTTCTGTATCCTATGGTCTGTAGCCTCCTAGGGTCTGTCTGTATCCTATCTGGTCTGTAGCCTAGGTCTGTATCTGTCTAGCCTAGGTCTGTAGCCTAGGTTCTGTAGCCTAGGTGTAGCCTAGGTCTATATCCTATGGTCTGTAGTCTGTATCCTAGGGTCTGTATCCTAGGGTCTGTATCCTAGGGTCTGTAGCCTAGGGTCTGTAGCCTAGGGTCTGTAGCCTAGGGTCTGTATCCTCTGTAGGGTCTGTATCCTAGGGTCTGTAGCCTAGCCCTAGGGTCTGTAGCCTAGGGTCTGTAGCCTAGGGTCTATATCCTATGGTCTGTAGCCTAGGGTCTGTCTGTAGCCTAGGGTCTGTATCCTAGGGTCTATATCCTAGGGTCTGGGTCTGTAGCCTAGGGTCTATATCTATATCCTATGGTCTGTAGCCTAGGGTCTGTAGCCTAGGGTCTGTATCCTAGGGTCTATATCCTAGGGTCTGTAGCCTATCTGTAGCCTAGGGTCTGTAGCCTAGGTCTGGTCTGTAGCCTAGGGTCTATATCCTAGGGTCTGTAGCCTAGGGTCTGTAGCCTAGGGTCTATATCCTAGGGTCTGTAGCCTAGGGTCTGTAGCCTAGTGTCTATATCCTAGGGTCTATATCCTAGGGTCTATATCCTAGGGTCTATATCCTAGGGTCTATATCCTATGGTCTATATCCTAGGGTCTATATCCTAGGGTCTGTAGCCTAGGGTCTGTATCAGAGGTCAAACGATTATGATTTTTCAATACCGTTACCGATTATTGGAGGACCAAAAAAGCCGGTGCCGATTAATCAGCTGATTTTTTAAATTTTTTTTAAACTTTTTTAAACTTTTTTTTTTTTAACTTTTTTTTTTTTGTAATAATGACAATTACAACAATACTGAATTAACACTTATTTTAACTTGATATATCAATAAAATCAATTTAGCCTCAAATAAATAAACATGTTCAATTGGGTTTCAATAATGCAATAACAAAGTGTTGGAGAAGAAAGTAATATATGCCATGTAAAAAAGCTAACGTTTAAGTTCCTTGCTCAGAACATGAGAACATATGAAAGCTGGTGGTTCCTTTTAACATGAGACTTCAATATTCCAAGGTAAGAGGTTTTAGGTTGTAGTTAATATAGTATTTATAGGACTATTTCTCTCTATACCATTTGTATTTCATATACCTTTGACTATTGGATGTTCTTATAGGCACTATAGTATTGCCAGTGTAACAGTATAGCTTCCGTCCCCCTCCTCGCCCCTACCTGGGCTCGAACCAGGAACACATAGACAACAGCCACACTCGAAGCATCGTTACCCATCGCTCCAAAAAAGCCGCAGCCCTTGCAGCGCAAGGGGAATAACTACTCCAAATCTAAAAGCGAGTGACGCTTGAAACAGTATTAGCGCACACCAAGCTAACTAGCTAGCCATTTCACATCGGTTACACCAGCCATTAGGCTGATAGGCTTGAAGTCATAAACAGCGCTGTGCTTGCGAAGAGCTGCTGGCAAAACGCACGAAAGTGCTGTTTGAATGAATGATTACGGGCCTGCTGCTGCTCAGTCAGACTGCTCTATCAAATCAGACTTAATTATAACATAATAACACACAGAAATACGAGCCTTTGGTCATTAATATGATAGAATGTCAGGGT
The DNA here is from genome assembly GCF_018296145.1 of Oncorhynchus tshawytscha. NCBI lineage: Eukaryota > Metazoa > Chordata > Actinopteri > Salmoniformes > Salmonidae > Oncorhynchus > Oncorhynchus tshawytscha. The sequence continues at coordinate 38,179,425 of NC_056450.1, read as the reverse complement.
GTTATATCATGTTGTTATGTCAGGGGTTATGTCAGGGTGTAATGTCAGGGTGTAATGTCAGGGTGTTATGTCAGGGTGTTATGTCAGGGGGTAATGTCAGGGTGTTATCAGGGGTTATGTCAGGGTGTTATCAGAGTGTAATGTCAGGGTGTAATGTCAGGGTGTTATGTCAGGGGTTATATCAGGGTGTAATGTCAGGGTGTAATGTCATGGTGTTATGTCAGGGGTAATGTCAGGGTGTTATGTCAGGGGTTATGTCAGGGGTTATGTCAGGGGTTATGTCAGGGGTTATATCAGGGTGTAATGTCAGGGTGTAATGTCAGGGTGTAATGTCAGGGTGTTATGTCAGGGGGTTATGTCAGGGGGTTATTTCAGGGTGTTATTTCAGGATGTGGTTGCAATATATGAGATAGATGTGAATCCTATTACGCTATGATCCATAGATCATCTATTTTAGAGAAATTGTGGGTATCAACAGTCATACAGCGTGATGTTTTATTTAATATGTGTGTGTTTTTGTGTGTGTGCATATGCTACGATTGCATGATTGTGTGTGTGTGTGCTTTATCCCTTCTGCGCAAGGTCTCCAGAAGGCCTGGTTGAGGAATTGACAGGACAGGATAATGCCTACGGTCTGCAGGTCCCTGCTATAAGCCCATGCAATAGAAACCGTAGCCGTCGACACTCTGTTTCTGGTTAGGGACGTTCAGCCTCCTTCCTCTTCCTGCCACCTGCTCCCTATTTGGGCCTGACAAGAGGATATTGCCTGAGTGAGCAGAATTCTTTCACAATAAGGAGAAGTAGCCACCAAAACTGACCACTTATCAGTCATATGCTGTGTGTTTGTGGATCGCAGGTCAGCTGTTTGTTCACCCACACCCGCTGGCAATTGTTAATAACCCATCAGCACCTGCCTGACTACATGTGATAAAGTGAAAACTTCAATTGTGCTGCTTTCGTGTGTCCCGTTAACAGTTTGCAGCAGATAGAAAGTGTACAGACACAGGTGCCAAAGGTCCTACTTATGCTACTAAAATGTTGCAGTCTGGCTTCATTTTTTTTAAAGCTTGACAATTAATAACCAAAAAAAAAAAAAAACCTGCAACAAAATAGAAACACGTGGAACAATTACAGCACCATTTGAGCTGTAGCCTAAGATGGCGACTCAACTACAATAGCTACATTTTGAGTGGACCATACAACAATGCACCATTCAACCGTGAAAACATGGTTTAAGTTGACATGCTAATGAAAAGGGGAACCATCGCGTTCTCCCAGAAGCATGGTTTAAGTTGACATGCTAATGAAAAGGGGAACCATCGCGTTCTCCCAGAAGCATGGTTTAAGTTGACATGCTAACGAAAAGGGAACCATCGCGTTCTCCCAGAAGCATGGTTTAAGTTGACATGCTAATGAAAAGGGGAACCATCGCGTTCTCCCAGAAGCATGGTTTAAGTTGACATGCTAATGAAAAGGGGAACCATCGCGTTCTCCCAGAAGATGGTTTAAGTTGACATGCTAATGAAAAGGGGAACCATCGCGTTCTCCCAGAAGCATGGTTTAAGTTGACATGCTAACGAAAAGGGGAACCATCGCGTTCTCCCAGAAGCATGGTTTAAGTTGACATGCTAATGAAAAGGGGAACCATCGCGTTCTCCCAGAAGCATGGTTTAAGTTGACATGCTAATGAAAAGGGGAACCATCGCGTTCTCCCAGAAGCATGGTTTAAGTTGACATGCTAATGAAAAGGGGAACCATCGCGTTCTCCCAGAAGCATGGTTTAAGTTGACATGCTAATGAAAAGGGGAACCATCGCATTCTCCCAGAAGCATGGTTTAAGTTGACATGCTAATGAAAAGGGAACCATCGCGTTCTCCCAGAAGCATGGTTTAAGTTGACATGCTAATGAAAAAGGGGAACCATCGCGTTCTCCCAGAAGCATGGTTTAAGTTGACATGCTAACGAAAAGGGGAACCATCGCGTTCTCCCAGAAGCATGGTTTAAGTTGACATGCTAACGAAAAGGGGAACCATCGCGTTCTCCCAGAAGCATGCTTTAAGTTGACATGCTAATGAAAAGGGGAACCATCGCGTTCTCCCAGAAGCATGGTTTAAGTTGACATGCTAATGAAAAGGGGAACCATCGCGTTCTCCCAGAAGCATGGTTTAAGTTGACATGCTAACGAAAAGGGGAACCATCGCGTTCTCCCAGAAGCATGGTTTAAGTTGACATGCTAATGAAAAGGGGAACCATCGCGTTCTCCCAGAAGCATGGTTTAAGTTGACATGCTAACGAAAAGGGGAATCATCGCGTTCTCCCAGAAGCTTGGCTGGTGTGTAAAACCCGCCAATACAGACAAACTAAAAAGTTTCAACGTTACAACAACCTATAGCTCTGTTTTTTTGTTGTAGTTATTAAATACTCTTTGATTATGGTGGTCGCAACATATTATGCACATCTGCAAGCATAGCAGCAAATGACAAGTATTATATATATATTTTGTCTTAATATGTTAAAATGCAAATTCATAGTTTTTTTCCCGATATGGTTCGTGCGCTGATTGAGTTTGACACCCCTGGGCTAGCGTATCTATTTATGTAGCTAGCTAATTATTATAAGATAAAAACATGGTGCCTGATATTAGCGAGGCTAGCTGCTGGGAGAATGTCATGTCATTGGAGGAGTAGGTGAATGAATGATTGACTTTTTCCCCTCATTTCGTTTTTCAGTTTTGTGGCTTTTGGTGAATGTGTTCTAATGATCTAAAGTCACGCTGTTGCTACTGATGGCAGACCCTACTGCCTGTAAACACACAGTCCAGTTCAAAGTGATTGATGACAGGCCCTACTGCCTGTAAACACACAGTCCAGTTCAAAGTGAATGATGGCAGGCCCTACTGCCTGTAAACACACAGTCCAGTTCAAAGTGATTGATGACAGGCCCTACTGACTGTAAACACACAGTCCAGTTCAAAGTGAATGATAACAGGCCCTACTGCCTATAAACACACAGTCCAGTTCATAGTGAATGATGGCAGGCCCTACTGCCTGTAAACACACAGTCCAATTCATAGTGAATGATAACAGGCCCTACTGCCTGTAAACACACAGTCCAGTTCAAAGTGAATGATGGCAGGCCCTACTGCCTGTAAACACACAGTCCAGTTTAAAGTCAATGACAACAGGCCCATGTGACAAATGTCTTTTTTACATATAGGTCTACTGTAACTCTGATTGGCTATGGCGCACCGTTTTGTGTAGACTCCGGTCCTGGACAGGACAGAGGTTTTTATTCAGAACAGTGGGTTAACTGCCTTGTTCAGGGGAACAGTGGGTTAACTGCCTTGCTCAGGGGAACAGTGGGTTAACTGCCTTACTCAGGGGAACAGTGGGTTAACTGCCTTACTCAGGGGAACAGTGGGTTAACTGCCTTGCTCAGGGGAACAGTGGGTTAACTGTCTTGTTCAGGGGAACAGTGGGTTAACTGCCTTGTTCAGGGGGTACAGTGGGTTAACTGCCTTGTTCAGGGGAACAGTGGGTTAACTGCCTTGCTCAGGGGAACAGTGGGTTAACTGCCTTGCTCAGGGGAACAGTGGGTTAACTGCCTTGCTCAGGGGAACAGTGGGTTAACTGCCTTGCTCAGGGGAACAGTGGGTTAACTGCCTTGCTTAGGGAACAGTGGGTTAACTGCCTTGCTCAGAGGAACAGTGGGTTAACTGCCTTGCTCAGGGGAACAGTGGGTTAACTGCCTTGCTCGGGGAACAGTGGTTTAACTGCCTTGCTCACGGGAACAGTGGGTTAACTGCCTTGTTCAGGGGAACAGTGGGTTAACTGCCTTGTTCGGGGAACAGTGGGTTAACTGCCTTGTTCAGGGGAACAGTGGGTTAACTGCCTTGCTCAGGGAACAGTGGGTTAACTGCCTTGTTCAGGGAACAGTGGGTTGACTGCCTTGTTCAGGGGAACAGTGGGTTGACTGCCTTGTTCAGGGGAACAGTGGGTTAACTGCCTTGCTTAGGGGAACAGTGGGTTAACTGCCTTGTTCAGGGGAACAGTGGGTTAACTGCCTTGTTCAGGGAACAGTGGGTTAATTGCCTTGTGTGGGGGAACAGTGCGTTAACTGCCTTGCTTAGGGGAACAGTGGGTTAACTGCCTTGCTCAGGGGAACAGTGGGTTAACTGCCTTGTTCAGGGGAACAGTGGGTTAACTGCCTTGCTCAGGGAACAGTGGGTTGACTGCCTTGTTCAGGGGAACAGTGGGTTGACTGCCTTGCTCAGGGGAAGAGTGGGTTAACTGCCTTGCTCAGGGAACAGTGGGTTAACTGCCTTGTTCAGGGGAACAGTGGGTTAACTGCCTTGCTCAAGGGAACAGTGGGTTGACTGCCTTGTTCAGGGGAACAGTGGGTTAACTGCCTTGTTCAGGGGAACAGTGGGTTAACTGCCTTGTTCAGGAGAACAGTGGGTTAACTGCCTTGTTCAGGGGAACAGTGGGTTAACTGCCTTGTTCAGGGGAACAGTGGGTTAACTGCCTTGTTCAGGGGAACAGTGGGTTAACTGCCTTGTTCAGGGGAACAGTGGGTTGACTGCCTTGTTCAGGGGAACAGTGGGTTAACTGCCTTGTTCAGGGGAACAGTGGGTTAACTGCCTTGTTCAGGGGAACAGTGGGTTAATTGCCTTGTGTGGGGAACAGTGGGTTAACTGCCTTGTTAGGGAACAGTGGGTTAACTGCCTTGCTCAGGGGAACAGTGGGTTAACTGCCTTGTTCAGGGGAACAGTGGGTTAACTGCCTTGCTCAGGGGAACAGTGGGTTAACTGCCTTGTTCAGGGGAACAGTGGGTTAACTGCCTTGTTCAGGAGAACAGTGGGTTAACTGCCTTGTTCAGGGAACAGTGGGTTAACTGCCTTGCTCAGGGAACAGTGGGTTAACTGCCTTGTTCAGGGAACAGTGGGTTGACTGCCTTGTTCAGGGAACAGTGGGTTGACTGCCTTGTTCAGGGGAACAGTGGGTTAACTGCCTTGCTTAGGGGAACAGTGGGTTAACTGCCTTGTTCAGGGGAACAGTGGGTTAATTGC
>NC_056450.1:37441857-37454357 GCF_018296145.1 Oncorhynchus tshawytscha | reverse complement strand
TGTAATTTCATGAAAGTTTAATATTTATAGTAATTTAATTTGAATTTGGCTCTCTGCCATTTCACCGGATGTTGGCCAGGTGGGACGGTAGCGTCCCACTGATCTTCAAGAGGTTTTAGCTCACTCTGCTGCCTAGTCAACCATTTCACTCACTCTGCTGCCTAGTCAACCATTTAACTCACTCTGCTGCCTAGTCAACCATTTCACTCACTCTGCTGCCTAGTCAACCATCAACCCATTTCCACCAGTAGGTTATCATAGCATCAAGTGGGATTTTTTATTTTGACTTATTTCTGTATGACAGAAAGAGATGAATGGTTACTCATCACATACAGGTCCTCTTCTCACACACTGTGCTTTGATCAAAATAACTCTCACCCTGGAGAAATACATACTGAAATGACAAAGTGTTTCAGCTGGAGGACGGTTAAACAGTATATAACCTGGTGCGCCAATAGTGTTGTGTTCTGGAGGGACTATGACATCAACTCCCCTCAGTCTCTGTCCAGGATGTCTGTGAAAGCTCTCCAACACAGACAGGCAGACAGACAGACAGACAGACAGGCAGGCAGACAGACAGACAGACAGACAGACAGACAGACAGACAGGCAGGCAGACAGACAGACAGACAGACAGACAGACAGACAGACAGACAGACAGACAGACAGACAGACAGACAGACAGACAGACAGACAGACAGACAGACAGACAGACAGACAGACAGACAGACAGACAGACAGACAGACAGACAGACAGACAGACAGACAGACAGACAGACAGACAGACAGGCAGGCAGGCAGGCAGGCAGGCAGGCAGACAGACAGACAGACAGACAGACAGACAGACAGACAGACAGACAGACAGACAGACAGACAGACAGACAGACAGACAGACAGACAGACAGACAGAGTTAGGATAAAAGAGTTTAGGGGAGGCCCTGAAATTATAGACTGTACATCAGTCTTCCCCCCCACTCCCATCTCCCCTCTACTTAGACAATACACACACGCTTGAGTGTGTGCCAACAACCAAAATAGATATCATGTTGAGCCTGGATGAGTTCTCGTAATTTCTCTACAAACGCTTTGTATTAGGCTTTCTCTCCATCTCTCTCTCCCCCTCTCTATCTCTCACTCTCTTTCTCTCCATCTCTCTCTCCCCCTCTCTATCTCTCACTCTCTTTCTCTCAAACTCTCTCTCCCCCTCTCTATCTCTCACTCTCTTTCTCTCCATCTCTCTTTCTCTCCATCTCTCTCCATCTCTGTCTCTTTCCATATCTCTCTCATCACAGTCTCTTTCCATCTCTCTATTTCTCTCTACCTCTCTCCATCTGTCTCCATCTCTCCCTCTCTCTCTCTCCCTCTCTCTCTCTCTCTCTCTCCATCATCTCTTTCTCTCCATCTCTCTCCATCTCTCTCTCCCCCTCTCTATCTCTCACTCTCTTTCTCTCCATCTCTCTCTCCCCCTCTCTATCTCTCACTCTCTTTCTCTCCATCTCTCTTTCTCTCCATCTCTCTCCATCTCTGTCTCTTTCCATATCTCTCTCATCACAGTCTCTATCCATCTCTCTATTTCTCTCTACCTCTCTCCATCTGTCTCCATCTCTCCCTCTCTCTCTCCCTCTCTCTCTCTCTCTCTCTCCATCATCTCTTTCTCTCCATCTCTATCTCTCTATCTCTTTCCATCTCTCTCCATTTATCCATCTCTCTCCCTATCTCTCTCTATCTCTTTCCATCTCTCTTTCCATCTATCTCTCTCCATCTCTCTCTCTTTGCTCCTCATGACCAGAGACTGTAGCCTTTTCACCAGAGGAAGAGAAGTTTATCATGGCAGTCAGGACATTTAGTTTGTTTGCTCTTGTTTTAAGCAACAGGAAAGGGAATTCTGATAACATTATGACATCATTACGATAACAACAACGAAGAAAGATGTTTAACTTATTCCCACCATTGTCTGTGTACACAAATGCACTGTTTGCATAGGAAATATATGATCTAGACTTTTTCTCAGGTACACTGTGGTGTGTGTGTGTGCGTGTGCGTGTGCGTGTGCGTGCGTGCGTGCATGTGTGCGTGCGTGCGCGCGCGCTTGTGTGTGTGTGTGTGTGTGTGTGTGTGTTCGGTGCCTGGCAGTAGCACCCGTGTGAGACTTGTCTGATTGCCAGGTTTCCTCTAGAAAAGAGTGTTTCAGTTGAAATCTCTTCAGGACTTTTCCCAGGAGACTCACAGTCCAAAGCAGTCCTAAAACTGTCACAATATGCAGCATACTGAATACTGAATGTAGACTCTTCATGTGCATGTTTACCTCTGTGTGTGCTGCATGTTTTTGCTTCCTGTAACTATAGAGCACATTAGAAGCACCTGTTACAGTCAGACAGACAGAGCCTGTCAGTAAGACCCTGCCAGACCTCCTCCCTGGCCCTTCTCGTCAGACTGAGGGCCTTCAGGTCTCACTAGTGCTTCACTAGGAATTTATTTCAGGATGTTGACGGCTGTTGGGTGTCATAAAAGTTTATTTTCAATCACCCCACACCAGGGTTTCCGTGGTGTGGCGCCAGACAATGTGACCGGGAAGATTTTAATTTTACTGACCATTTGAGAAATTTACTGGACACGTACGCAATGAGTGTGTAACCCATTAGGCTGATCATAATGACATCACAGAAATCACATTTGGATTATGGTAATTCATCTTAACAGAACAACTCCTGAAATGAAGCAGCTGATAAAATGTCATTTTCAATCATTTAAAATGCGATTAGCAGTAAAACTGCATTAAAAACAGCAGCACCTGATGAGAGCGGTCCCGTATGTGACAGGTATGAAAATATCTGTTAGAAACTTAGAAAGAGGGGGAATTAAAGATTTTTTAAATTCAATTCAATTCAAGGGGCTTTATTGGCATGGGAAACATGTGTTAACTTTGCCAAAGCAAGTGAGGTAGATAATATACATAAGTGAAATAAACAATACAAATGAACAGTAAACATTACACATACAGAAGTTTCAAAACAGTAAAGACATTACAAATGTCATATTATATATATATATATACAGTGTTGTAACAATGTACAAATGGTTGAAGGACACAAGATAAAATAAATAAGCATAAATATGGTTTGTATTTACAATGATGTTTGTTCTTCACTGGTTGCCCTTTTCTTGTGGCAACAGGTCACACATCTTGCTGCTGTGATGGCACACTGTGGAATTTCACCCAGTAGATATGAGAGTTTATCAAAATTGGGTTTGTTTTCGAATTCTTTGTGGATCTGTGTAATCTGAGGGAAATATGTGTCTCTAATATGGTCATACATTTAGCAGGAGGTTAGGAAGTGCAGCTCAGTTTCCACCTCATTTTGTGGGCAGTGAGCACATAGCCTGTCTTCTCTTGAGAGCCATGTCTGCCTACGGCGACATTTCTCAATAGCAAGGCTATGCTCACTGAGTCTGTACATAGTCAAAGCTTTCCTTATGTTTGTGTCAGTCACAGTGGTCAGGTATTCTGCCACTATGTACTCTCTGTTTAGGACCAAATAGCATTCTAGTTTGCGAATGACCTGCAGAGAGCTGGGACCAAAGTAAGAAAGCCTACCATCAGTAACACACTACTCCGCCAGGGACTCAAATCCTGCAGTGCCAGACGTGTCCCCCTGCTTAAGCCAGTACATGTCCAGGCCCGTCTGAAGTTTGCTAGAGAGCATTTGGATGATCCAGAAGAAGATTGGGAGAATGTCATATGGTCAGATGAAACCAAAATATAACTTTTTGGTAAAAACTCGACTCGTCGTGTTTGGAGGACAAAGAATGCTGAGTTGCATCCAAAGATACCTACATACCTACTGTGAAGCATGGGGGTGGAAACATCATGCTTTGGAGTAAAACGTCCCATGATGATCCTCAATAAGCACGAAGGTCAAATGTATTTCCATCAATGAATAAAAAACATAATTTAGCAATGAGATGTTTTTTCTCATGGCCCTTTTGGCAGGCAACAGCGTTTCATTTATTTTATCAGCCAAAAGCCGGCTAACGGAAACCCTTCCCCATTTTATCTAGCAAGTCACACAAACATGCATGCAGATGCACACGCACACAGACTAACACACACAGACTAACACACACAGATGCACACACTTAAGCTCACATGCACACGTGCGGACGCACAAACACACACACACACCTTCCTGCTGTGCTGGCCTCGTTAACCTCCCAGTTGACCTTTGGCTATGTTTCCCGGTTGAGGTGCTATAGGTTGAGCTGCTATAGGTTGAGCTGCTGTAGGTTGAGCTGCTGTAGGTTGAGCTGCTGTAGGTTGAGCTGCTGTAGATTGAGTGGGCATGTCAGGTCAACCATTCTTGACCAGCAGAGGGAGCCCCAGCTAACCAGTACATTCCCCAAAAGTTAGTGCAGAGCGATTAGTGCTTTTTAAGGTCGGTTCGATAATACAAAAATTATCACTGTTTTCCATTTCGGTTTCCCAAAGTTTTTGGGGCATTAAATGCACTATGCATTATGTGGGTTGAATGCTGTAACAACAGAATAAAACCATTAATAAAAGTCCCATAATGGTAGTGACTTCCCATTACTGCTTATCACTTATCGCTAAACATCATTTATTCACATTACTTTAATAAAATATTTAAGTTCTTGTGTAATATTACAATTGTTTTAAGTTTATTTGAGTTCGTTATTTCATTCCAAGTCCTCATAGCTGCTGTCTGACCAAATCACTATTTTAGTAGTTCTTCAAAGTAAATATGGCATACTTTTATGACTGCTCAATACCAACTATCAATCTTGGATAATGTATTTTCAGGTAGATATACCTCATGAAGCAGCTGCTCCCTATCCCTCTCGATTGCGCATGGATTATGATTATGGTCGGTAAACTATGTAGAATATTGGCCTATTAGAAACTACAACTCCCTACTACATCACACAGTTCAGTCTGGATCTGATTTATCTCTAGAGAAACTACAACTCCCTACTACATCACACAGTTCACTCTGGATCTGATTTATCTCTAGAGAAACTCCCTACTACATCACACAGTTCAGTCTGGATCTGATATATTTCTAGAGAAACTCTCTACTACATCACACAGTTCAGTCTGGATCTGATGTATCTCTAGAGAAACTCCCTACTACATCACACAGTTCAGTCTGGATCTGATATATCTCTAGAGAAACTCTCTACTACATCACACAGTTCAGTCTGGATCTGATGTATCTCTAGAGAAACTCCCTACTACATCACACAGTTCAGTCTGGATCTGATATATCTCTAGAGAAACTCTCTACTACATCACACAGTTCAGTCTGGATCTGATTTATCTCTAGAGAAACTCCCTACTACATCACACAGTTCAGTCTGGATCTGATTTATCTCTAGAGAAACTCCCTACTACATCACGCAGTTCAGTCTGGATCTGATATATCTCTAGAGAAACTCTCTACTACATCACACAGTTCAGTCTGGATCTGATATATCTCTAGAGAAACTCTCTACTACATCACGCAGTTCAGTCTGGATCTGATATATCTCTAGAGAAACTCTCTACTACATCACACAGTTCAGTCTGGATCTGATATATCTCTAGAGAAACTCTCTACTACATCACACAGTTCAGTCTGGATCTGATTTATCTCTAGAGAAACTGTGCATTGCGCTCACAGAAAAAAAAATGAAATGGAATTCAAATAATTGAACAGCTTCAGTCAATTTGTTGTTTAAAAAATGAAAAAATAACAAGCATTTCAGTTGATTGCTCATCACTACCAAAAGATAATCTATGTGTTTTTTCAACATTGGTAAGTAGCAGCGACTTCAGTTGGGCTCTGTTTTGGTTTCTGGATTAAACATAGGCCCACTTCCTCTTTTTGATTTCCTTTCCTGTACTGATTAGAGTTCATATGGTCCTCTAATGTCTTGCCAGACATGAAAGAGAGAGAGAGAGAGATCTTCACTCTAAGCGACTTTCTGCTATAATGCCCAGCTGTGATGTCATTTCCTGTCCTTTGTTAACCTCCTCTCCTTTTTCTTTATTCTCCAGCTCTAGCCTATGCCACCGCCCAGGGGCCCGACCACGCCCACGGCTGTACCCATGGCAGCTGTTACCCTGCAACGGGAGACCTGTTGGTGGGCCGTGAGAAGAGCCTGAAGGCCTCGTCTACCTGTGGCTCCAGGAAGAAAGAGCCTTACTGTATCGTCAGTCATCTACAGGCAAGTGATGTTTCTCTGTGTGTGTGTACCCAACATCCTCTCACCTACCATCCAACTTCCTTCTGTCCCGAGCTTCTGTTTGACTCCTGACCTGTGTCACCTCTGACCCCTAACCTCTGACCCCGATTGTGCTTTTTTGTTTGTTTATTTGTGTTGTTTCTAACTTATTTTTTAAACTTATTTTGTACATAATGTTGCCGCTACTGTTTCTTATGACCGAAAATAACTTATGGACATCAGGATTGCGATTACTCACCACGGACTAGCAGAATCCTTTTTTGTCCTTTAACGAGTCTGACGAGGCCGACACGATCGATATACTGCTTTCTTGTGAACAGGCCCAGATCCCCATGATTTGCGTGAAGAGGAGGCGGAGAAAACGACACTATCAACATACTGGTTGATTATACGCTGCATCGGCAGGATAGAACAGTGGCGTCTGGTAAGACGAGGGGCGCCGGACTATGTCGTTCTGTAAATATCAGCTGGTGCACGATATCTAAGGAAGTCTCGAGCTATTGCTCGCTTGAGGTAGAGTGTCTCATGATAAACTGTAGACCACACTATCTACCTAGAGAGTTTTCATCTGTATTTTTCGTAGCTGTTTACATGCCACCACGGTCAGAGGCTGGCACTAAGACAGCATTGAATGAGCTGTATTCTGCCATAAGCAAACAAGAAAACCCAGAGGCGGTGCTCCTAGTAGCCGGGAACTTTAATGCAGGGAAACTTAAATCCGTTTTACCAAATTTCTATCAGCATGTTAAATGTGCAACCAGAGGAAATAAAACTCTGGACCACCTTTACTCCACACACATAGACGCATATAAAGCTCTCCCTCGCCCTACATTTGGCAAATCTGACCATAATTCTATCCTGCTGATTCCTGCTTACAAGCTAAAATTAAAGCATGAAGCATCAGTGACTGGATCAATAAAAAAAGTGATCAGATGAAGCAAGATGCTAAACTACAGGACTGTTTTGCTATCACAGTCTGGAATATGCTCCGGGATTCCTCCGATGGCATTGAGGAATACACCACATCATTCATTGGCTTCATCAATAAGTGCATCGATGATGTCGTCTCCACAGTGATCGTACGTACATACCCCAACCAGAAGCCATAAATTACAGGCAACATCTTTACTGAGCTAAAGGCTAGAGCTGCCGCTTTCAAAGAGCAGGACTCTAACCCGGAAGCTTATAAGAAATCCCTCTATGCCCTCCAACGAACCATCAAACAGGCAAAGTGTCAATACAGGACTAAGATCAAATCGTACAACACCCTGGCTCTGACGCTCGTCGGATGTGGCAGGGCCTGCAAACCATTACAGACTACAAAGGGAAGCACAGACGAGAGCTGCCCAGTGACACAAGCCTACCAGACGAGCTAAACTACTTCTATTCTCGCTTCGAGGCAAATAACACTGTAACATGCATGAAAGCACTAGCTGTTCTGGAAGACTGTGTGATCACGCTCTCTGCAGCCGATGTGAGTAAGATCTTTAAACAGGCCAACATTCAGAAAGTCGCAGGGCCTGACGGATTACCAGGACATGTACTGCGAGCATGCTCTGACCAACTGGCGAGTGTCTTCACTGACATTTTCAACCTCTCCCTGTCTGAGTCTGTAATACCAACATGTTTTAAGCAGACCACCATAGTACCTGTGCCCAAGAACACTAAGGTAACCTGCCCTAATGACTATCGACCCCTGGCACTCACGTCTGTAGCCATGAAGTGCTTCGAAAGGCTGGTCATGGCTCACATCAACACCATTATCCCAGAAACCCTAGACCCACTCCAATTTTGCATATCGCCACAACAGATCCACAGATGATGCAGTCTCTATTGCACTCCACGCTTCCCAACTGGACGAAAGGAACACCTATGTGAGAATGCTATTCATTGACTACTGCTCAGCGTTCAACACCATAGTGCCCTCAACACTCATCAATAAGCTAAGGACCCTGGGACTAAACACCTCCCTCTGCAACTGGATCCTGGACTTCCTGACGGGCCGCCCCCCAGGTGGTATGGGTAGGTACCAACACATCCGCCACGCTGATCCTCAACACAGGTGCCCCTAAGGGGTGCGTGCTCAGCCCCCTCCTGTATTCCCTGTTCACTCATGACTGCACGGCCAGGCATGACTCCAACACCATCATTAAGTTTGCCGATGGTTCTACAGCTGCACCATCGAAAGCATCCTGACTGGTTGCATCACTGCCTGGTATGGCAACTGCTCGGCCTCCAACCGCAAGGCACTACAGAGGGTAGCGCGAACGGCCCAGTACATCACTGAGGCCAAGCTTCCTGCTATCCAGGACCTCTATACCAGGCGGTGTCAGAGGAAGGCCCTATAAATTGTCAAAGACTCCAGCCACCCTAGTCATAGACTGTTCTCTCTGCTACCGCATGGCAAGCGGTACCGGATCTCCAAGTCTGGATCAAAGAGACTGCTTAACAGCTTCTACCCCCAAATAAGACTCCTGAACACCTAATCAAATGTCTACCCAGACTATTTGCACTGGTACCCTCCTGTATATAGTCTCGCTGTTGTTATTTTACTGTTGCTCTTTAAATGCTTGTAACTTTTATTTATTTTTCTGATCCATATTTGTTTTTTAACTGCATTGTTGGTTAGTGGCTCGTAAGTAAGCATTTCACTATAAGGTCTGTTGTATTCGGCGCAAGTGACTAATAAAATTTGATTGAATTTGTAGGATGAGAAGAAATGTTTCCAGTGTGACTCTCGCCGGCCATATGACCCAGTCTACAATACCATCAGTCACCGCATTGAGAACGTTATCACAACGTTTAAACCACACCGCAAGAAGTCCTGGTGGCAGTCAGAGAATGGTGAGAATTGAGATTGTATTCATTGGACTTTCATTCACATCCATGTTTAAAGACATGCTCCAGAACTTTGGCGACTAGTAAATAGTTTTTTCAACCTCCCGCTTCAACTTTGAAAGTTTATTCGCCATGGGCACAGGATACAACAGGATACAACAGGTGTAAAACAGTACAATGTTTACCTTCAGAGCTCTTTCCCAACAATATATTGTTAATAATAATATAATAATAGAAAATATAATAAACAAATAAAAGTACATATATAAAAACCCCTCGAGAACTACGAGGAGAGTTAAATGAAACACGAGAACTACGAGGAGAGTTAAATGAAACACGAGAACTACGAGGAGAGTTAAATGAAACACGAGAACTACGAGGAGAGTTAAATGAAACACGAGAACTACGAGGAGAGTTAAATGAAACACGAGAACTACGAGGAGAGTTAAATGAAACACGAGAACTACGAGGAGAGTTAAATGAAACACGAGAACTACGAGGAGAGTTAAATGAAACACGAGAACTACGAGGAGAGTTAAATGAAACACTAGAATGCAAGTATATACAGGTCAGTGTCAGTACCTTCTTCAATGTCCAGGGTACTGGAGTAGTTACATATACAGGTCAGTGTCAGTACCTTCTTCAATGTCCAGGGTACTGGAGTAGTTACATATACAGGTCAGTGTCAGTACCTTCTTCAATGTCCAGTGGTACTGGAGTAGTTACATATACAGGTCAGTGTCAGTACCTTCTTCAATGTCCAGTGGTACTGGAGTAGTTATATATACAGGTCAGTGTCAGTACCTTCTTCAATGTCCAGGGGTACTGGAGTAGTTATATATACATGTCAGTGTCAGTACCTTCTTCAATGTCCAGGGTACTGGAGTAGTTACATATACAGGTCAGTGTCAGTACCTTCTTCAATGTCCAGGGGTACTGGAGTAGTTATATATACAGGTCAGTGTCAGTACCTTCTTCAATGTCCAGGGTACTGGAGTAGTTACATATACAGGTCAGTGTCAGTACCTTCTTCAATGTCCAGGGGTACTGGAGGAGTTATATATACAGGTCAGTGTCAGTACCTTCTTCAATGTCCAGGGTACTGGAGTAGTTACATATACAGGTCAGTGTCAGTACCTTCTTCAATGTCCAGGGGTACTGGAGGAGTTATATATACAGGTCAGTGTCAGTACCTTCTTCAATGTCCAGGGTACTGGAGGAGTTATATATACAGGTCAGTGTCAGTACCTTCTTCAATGTCCAGGGGTACTGGACTGGTTGTACCTTCTTCAATGTCCAGGTGTACTGGACTGGTTGTACCTTCTTCAATGTCCAGGTCTATTGGACTGGTTGTACCTTCTTCAATGTCCAGGTGTACTGGAGTGGTTATATATACAGGTCAGTGTCAGTACCTTCTTCAATGTCCAGGGGTACTGGACTGGTTGTACCTTATTCAATGTCCAGGGGTACTGGACTGGTTGTACCTTCTTCAATGTCCAGGGTACTGGAGTGGTTATATATACAGGTCAGTAACTCATTCCACATGAGGTGGGTTTTCTGTAGCAAACTGGCGCAAAATCTGTAAAAAGTGACTGGTAGTAGGATATACCTATAAACAGGGCTGAAAATTGACTGGTAGCAGGAATATATAAATTATTATGGTAATATACTGATGGTAATATATACAGTGAATTCTGAAAGTATTCAGACCCCTTCCCTTTTCTCATATTTTGTAACCTTACAGCCTTATTCTAAAATTGATTAAATAAGACTTTTTTCTCATCAATCTACACACAATATCCCAAAATGAAATCACAATAACACCAAAATGACATCACAATACCCCATAATGACATCACAATACCCCATAATGACATCACAATACCCCATAATGACATCACAATACCCCCAAATGACATCACAATACCCCATAATGACATCCCAATACCCCATAATGACATCACAATACCCCATAATGACATCACAATACCCCACAATGGCATCACAATACCCCATAATGGCATCACAATACCCCAAAATGACATCACAATACCCCATAATGACATGACAATACCCCATAATGACATCACAATACCCCATAATGGCATCACAATACCCCCAAATGACATCACAATACCCCATAATTCAATAAAGATTGATGAGGAAAAATAACAATTTAATAAATTTTAGAATAAGGCTGTAACGTAACAAAATGTGTAAAACGTCAAGGGGTCTGAATACTACAGTGCATACTCCGAATGCACTGTACATGTAAACAGGAGTAGTAGTGACCAGTAGCAGGATAAATAGATATATCAATAATCAGTGGACAGCAGTGTGATTCAGTAATACATCTAATCAATAATCATTTTAGCAGCAGCGTAGATTATGTCTGAGTGTGTTGTGACCTGTGGATGGACTTAGAGTCAGTGTGGATAGTCTGTGGGAGAGAGAGAGCAGTAGTTGTTAGCCATTTAACAGTGTTATGGCCAGGGGATTGAAGCTGTTTAGGAGTCTGTTTGTCTGAGCTTCGATGCTTTGGGTTGGAACTGTCAATGTGTCGTTCATACACATATAATCTATGAGCAGAATTACTGTTTTACCTCATGTAGCCACTAAATCCCTTGTTTGAAAGGAACGGTTTACTGGAAGCTGTACAGCGACATTTTCCCTACATTTTCTCACACGTGGGTCCGCCCCCTAACGTTTCGAGTTCCAGCCAATGAAGTTCAGCCCCTTGCCATTTGAGTGACAGCTAGCAAGATGCACACACAGCAGAGCGAGAGAGCGCAATGACAGCGTGCACGTATCTGCGTTATGTGACGTTTTAATTATCAGAGACTAAAAAGAACAGAGAATCCCTTTAAATGTACATACAGCAATTGAACATTGTACAGAAAATAATTCACCATGTTTTCACCATCTTTTGACAAAGTATAGTGAACCATTGACTTTATGTTTTGTGCTCAATTATCTCTGCCCTCTGCATTAGGTAACATGACATGCCCCCACATGCAGCTGCCTCTGCTATGAACTCATACAGAAGCCGTATTATTAGAGGCCTAATCTGGGTTCCCACTATTAATAACAGGTCTGCTCAAAAACCAAGGGAGGGGGAGGGGGGAGTGGATTGGGAGTGGTGGGATAGGGGGTGGGGGAGAGAGGGAGGAAGAGAGGGGGACTGGGAGTGGTGGGATAGGGGGTGGGGGAGAGAGGGAGGAAGAGAGGGGGACTGGGAGTGGTGGGAATGATGAGTGGAGCAAAAAAGAGAGACAGAGTGAAATATGGGAGGGAGAGGGGAGAGATAGAGAGAGGGAGGGAGAGAGAGAGAGAGAGGGAGAGATAGAGAGAGGGAGGGAGAGAGAGAGGGGGAGAGATAGAGAGAGGGAGGGAGAGAGAGAGGGAGGGAGAGAGAGAGAG
>NC_056450.1:37434357-37436857 GCF_018296145.1 Oncorhynchus tshawytscha | reverse complement strand
ACAGCCTACCCCGGTCAATCAGACCAAGCTGAGCCAATTGTGCGCCACCCTATGGGACTCCCAATCATGGCCCAGTTGTGATACAGCCTGGAATCGACCCAGGGTCTGTAGTGACGCCTCTAGCATTACGATGTAGTGCCTTAGACCGCTGCGCCATTCTGGAGCCCTACACTACACTACACTACACTGCACTACACTACAACACACTACACCACACCACACCTCGCCTGCCTGAGGGGTAGCTAGCTAGTGCTGTTAATGTTGAACTGCCACCCATGAAGCTGTACTCTCTCATTATCTCGCTCATTTTTTAATGCGCCGAGTTATGGATTTAATCGTTGTCTTACTGCTGTTTGTACTCACTTCAGACTGCATTTGAATATCAGTAAGAAGCTCCTCAAAGCACTTAGCTTCATGAGCATGTGTTTAGGGTGTTCTCACAGGATTCCCTTTGAGCTACGTTGTGGCCTGTCCATTAATTAGCTGTTAGAAATTTGCAATGGGACTTTTCATTCTGGTTATTATGTTATTTACTGTGTTGTAGCAGTTACATGTTCCAGCTGCTAGAAGGGGAATACCCATTTGGCATAAGGCATAACCCCCCCCCCCGCCACCCCCACCCCACCCCCTCCCCTACTGGAACTCAAGACTCCTTCTCTCCCAATTCATTGTGAATAGCAGCCCAACTCAAGTGGTTCCCCAGGATGGATGGTGATCAGGAAGTGTATGGGCTTAGCCATGTGGTGGACCATGTCTCCAGTCGAGACGTGAATGTTTTTTTCCTGTTGAGGTGCCATTACTCAAGCCAAGAGACAGACTTTGGGTTCCCTTAAGACTGGTAGTTGAGTTATCACTGTGGTGAAAACATGGCTCTACATTTCCTGTAACAGACAGATTGACACGATGAATGACAGGTTGAATAAATGTACTTAAATGTATTTAATCGCAACACCATAAAGCTTGACATAACCTCCCTCTCTCTCCCTCTCCCTTTCCCTCTCTCCCTTTCTCTCTCTCTCTCTCCCTCTCTCTCTCTCCCTCTCTCTCCCCCTCCCTCTCCCTCTCTCCCTCCCCTCCCTCCCCTCTCTCCTCTCCCTCTCTCCCTCCCTTTCTCCCTCCCTCCCTCCCTCTCCCTCTCTCCCTCTCCCTCTCCTCTCCCTCCCCTCTCCCTCTCCCTCTCCCCTCTCCCTCTCCCTCTCCCTCTCTCCCTCTCCCTCTCCCCCTCTCACTCTCTCTCTCTCTCTCTCTCTCTCTCTCTCTCTCTCTCTCTCGTTTTGTCTTCAGGAAAGCCTGATGTCTTCATTCAACTGGACCTTGAGGCAGAATTCCATTTCACTCATCTAATCATGACCTTCAAGGTGAGATACACCACGGAGCACTGTGAAATGTATGCATCATATGGAAATGCTCTGTGTCTTCATCAAATGTGTCTACACACATCTCATTCCTCTCCTGTCACACAGACATTTCGCCCAGCAGCCATGGTGATTGAGCGATCGGCAGATTTTGGACGTAACTGGCAGGTGTACCGCTACTTTGCCTACGACTGTGCCTCGGTCTTCCCCGGGATATCCAAAGGTCCCCTGCGCAAGGTGGATGATGTCACCTGTGAGTCCCGCTACTCTGACATCGAGCCATCCACAGAGGGAGAGGTGAGTCTGATTGGCTAGAGATATAGAGAATCACTATTACTAGTGTTCTATAGTAATATAAGGATACTGTAATATATGCCATTTAGTAGACGCCTTTATTCAAAGCGACTCAGTCATGGGTGCATACATGTTGTGTATAGGTGACCCCAGGAATCAAACCCACAATCCTGGCTTTACAAGCACCATTCTCTACCAACTGAGCCTTACAGGACATACAGTATATATTAATATATCCATAAATGTAGATGTCATTCAACCACCTGTCGTGTCCTTCATCTTCCTCCAGGCCATCTACAGAGTTTTGGACCCTGCCATCCACATTGAGGACCCCTACAGCCCCAACATTCAGAGTAAGAGACCATCAGCAGTCACTACAACTGGCAACCGCTTACTCCATGTAAAGCCAAATTCACATGGACAGTAGCTCTCCAGGAACAGGGTTGGAGTGTAAACCAACAGGAGTCTAGCTCTCCAGGAACAGGGTTGAAGAGCCCTGGTGTGAACCTATAGGAGTCTAGCTCTCCAGGAACAGGGTTGAAGAGCCCTGGTGTGAACCTATAGGAGTGTAGCTCTCCAGGAACAGGGTTGAAGAGCCCTGGTGTGAACCTACAGGAGGGTAGCTCTCCAGGAACAGGGTTGAAGAGCCCTGGTGTAAACCTACAGGAGGGTAGCTCTCCAGGAACAGGGTTGGAGAGCCCTGGTGTGAACCTACAGGAGGGTAGCTCTCCAGGAACAGGGTTGGAGAACCCTGGTGTGAACCTACAGGAGGGTAGCTCTCCAGGAACAGGGTTGGAGAACCCTGGCCTACATGATACAGCAACTGCCACCCTGTCATATGCTAATATCAA
>NC_056450.1:37419357-37429357 GCF_018296145.1 Oncorhynchus tshawytscha | reverse complement strand
TAGGATCCTCTGGGACTAATTCAGCCTCCCTGTCTCTCAGGTCCACGGGAGGTGTGTGTTGAGAATCCTCTGGGACTAATTCAGTCTCTCTGTCTCTCAGGTCCATGGGAGGTGTGTGTTTAGGATCCTCTGGGACTAATTCAGCCTCTCTGTCTCTCAGGTCCACGGGAGGTGTGTGTTTAGGATCCTCTGGGACTAATTCAGTCTCTCTGTCTCTCAGGTCCATGGGAGGTGTGTGTTTAGGATCCTCTGGGACTAATTCAGTCTCTCTGTCTCTCAGGTCCATGGGAGGTGTGTGTTTAGGATCCTCTGGGACTAATTCAGTCTCTCTGTCTCTCAGGTCCATGGGAGGTGTGTGTTTAGGATCCTCTGGGACTAATTCAGTCTCTCTGTCTCTCAGGTCCATGGGAGGTGTGTGTTTAGGATCCTCTGGGACTAATTCAGTCTCTCTGTCTCTCAGGTCCATGGGAGGTGTGTGTTTAGGATCCTCTGGGACTAATTCAGTCTCTCTGTCTCTCAGGTCCATGGGAGGTGTGTGTTTAGGATCCTCTGGGACTAATTCAGTCTCTCTGTCTCTCAGGTCCATGGGAGGTGTGTGTTTAGAATCCTCTGGGACTAATTCAGTCTCTCTGTCTCTCAGGTCCATGGGAGGTGTGTGTTTAGGATCCTCTGGGACTAATTCAGTCTCTCTGTCTCTCAGGTCCATGGGAGGTGTGTGTTTAGGATCCTCTGGGACTAATTCAGTCTCTCTGTCTCTCAGGTCCATGGGAGGTGTGTGTTTAGGATCCTCTGGGACTAATTCAGTCTCTCTGTCTCTCAGGTCCATGGGAGGTGTGTGTTTAGGATCCTCTGGGACTAATTCAGCCTCTCTGTCTCTCAGGTCCACGGGAGGTGTGTGTGTAAGCACAACACCAAGGGTCTAAACTGTGAGCTGTGTGACGACTTCCATAACAACGTGCCCTGGAGACCAGCTGAGGGACGCAACACCAACGCCTGCAAGAGTGAGTGGTGTTGGAGCACACCATGAGAAGAAACATCTCTAATCTGTCACACATCACTGAATATTATAATGAGCACACGAGTCAAAAGTCATAACCAAAGGAATGAGACTCAAATCTGCATTACCATAACAAGAAACATTACATTTCTTATTCATCTCCTACTCATCAGTTACTCGTCACACAGCAGCAGTCAAAATCCAATAGAATGAGATTGTAATCAAATCTTAATTTCATGTTTCAATATCTGTCCTTTTGTCTCAACCCAGAATGCAACTGTAATGGTCACTCCAACCAGTGTCACTTTGACATGGCGGTGTACCTGTCCACGGGCAATGCCAACGGTGGCGTCTGTGACGATTGTCTCCACAACACCATGGGACGCACTTGTGAGATGTGTAAACCCTTCTATTACCTGAACCCCATCAGGGACATCAGAGACCCAGGAGTCTGTAGTGGTGAGTAGAGGGGGTCTGGAATCAAATACATCACAGACCCAGGAGTCTGTAGTGGTGAGTAGAGGGGGTCTGGAATCAAATACATCAGAGATCCAGGAGTCTGTAGTGGTGAGTAGAGGGGGTCTGGAATCAAATACATCAGAGACCCAGGAGTCTGTAGTGGTGAGTAGAGGGGGTCTGGAATCAAATACATCAGAGACCCAGGAGTCTGTAGTAGTGAGTAGAGGGGGTCTGGAATCAAATACATTACAGACCCAGGAGTCTGTAGTGGTGAGTAGAGGGGGTCTGGAATCAAATACATCAGAGACCCAGGAGTCTGTAGTGGTGAGTAGAGGGGGTCTGGAATCAAATACATCACAGACCCAGGAGTCTGTAGTGGTGAGTAGAGGGGGTCTGGAATCAAATACATCAGAGACCCAGGAGTCTGTAGTGGTGAGTAGAGGGGGTCTGGAATCAAATACATCACAGACCCAGGAGTCTGTAGTGGTGAGTAGAGGGGTCTGGAATCAAATACATCAGAGATCCAGGAGTCTGTAGTGGTGAGTAGAGGGGGTCTGGAATCAAATCATCAGAGATCCAGGAGTCTGTAGTGGTGAGTAGAGGGGTCTGGAATCAAATACATCACAGACCCAGGAGTCTGTAGTGGTGAGTAGAGGGGGTCTGGAATCAAATACATCACAGACCCAGGAGTCTGTAGTGGTGAGTAGAGGGGTCTGGAATCAAATACATCACAGACCCAGGAGTCTGTAGTGGTGAGTAGAGGGGGTCTGGAATCAAATACATCAGAGACCCAGGAGTCTGTAGTGGTGAGTAGAGGGGGTCTGGAATCAAATACATCAGAGATCCAGGAGTCTGTAGTGGTGAGTAGAGGGGGTCTGGAATCAAATACATCACAGACCCAGGAGTCTGTAGTGGTGAGTAGAGGGGGTCTGGAATCAAATACATCACAGACCCAGGAGTCTGTAGTGGTGAGTAGAGGGGGTCTGGAATCAAATACATCAGAGACCCAGGAGTCTGTAGTGGTGAGTAGAGGGGGTCTGGAATCAAATACATCAGAGACCCAGGAGTCTGTAGTAGTGAGTAGAGGGGTCTGGAATCAAATACATCAGAGACCCAGGAGTCTGTAGTGGTGAGTAGAAGGGGTCTGGAATCAAATACATCAGAGACCCAGGAGTCTGTAGTGGTGAGTAGAGGGGGTCTGGAATCAAATAATCAGAGACCCAGGAGTTTGTAGTGGTGAGTAGAGGGGGTCTGGAATCAAATACATCAGAGACCCAGGAGTCTGTAGTGGTGAGTAGAGGGGGTCTGGAATCAAATACATCAGAGACCCAGGAGTCTGTAGTGGTGAGTAGAGGGGGTCTGGAATCAAATACATCAGAGACCCAGGAGTCTGTAGTGGTGAGTAGAGGGGGTCGACTGATCGCGTCTCTGGCCTGGGACATAGGATCTGTGTGTGTATTTCTTACATTATCAGACTGTGTATGAGTGATGATATGAAGGTTATTTTCTCGTTGAAACCCTGCCATCACTTTATGTCCAGGAGATTTTGCGTTTCCATGTTTTCTCGGTAGTGTATGTGTGTGTCCGTGATGGTTATTAAAGCTGAGATCTGCAGGTGAGACGGAGCAACTGGTCGCCCCGCAGGAGCATTTGTTATTGTTTTTATTTAGTTTTGTTTACAAAAGGAGGAGAGCAGCGTCAAGCATCTTGGCTCAAATAACATATTCTGTTTATAAGAGGAGAGCAGCGTCAAGCATCTTGGCTCAAATAACATATTCTGTTTATAAGAGGAGAGCAGCGTCAAGCATCTTGGCTCAAATAACATATTCTGTTTATAAGAGGAGAGCAGCGTCAAGCATCTTGGCTCAAATAACATATTATGTTTATAAGAGGAGAGCAGCGTCAAGCATCTTGGCTCAAATAACATATTCTGTTTATAAGAGGAGAGCAGCGTCAAGCATCTTGGCTCAAATAACATATTCTGTTTATAAGAGGAGAGCAGCGTCAAGCATCTTGGCTCAAATAACATATTCTGTTTATAAGAGGAGAGCAGCGTCAAGCATCTTGGCTCAAATAACATATTCTGTTTATAAGAGGAGAGGAGCGTCAAGCATCTTGGCTCAAAGAACATATTCTGTTTATAAGAGGAGGAGAGGAGCGTCAAGCATCTTGGCTCAAAGAACATATTCTGTTTATAAGAGGAGGAGAGGAGCGTCAAGCATCTTGGCTCAGAGAACATATTCTGTTTATAAGAGGAGGAGAGGAGCGTCCAGTATCTTGGTACAAAGAACATATTCTGTTTATAAGAGGAGAGCAGCGTCAAGCATCTTGGTACAAATAACATATTCTGTTTATAAGAGGAGAGCAGCGTCAAGCATCTTGGCTCAAATAACATATTCTGTTTACAAAAGGAGGAGAGCAGCGTCAAGCATCTTGGCTCAAATAACATATTCTGTTTATAAGAGGAGGAGAGGAGCGTCAAGCATCTTGGCTCAAAGAACATATTCTGTTTATAAGAGGAGGAGAGGAGCGTCCAGTATCTTGGTACAAAGAACATATTCTGTTTATAAGAGGAGAGCAGCGTCAAGCATCTTGGTACAAAGAACATATTCTGTTTATAAGAGGAGGAGAGGAGCGTCAAGCATCTTGGTACAAAGAACATATTCTGTTTATAAGAGGAGAGCAGCGTCAAGCATCTTGGTACACAGAACATATTCTGTTTATAAGAGGAGAGGAGCGTCCAGCATCTTGGTACAAAGAACATATTCTGTTTATAAGAGGAGGAGAGGAGCGTCAATCATCTTGGTACAAAGAACATATTCTGTTTATAAGAGGAGAGCAGCGTCAAGCATCTTGGTACACAGAACATATTCTGTTTATAAGAGGAGGAGAGGAGCGTCAAGCATCTTGGTACAAAGAACATATTCTGTTTATAAGAGGAGAGCAGCGTCAAGCATCTTGGTACACAGAACATATTCTGTTTATAAGAGGAGAGCAGCGTCAAGCATCTTGGTACACAGAACATATTCTGTTTATAAGAGGAGAGCTTCTTGGTACAAAAACATCATAGTACATATTCTGCTGTTCTATTGTGCTTGCGATGATGTCAGAGGGGAAAAAACATTGGTGGTTGTTGTCATGACACTCCTGTGATGATCTGAAGGATCAGGTTACAGGGGGGTCCGCTCTACAGCGTGCTCTCTCTCCTAGCGGGGGAGAGCGGGAAGTCGGCTGTTTAATGGGCAGTCATAAAATACGCTGCCTCTATGCTGTGTAGTGTTCGAGATTGGAATGTAAACAGTGGAACACAGAGACCCTTGGACAACAAAAGTTTGAATAATGAAACAATATTTCTATTTTGAGAACGTGGGAATGGTCTGTGGATATTTAAGGGACAGTCATGTAGAGTGTGTTTCATTTGGTGATCTCATGAAGGACAAGAAACACACATAACTGTATCTTTAAAGTGTACATTTACCAGCTGTCAGGTTCACATATAAATTTGGTGAAACGTATGTGATTCAACAAGAAACTATTTGTGAAAATATGTAATGTGATGTTCACTTTCTATAGATTTTCATATAAAGTTTAACTAGTCAGTGGCCACACCCCCATGATCCCAGACATAAAACCCATTCCTACTAAATGTACATTAAGTCAGAGAACCGCCCCTGTTGGAATTCCTATCAGCCATTATAAAAATATGGAGCTTCCTACTAAAATGTTACATTACAACTCTCCCGAACACCATCCAGCTGTAGTTTTGGCTACACAGCTGGAAATGGTTAAGAACTACAACTCTACCGGCCACGGACACCATCCAGCTGTAGTTTTGGCTACACAGCTGGAAATGGTTAAGAACTACAACTCTGGAGGCCCAGGAGACCAGACAGCGTGTAGTTTTGGCTACACAGCTGGAAATGGTTAAGAACTACAACTCTATAGGCCATTACAACAGAAAATATGGAGCTGTCGCTACACGTTGAAATGGTTAAGAACTACAACTCTACCGGCCACGGACACCATCCAGCTGTAGTTTTGGCTACACAGCTGGAAATGGTTCAGCTCTGAGACTATCGATCACTACAAAATAAGAGCAAATCCTAAACGTGTACTTACTGGTCTACAGCTGGAAATGACGTAAGTCTAGTACAAGAATACCAACAACCGCGGAAGCATCTATTCTATGCAACGACGATCTGTAGGCCTGACGTATCCATGACAACAGACACTATCCAGAGCCGCGGAGAAAGCTACGACCACGAAGGGCATTGTGACTTCTAGGGAAGTTAACCAGAGACTCTCTGATATGAGTTGACTCTCCAGCAGACGACCGGCGATTCCAACAGAGAAGGCATTGTGACTTCTAGGGAAGTTAACCAGAGACTCTCTGATAGACTCTCCAGCAGACTGAGACTATTGTGACTTCTAGGGAAGTTAACAGAACTCTCTGATGAGTTGACTCTCCAGCAGACAAGATTCCAACAGAAAGGCATTGTGACTTCTAGGGAAGTTAACCAGGACTCTCTGATATGAGTTGACTCTCCAGCAGACAACCGCCAACAGAGAAGGCATTGTGACTTCTAGGGAAGTTAACCAGAGACTCTCTGATATGAGTTGACTCTCCAGCAGACGGACCAGATTCCAACAGAGAAGGCATTGTGACTTCTAGGGAAGTTAACCAGAGACTCTCTGATGAGTTGACTCTCCAGCAGACGGACCAGATTCCAACAGAGAAGGCATTGTGACTTCTAGGGAAGTTAACCAGAGACTCTCTGATATGAGTTGACTCTCCAGCAGACGACCGGCGATTCCAACAGAGAAGGCATTGTGACTTCTAGGGAAGTTAACCAGAGACTCTCTGATATGAGTTGACTCTCCAGCAGACGGACCAGATTCCAACAGAGAAGGCATTGTGACTTCTAGGGAAGTTAACCAGAGACTCTCTGATGAGTTGACTCTCCAGCAGACGACCGGCGATTCCAACAGAGAAGGCATTGTGACTTCTAGGGAAGTTAACCAGAGACTCTCTGATGAGTTGACTCTCCAGCAGACGGACCAGATTCCAACAGAGAAGGCATTGTGACTTCTAGGGAAGTTAACCAGAGACTCTCTGATATGAGTTGACTCTCCAGCAGACGGACCAGATTCCAACAGAGAAGACAACAACGACATACGGACGTAAATATATACTTTGCAATTAGTCTCGAATGAGCGGCCGTTCATGTGCAAAGGATTAGCATTTAAATGAATAAAATTATCCACTGTGTGAAGTGAATCCATTTTGTCTTTCCCACTTTTCTCAGTCCCTTTCCTCTTTCCTTTGTCCACCAAGCCTTAATGTCGTGATATAGGCATTTTTTCTTTGTATCATGTCGTAACCCAAATATCTACTGTTTGTTTGTTTAAGTATTTCTGTGATTATTTCGTTATTTAGTAAATAAATAAATATTTAAGCCAATTTGTATATCGCTGACTCATCATTTAGGCTAGGGTTCATGCAGATATCCAAGGGTTTGCTACGTTCAGTAACGAGAACCGATGAGGTAATAGTAATTCATTAATAAGCGACAGTTTTCATAACATATGAAAATATCTGAAGAGTCGATTCGGAAAATAGAGACTCTATACATTTTTCCTGTGGTGCCGCGACTTCCTAGTTAAATTAAAGTTTACATTATTAATTTAATCACGTAATAATAATTACACGTAGAGAATTGATTTGATGAAATAACAGCCTTCACATTTAATAATACGACATTGTTTTGAAGTAACGTCTGTGTTGTAATATCGCAAATGGACGTGTCAGTTTCACTGCTACGGATTCCAGCTTTAAGTTTGGCGTTAACAGGAAGTTTGTTGTCTTCGTCCTGCAAGCCTGTGACTGTGATCCTGATGGGTCCCTGAACGGGGGCATCTGTGACGGGCATGATGAGCCGTCCCTGGGCATGGTCGCTGGGCAGTGCCGCTGCAAGGACCATGTGGAGGGACCTCGCTGTGACAAATGCAAGTCTGGCTTCTTCGGCCTGAGTGCAGACCATCCTCTTGGCTGCCAAGGTGAGCGGAGAGGAGTAGGAGTATAGTCATGATTCAGTCTAACAAATTGGACTTATTGAAGTACAAATTACCCTCATTTTGTGTGGTCTTTATGTTCGAGATTTTTTTTGCAATCTTTTGTTCAAAAGGTTTAGTTTCGTCAGTGCTATGAATAAACCTATGTATCATATTTTGTAGATATTTCTGTTCCCCTGTGCCCCCATAACTCCTGCTCTCCCCCCTCAGCCTGCCCCATAACTCCTGCTCTCCCCCAGGGGTACGGTGTCAGAGAGACCACTGTGTGACCCTGTATGCGGGGACTGTTTCTGCCCCATAACTCCTGCTCTCCCTCCTCAGCCTGCCAGTGTGACCCCAGGGGTACGGTGTCAGAGAGACCACAGTGTGACCCTGTGAGCGGGGACTGTTTCTGCAAGCGCCAGGTCACCGGACGCAGCTGTGGCCAGTGTCTGGTAAGAGTCCATGAGAGCCTCCCTCTTCTAACCTTAACACTCACACTCTCTTCTAACCTTAACACTCACACCCTCTTCTAACCTTAACACTCACACCCTCTTCTAACCTTAACACTCACTCTCTCTTCTCTTCCTCTCTCATTCTCACACACTCTCTCCTCTTCCTCTCTCATTCTTACTCTCTCTCTCTTCTCTTCCTCTCTCATTCTTCCTCACTCTCTCCTCTTCCTCTCTCATTCTTACCCTCTCTCTCTCCTCTTCCTCTCTCATTCTTACACTCTCTCTTCTCTTCCTCTCTCATTCTTACTCTCTCTCTCTTCTCTTCCTCTCTCATTCTTCCTCACTCTCTCCTCTTCCTCTCTCATTCTTACCCTCTCTCTCTCCTCTTCCTCTCTCATTCTTACTCTCTCTATCTCTTCTCTTCCTCTCTCATTCTCACTCTCTTCTCTTCCTCTCTCATTCTTACTCTCTCTTCTCTTCCTCTCTCATTCTTCCTCTCTCTCTCCTCTTCCTCTCTCATTCTTACCCTCTCTCTCTCCTCTTCCTCTCTCATTCTTACTCTCTCTTCTCTTCCTCTCTCATTCTTACACTCTCTCTTCTCTTCCTCTCTTTCTTACTCTCTCTCTCTCTCTTCCTCTCTCATTCTCACACTCTCTCTTCTCTTCCTCTCTTTCTTACTCTCTCTATCTCTTCTCTTCCTCTCTCATTCTCACACTCTCTTCTCTTCCTCTCTCATTCTCACACTCTCTCTTCTCTTCCTCTCATTCTCACTCTCTCTTCTCTTCCTCTCTCATTCTTCCTCTCTCTCTTCTCTTCCTTTCTCATTCTTCTTCACTCTCTCCTCTTCCTCTCTCATTCTTACCCTCTCTCTCTCCTCTTCCTCTCTCATTCTTCCTCTCTCTCTCTTCTCTTCCTCTCTCATTCTCACTCTCTCTTCTCGTCCTCTCTCATTCTTACTCTCTCTTCTCTTCCTCTCTCATTCTTCCTCTCTCTCTTCTCTTTCTCTCTCATTCTCACACTCTCTCTTCCTCTCTCATTCTCACACTCTCTCTTCTCTTCCTCTCTCATTCTTATACTCTCTCTCTCTCTCTCGCTCTTTCTCACATACACCTTCCAGAATTCATAGGTGTTTCTGAGTGATTCACATCCCCCTGTCACTCACCTAACTTCCTTGCCATGCCAGTAACAGTACCCAGGAATGTCTAAATTTAGCCCAGGGATGTCAGACCTCTCCGGTTGGTGTGTTACAGTAGGTCAAAAATGGTCAGCAGGCATTGGTGGCACTGAGTGGATCCTGAGTTCTCAGAAGCTGCATATAGGCTTATTTTTAAGTCAAGAACGGACAACCACTATTTTCACCCATAACTTAAACTCTACCAGCCTGCACTTATACACTATGTTATTTTGATAGACAGGATGTATTTACAGTAAGTCATTTTGATAGACAGGATGTATTTACAGTAAGTCATTTTGATAGACAGGATGTATTTACAGTAAGTCATTTTGATAGACAGGATGTATTTACAGTAAGTCATTTTGATAGACAGGATGTATTTACAGTAAGTCATTTTGATAGACAGGATGTAGTTACACTATGTCATTTCGATAGACAGGATGTATTTACAGTAAGTCATTTTGATAGACAGGATGTAGTTACACTATGTCATTTCGATAGACAGGATGTAGTTACAGTAAGTCATTTTGATAGACAGGATGTAGTTACACTGTCATTTTGATAGACAGGATGTGTTTACAATAAGTCATTTTGATAGACAGGATGTAGTTACACTATGTCATTTCGATAGACAGGATGTATTTACAGTAAGTCATTTTGATAGACAGGATGTAGTTACACTGTCATTTTGATAGACAGGATGTAGTTACAGTAAGTCATTTTGATAGACAGGATGTAGTTACACTGTCATTTTGATAGACAGGATGTATTTACAGTAAGTCATTTTGATAGACAGGATGTAGTTACACTATGTCATTTCGATAGACAGGATGTATTTACAGTAAGTAATTTTGATCGACAGGA
>NC_056450.1:37409357-37414357 GCF_018296145.1 Oncorhynchus tshawytscha | reverse complement strand
TCTGCAGGGTCAAACCCCTGCTGTTATCTAGTAGGGTACACACATAGTTTGTTCTGCAGAGTCAAACCCCTGCTGTTATCTAGTAGGGTACACACATAGTTTGTTCTGCAGGGTCAAACCCCTGCTGTTATCTAGTAGGGTACACACATAGTTTGTTCTGCAGGGTCAAACCCCTGCTGTTATCTAGTAGGGTACACACATAGTTTGTTCTGCAGGGTCAAACCCCTGCTGTTATCTAGTAGGGTACACACATAGTTTGTTCTGCAGGGTCAAACCCCTGCTGTTATCTAGTAGGGTACACACATAGTTTGTTCTGCAGGGGACTGCATTGGACTGTTCCGTCCATCCGTCCGTCCGTCCGTCTCTACTGGTGGCACCCCTTGGGGTCTTTATTACCCACTGACCCCCTCCCTCACTCCTCTCTTCATCTACCCTTTCCTATAAATCTCTCCCTTGTTCTCTCTCTCTCTCTCTAGCCTGTGAGTGTAGCCTAGAAGGTGCGGTCACTCGGTTCTGTGACCAGCTGACTGGGCAGTGCCCATGCAGCCAGGGTGCGTTTGGCCAGCGGTGCGATGGCTGCCAGGCAGGACACTGGGGCTTCCCCAACTGTAAGCAGTGCCTGTGTAACGGACATGCTGAAGAATGCCACCAGAGGACCGGAGCCTGTCTCAACTGCAGGGAAAACACTGGAGGGGACAAATGTGACAGGTGGGGACTCACCATGGGGACAGTGGAGAATCTGGGGATAAGTATGAAGGTACCAGTATTAAATGTAATTGCGCTATTACTGTATTTCAAGGTGTGCCAATGGTTACTACGGCAACCCGGTGCTGGGCACAGGTAACGGTAACCGATGCCAGCCCTGCCCCTGCCCGGATGGCCCAAACAGCGGAAGACACTTCGCTACCTCCTGTCACCAGGACAACCGCAACAGACAGGTGGTCTGTAACTGTAACCAAGGATACACAGGTACAGCTCACGCCTCCGTTGAGGTGTCTTCTCTCTCTCTCCCTCTCCTGTTCTTCCTCCTTAGCCAGGGAAGTGGATGATGAGGAACAGTTTGATCATGTCTGCATGAATGAGCAGATGTATCATCGGGCTAATTAATGATGCGCTGTGAATGGAGATGATTGGTTGGTGTGATTTAAACTCAGGAAGAATGTCCGTGGTGTGATATTCCAAGTAATTTGCCACAGTGGGTCGTCTGGTGAACCAAATAAAACATCTGTGGACAAATAGTCTCGTAGAAAGTTCCTTTCGACCAGAATGAGTGTGGAATGATAACGTGTGTTGTTTCCTCCCTTACCCTACTTGGCACAGGGGGGATGGTTAAGCGTTCCGAGGGTTCCTTCAAGCGTGAGTAATGATGATGGGAAACCACCCTCCCTAATAATAAATTAAGAACTACCCCTGCATGGCTTCAGCACCCCACCTACCTATGGTGCTGTGCCACAGTACACTCCTGCCTCAGAGTAGATGAAATTCCTATAAACTGATCCAGAATCAGTTTTGAATTATTGTATAACACAAATAACTGTAATTGAGATGGATGACTTATCCTGAGTCTGGGTCAGCTTCTACAGTATCTCCTGTGTATATCAACTCTTATGTTATACTGGGCACATACAGTCGGTGCTTGTTACCTCCTGCTGACTCACACAGGCACCCAGCAGCAGGCAGTAACTGAAAACAACAGAATCTCTGTCTTGTGATTCTCTGCCTTCGTTTACAGACACAAAATTCAGGAACAGGTCTGACACTCATAGCAAGACACGCTGAAGCTGTGAGAGTGACACTACGCCAACCTATGTGTTCACTCATCACTCACCGTGAGCCTGTGACAAATAGACAAATCCGAACAGCTGCTTTACTCTGCTTCAGCCAGCGTTTACTGCTACAGTCATGATGTGCTTTTCTCTAAAGCACAATGGAACGAACAAAGTCTCTGCGACCCTAAGATGTGGAATCAAACTGTGTTCAAGCTCTGTGCTTAATGTCATCTCCAATGGAAAAGAATTTACACTCAATGTATTGGGGCCTCTGTGTCATCTTGCCTTGTATACATTTATCCTTTCAGTTTCCACAAAATAATAGTATCACAATGTCCATTTATATTTTCTGTCAAGTAAGGAAATCCTATGTCGTATTCAACTCGGGGTTAGAATACAGCACTTCCCTGCTAGGAGTGACCTCTCTCTCCTTGTTTTGCTGGAAAGACCTCAAAACCAGCAGCTGTAGGTTGTCTGTCAAACCCAAAAGCCAGCCTCCCTTCACCCCAGCATACTCTGCCCCCTGCAGCCGGCAGTTGGACAAAAAAAAAGATGTAAAGTACATCTCCTTTCCTCTGAATCCATCCTCAGAAAAGATGTGCTGAGGTCAGTGTCGCTGTAGGTCCAATGTGATTGGACGGCGCTGTGACCGCTGTGCTCCTGGGACGTTTTGTGAGAAAAGTACATTGTTCACGGTGTCTACCAACATGCTGAAGGGTTAGAGACCACCTGAAGCGAGACCCGATTGAAGACCAAGACCAGAGCAAATTGAGTCTGAGTCAACACCGAGACCAGAACAATGAGAGTCCAGTTCAAGACCATGACTGCGATTGTTTCAAATCGCCACCACAATAAGAGCTCCTAATGTCCAGTGTTTTTTTATATTTTTTACCTTTATTTTACTAGGCAAGTCAGTTAAGAACAAATTCTTATTTTCAATGACGGCCTAGGAACAGTGGGTTAACTGCCTGTTCAAGGGCAGAACGACAGATTTTGTACCTTGTCAGCTCGGGGATTTGAACTTGATCATGTCTGCATGAATATGTCATTTGTCAGAAGAACATGTGGATAGTTTAGACATTTTAAAATGGTGAAGAAACGCCGAGGAAAATAGAGAGACACTCTATGATCACAAACCCAAACAGGTTTCTAATAGATAGAAATATCAAATATATAGGTAACAAATTCCTCAGTCTGCCCTCTCTTGGTGAGCGTGCAACTTTCAAGGGTGCTGAGAATGTTTTGTAGACTGCAGGAAAAAATGTTGTTCCCAGAGCTTCAGCCCACTATTACAGGACTAGTAAAGGCCCAGTGCACTATATTTGTGAAGAAATGTATTTTCTTCCAAAAATATATATATATTTTTTATATTAATTATATATTTTTTATTCTGATTTTCAAGCACCCCTACTTCCCGCAGCAATGGTTTTGAGGATATTTTTAAATTAAAGAAAAGGACAGTAATGTTACAAGACAAGTAGGAAGCGATATCCTGACAGAGGTGTGGATATTTGGCCTGGCAAAGTGCTTTTATGCGTTGACTGAATGGGAGCTGATAATGAGTTTTTAAAAACTTTTTACTGGTCTCTGGAAGAAATTACGAGTCCTCATTGTCCGAGACCAAGTCAAGACCGAGTAAAAATGTATCCTGCACCGAGACAAGTCCGACAACACTCAATATTGTTAACTAACTTCCAAACGAGCTTCAATGCCATACAACACTCCTTCCGTGGCCTCCAACTGCTCTCAAACGCTAGTAAAACTAAATGCATGCTCTTCAACTGATCGCTGCCCACTTCAGCCTGCCCGACTAGCATCACTACTCTGGACGGTTCTGACTTAGAATATGTGGACTATAAATACCTAGGTGTCTGGCTAGACTTTAAACTCTCCTTCCAGACTCATTTTAGGCATCTCCAATCCAAAATTAAATCTAGAATCGGCTTCCTATTTTGCAACAAAGCCTCCTTCACTCACGTTGCCAAACATACCCTCGTAAAACTGACTATGATACCATTCCTCGACTTCGGCGATGTCATTTACAAAATAGCCTCCAACACTCTACTCAGCAAACTGGATACAGTCTATCACAGTGCCATCCGTTTTGTCACCAATTCCCCATATAGTACCCACCACTGTGACCTGTATGCTCTCGTTGGCTGGCCCTCGCTTCATATGAGGCGCCAGACCCACTGGCTCCAGGTCATCTATAAGTCTTTGCTAGGTAAAGCTCCGCCTTATCTCAGCTCACTGGTCACCATAACAACACCCACCCATAGCACGTGCTCCAGCAGGTATCTCTCACTGGTCATCCCCAAAGCCATCACCTCCTTTCACCGCCTTTCCTTCCAGTTCTCTGCTGCCAATGACTGGAACGATTTGCAAAATGGCTGAAGCTGGAGACTTATATCTACCTCACTAACTTTAAGCATCAGCTATCTGAGCAGCTCACCGATCGCTGCAGCTGTACACAGCCCATCTGTAAATATCCCATCCAACCAACTACCTACCTCATCCCCATATTGTTTTTATTTACTTTTTTTTGCTCTTTTGCACACCAGTATTTCTACTTGCACATCATCATATGCACATCCATCACTCCAGTGTTAATTTGCTAAATTGTAATTACTTCGCTACTGAGGCCTATTTATTGCATTACCTCCTCACGCCATTTGCACACACTGTATATAGACTTTTCCTTTTGTGTTATTGATTGTACTTTTGTTTATTCCATGTGTAACTCTGTGTTGTTGTTTTTTTGTCGCACTGCTTTGCTTTATCTTGGCCAGGTCGCAGTTGTAAATGAGAACTTGTTCTCAACTGGCCTACCTGGTTAAATAAAGGTGTTCTCAACTGGCCTACCTGGTTAAATAAAGGTGTTCTCAACTAGCCTACCTGGTTAAATAAAGGTGTTCTCAACTAGCCTACCTGGTTAAATAAAGGTGTTCTCAACTAGCCTACCTGGTTAAATAAAGGTGTTCTCAACTAGCCTACCTGGTTAAATAAAGGTGTTCTCAACTAGCCTACCTGGTTAAATAAAGGTGTTCTCAACTAGCCTGGTTAAATAAAGGTGTTCTCAACTGGTCTACCTGGTTAAATAAAGGTGTTCTCAACTGGCCTACCTGGTTAAATAAAGGTGTTCTCAACTAGCCTACCTGGTTAAATAAAGGTGTTCTCAACTAGCCTACCTGGTTAAATAAAGGTGTTCTCAACTGGCCTACCTGGTTAAAT
>NC_056450.1:37344357-37399357 GCF_018296145.1 Oncorhynchus tshawytscha | reverse complement strand
CATACCCAGCGTGCGACAGAGCTGCAGGAGTTGTGACCCATTTTTGTTGGTTATGTTGTCATAGTTGTGCCTTGGCATATGGGGGAGGGAATGCTGTCCACTCCAGGTAGGTGTTTGTCCCCCTGCGTGCTGAGGGTGTCAGGTTCTTGTCCAGTTCTGGCATTTAGGTCACCACAGACTAGTACATGTCCCTGGGCCTGGAAATGATTGATTTCCCCCTCCAGGATGGAGAAGCTGTCTTCATTAAAGTATGGGGATTCTAGTGGAAGGATATAGGTAGCACACATGAGGACATTTTTCTCTGTTGAGATCATTTCCTTTTAAATTTCCTTTTAAATTTCTAGCCAGATGAAAAATGTCCCTGTTTTGATTAATTTAATAGTGTGAGTTAGGTCTGCTCTATACCAAATTAGCATACCCCCTGAGTCCCTTCCCTGTTTCACACCTGGTAGTTTGGTGGATGCGACTACCAGCTCTCTGTCACCTAGAGGGAAACCAGTGGGTCCATCTCCTCTATACTATGTTTCTTGTAGGGTGACAGTCTGAAATTCTGATTTCTTTGGTGAAGTCCAGGTTCCTGCTCTTTAAGCCAAAGGCAGATGACCTCAGGCCTTGGATATTCCACGATGAGTTAGTGATGGCTTTGTGTTCCATAAAGTGTCCAATGTTAGTCGTGTGGTTTGTCTTCAGGCCAGTAAGTGTGAGCAGAGCCTGCTGAGCATCTGGTACATGCCATCGACTTGGGCTAGTGTAAGAGTGGGGGTTGGCCCTGTTTGCCTGCTCACAGCCTGGGCGTATGTGTGACATCCATGTTGAGGCCCTCTTTGCGGGAGTGGGGGGCAAGGGGTGGGCAGGAGGGGCATAAGTCTGAGGGCAGGAGGGGGCCTAAATGGGGTGTGGGCATGGTTGACTTGGGGGTGTGTTGATTGTTTGGGGTGGGGGTGTGTATGTGGCTGGTGGTGTTGTGGTCTGGATGTAGGTCCTCTCGGTGTGTGGGAGGGTGTGAGGGGTTGTCAGGAGGGCTATCAGGGTGGCTGACAGGGGGGGGGGTGCTCAGAGGGGTGGAATCCCCTGGGCTTGGGCTTCTTCATTTGTCTGTTCCGCTATGTTGTTGACTCTATGGTCAGGGTCTGGGGTGGACTGTTCTGCTATGGTGTTGAGACTTTTGTCGGGTGCTGAGGTGGGCTGTTCTGCTGGCTTCTCTGCGGGGGTGGCCACCTCTCTAATGGGTTGTTCTCTGTCACACGCCATCTCCCTCAGCCTCTCCTCCAGCAGTCTGATCCTCTCCTCTAGTGCTCTGTTTTTCTCCTGCTCCTGCTCTTTGTCCTGTAGATGCTGTCTCACTGCAGTCCAGAGTGCAGATATGTCTCTCTCCACCTCCAGCTCTCCAGGTCTAGTTAAGGGGGTGTTGTTGTGCTGGACTGTTGTCTGGGTCTGTGCTGACTGGACTGTAATCACCTGCTGTTCCAGCTCCACCTGCCTTACCTCCAGCTGGGTGAATTCAACCCTCATTTGAATGGTTGACTCTCCGCTGGGGGTTGCTCGTCTGTGGTTTATGTAATGAGAGGTCTGGTCTGATCTTCTCGGCGTGGGGGTATCTTTCTCAAGGTAGAGCTTCTCCTGCTGAGCTATTTCTTTGATTAGGTGAAAGTCCAGCTGAAACTGTTTGCTGTTGCCCTGCACCATTACTGTTCCAGACTGATAGAGATTTATATATTAGCTGACTCAGAGTCCTTGTTGTTTATTATCCCAAGTTTCCACCCATCGCTAACACCTCCCCTCTTAACAGAGGGGTAGTGTGTTAATATAGCACTGTGCCATGCCAGGGGATAGTCTGTGTGGAAGATACGGTTGCTTATGTTCCCATTTTTATAATAGTCAGCAAAAAAGTGTGTCTTGATTTTCAATAAGGAGCTTAATTTTGTACTCTTTTCATGTCTTATTATTCTTTACATTCAAAGGGTACTGTATTTTAATTACCTCTGAACAGTGGGAGGGTGCTTCTAAGGCCTCTCCATTTGGTTGGGGCTCTCCTGCCATTGTTGGGCTCGAGCTTTGACGCCTCTCACTTGACACGTCAGTGCTAATTGAAGTTGTATCAAGCTTGGTAGCCTTAACTTAGCATTCAGTTCTTATAAAGTCAAATATATCATTGTGATGTATTTTTCATCATGTTTAAAAAAATAATAATGTTTCAGCTTCAGACTATTACTCAGTCAGTTCCAGGTTGGATGGTGTTTTCAGGTCTCTGTTTGTTTGCCAGAGCATTTGCTGTATAGTTTGGGAATAATAATCTTTGGTAGTTGTAAACCTTCCAGGTAATTCCGTAATTACTCTCTCTCCATCTCTCTCCCTCTCTCTCTCTTTCTCTCTCTCCATGTCTCTGTCCATCTTCACTCTCTCTCCTTCTCTCAATGTCTCTGTCCATCTCACTCTCTCTCCATCTCTCTCTTCATCCGTCTCTCTCTCTCTTAATCTCTCTGTACATCTCTCTCTCTCTTTTCATCTCTCTCTCTTCATCTCTTTGTCCATCTCTCTCTCTCAATCTCTCTGTACATCTCTCTCTCTCTTTTCATCTCTCTCTCTTCATCTCTGTCCATCTCTCTCTCTCTTTCTTTATCTCTCTGTACATCTCTCTCTCTCTTTTCATCTCTCTCTCTTCATCTCTTTGTCCATCACTCTCTCTCCTTTCACCTCTCTCTCTTTCTCCATCTCTCTGTCCATCTCTCTCTCTTTTCACCTCTCTCCATCTCTCTCCATCTCTATCTCTCTCTTCATCCCTCTTTACATCTCTCTCTCTCAGCCTGTGACTGTGACCCCCGGGGCATAGAGACCTCTCAATGTGGCCAGAAGACAGGCCACTGCGTGTGTCAACAGGGGGTGTCGGGCGTGCGTTGTGATCAGTGTGCCCGGGGCTTCTCAGGCCAGTTCCCTAACTGCCAGCCCTGCCACCAGTGCTTTGGGGACTGGGACCGGGTGGTACAGAACCTGGCTGTCCGAACCAAGACCCTGTCGGAGCGGGCTGTGGAGATCCAGAACACGGGCCTGACTGGAGCCTATGAGAAGGCCTTCAGAGACCTGGAGGAGAAGCTGGCACGAGCTCAGGGCATTGTCAATGCCCGCAACACCACCACAGAGGCAGTCAGCAGCCTGATGGAGCTCATTGAAGACCTCAGGTACAAGGCATACACACTGATCCTATTATACTTTACATTACAATACACATACAAAGGTAGACTCTGGCGGAATAAAGATTCACCATGAATACCCCTCTCCTCCAGTTTTGTAGTTTAACTTTCCTTCTCCCTTTCTCTTGCAGGTCTCAGATAGGGGAGACCACAGATGTACTGAATCATCTGGAGGGAGACCTGACCAGTGTAGGGAACAGTAATGTTGAGGCCAGTAATGAGCTCAGTGCTCTAGAGAGAGAGGCCAAAGAGCTCAACCTGACCTCAGATCAGCTCCACCGCCAACTGGACATCCTGAAGAACTCTAACTTCCTGGGTGAGCAGAGACGTCCTGTCCCCTTTCCACCAGGGGGATTCTGGGATACGTAGTGCCTTAATGGCTGGTGTTATCAATGTTTTTTTTTGTAGAAATACTTTTGAAACATTAGTTAAATGTGTCTTTCTTATTTTCGGGCCCCTCTCCTTCACCCAGGTGCATATGAAAGCATCCGAAGCTCCTATAATAAGTCCCGTGACGCAGAGCAGCGAGCCAACCAGTCCACCACTACCACGCCCAGCACTGTCAGCCAATCAGCAGACACCCGCCGAAAGACAGAACGCCTCATCTCTGCCAAGAAAGACGACTTCAACCGCAAGAACGCCGCCAACAAGCGAGCCCTGGGGGACCTCAATGCCAAGGCACAAACCCTGGACATGAAGAAGATCAACGAGAAGGTGAAGCAAGCATCAACTTAAACAGCTAGATACAAACGGTCAGCGTTCATGGAAAGTTATGAAAATCTACTAATCTGATACATGTTCCACGCCGCCCCCTTTGACCAGGTCTGTGGGGGCCCTGGCGATTCCCCCTGTGTAGAGAGCCATTGCGGAGGGGCGGGTTGCCGTGACGACGAGGGGAACAGGCACTGTGGAGGCCTGAACTGCAACGGTGCCGTAGCGATGGCAGAGAACGCCTTGGAAAAGTCTAAGCACGCAGAGAAAGAGCTGAACATAGCCATGAAGGAGGTAGAGGAGCTCTTCCACAAGGTCAGTTACTCCAAGTGGACATACTCCTTAATAGATAAACACAAACTGTCTTGACAGGAAAGGAACTCTTGCTAAATCTGTTGTGGCATGTCATTAATGCAAACATACCCCTGTATCACCTACAGTATGAGGGTACATTCACATTTTAGTCATTTAGCAGACACTTATTCAGAGCGACTTACAGTTAATGCATTCAGTAGGTGAGATAACAACGTATCACATTCATAGTAGGTAAAACGTTTCTACAATGAAGCAGCTATCAGCAAAGTCGGGGGAATTGATAAGTTATCCCTGGTTCTCTGTATCCCCCTGTTTGGCTTCTCAGGTGGCAGATGCCAAGACCAAGGCGGAGGAGGCAAAGGGTAAAGCCCAGGCAGCTCTGGACAAGGCCACTAACACCAAGAACAAGGTGGAGCGCTCCAACAACGACCTGCGGGACCTCATCAAGCAGATCCGGGACTTCCTCATGCGTGAGTTACTAGGAAAGTTACGAGGAGCTACTGGGAAAACATTTTGGGAAAAGTGACAGAGAATTCAGAAATTAGAGGAAAAGTGACAGAGAATTCAGAAATTAGAGGAAAAGTGACAGAGAATTCAGATATTAGAGGAAAAGTGACAGAGAATTCAGATATTAGAGGAAAAGTGACAGAGAATTCAGATATTAGAGGAAAAGTGAGTTCAGACCTTGGCCACATTGGGCCATACAAGCAATGTATCTTCACCTCAGGATAGTCATCATGATCAGCGTCATAATCATTATGTATTAACTTCCAATCTGTGTCAAAAATCTCTTCACTGATCTGAATATCTTTTCTGTCGCCTTGCAGAGGAGGGTGCTGATCCAGACAGCATTGAAACGGTGGCTAACCGTGTCCTGGAGCTGTCCATCCCAGCCTCACCACAGCAGATCAGACACCTGGCAGAGGAGATCAAGGACCGGGTCCGGAGCCTCTCCAACGTAGACGCCATTCTGAAACAGACACAGGACGACATGCGCAAGGCAGAGCAGCTGCTGCAGGAGGCCAAGAAGGCCAGGTGTGTGTGTGTGTGTGTGTGTGGAGGGTTATAGTATGTAGAGGGTTATAGTATGTAGAGGGTTATAGGTTATAGCATTATCAAGTCTAAGAGAATAGTCCAGCACAGCACATGCTCCTGATTCCAACATGTGTTTCCGTTCTGTAGGAATCGGGCAGACGGGGTGAAATCCACAGCAGAGACGGTGAAACGGGCACTTGAGGACGCTAAGACGGCCCAGGCTGCAGCGGAGAAGGCCATACAGCGGGCGAAGGTTGACATTGGTGAAACGGAAGTCCGACTAGCACAGGTACAGTAGGAACTCAACTGAGTGGACGCCATCTGTATTCTGTTTGATGGGATGAGGAGGATGAAGAGATAATACGCTCCTGATATTTTCTCTGCTCGTAGATCGAGTCTGAGACCTCCAGCAGTGAACATGACCTGAATAATGCCATGGATCGCCTTGGCAACCTGGGTCGGGGGATTGACGGTCTGAAACTCAAACGTGCAAAAAACAGCATGGCAGCAGCTCGAGCTGAGGAGACAGCCACTATGGCACGGGACAAGGCCAATGATGCCAAGCAGGTGTGTGTGTGTGTGTTCATTCGATGTGTGTGCGTTCATTTTATGTGTATATTTAGGACTGTAATACTGTGACTGATAATAATTATGCTGTCTTATTTATCTCAGATTTTAGATGGCGAGCTGACGGATAAGTATCACACAGTGCAGGACTTGGTGGACAGGAAAGCCAAGACCGTCCAGGAGGCCAAAAAGACAGCAGAGCGACTGAGAGACGAGGCCAAGGAGCTACTGAAAGACGCTCAGGACAAGCTCCAGAGACTAGCAGGTGTGTGGCAGGGAACCCTGGAGGGAACTGGGTCTCGTTATTTAATTAAGAGCAGCATTGTTTTTGATTTACACAAGCTAACCTTGGAGAATAGCGAAGGCAACATTGCCCTTTTGTGGTTAAACAGTGCCACTGTATTGTCTGAATTTGTCTGATGGTGGTGTACTCAAACCAGAGAACAAACTGTACATTTGACATTTTAGTAATTTGAGAAATAATAAGGAACCCGCACACTGCTCTTGATAGTATCACTGCTCTTGATAGTATCACTGCTCTTTAATAAGCTTTAGATATCGGCCTCACGGCCAACGTCAGATGTTTTAGTCATTTCGCGGGCGCTCTTATCCAGAGCGACTTACAGTTAGTGCAGTCATCTTAAGATAGTTAGGTGGGACAACCACATATCACAGGCATAGTAAGTACACTATAGATATCTACTTTAGATAGGAGGAGTCAAGATTATATATATATATATTTTTTGTATTTATTTAAGATACCTGTTCAAAGAGTAAGGTTTCAGGTGCTTTCTGAAGATGGGCAGGGACTCTGCTATCCTAGCTTCAGAGGGAAGCTGGTTCCACCATTGGGGTGCCAGGACAAGTCTACAGTATATCATTCAGCCAAGTCTGGTTATTCTGAGATTAAACATTAAGATATAAACTTGACACACTTTATATCCACAGAACTAGAGAAAGACTATGAAGAGAACCAGAAAAAGTTGGAGGGCAAAGCCCGGCAGTTGGACGGCCTAGAAGACAAGATGAAGGCTATCCTCAACGACATCAACAAACAGATTCAGATCTACAACACCTGTCAGTAAACAGGGACCTGGCCGAGTTAAACCAAACACTGACTGACTGCAGACACTATGTGAGCCTACTATTGCTTTACTCTCTTGTAGGGTGTACACCCTATGCGCTCTAGTGAGGAACTCAGTACTGCACCTACAGCCATGGTGCTTATCCAACTACACTGTGTAACTGTGTCTTTTTGATTGTAAGATTTCACACATCTAATATAACATTGTGTGCCCTCAGTGTATTACTGTGTGACTTTCAACTGAAGGATAGAAGTGGCTCCACATGACATTTATGAAAATAATTATCCATTTGTGTGTGTGAAGAATACGAAAATGTGCAAATATGTTTAGCCTCAACTCAGATCATCCTTCAAACACTGCCACATTCAGAATATAAATAATGCCAAAAAAGTACTTATGAATAAATTGTTCTGGAAAAACAATGAACAAAAGTTGTGATGTGTACCGACTGAGGATGAACCGGGGGATGATCTGTGACTTTAACATGGTTTCTGATCTCTCCTGGATTAAATGATGGGATGCTTGTTCTCTTTAAACACTACATAGACTCAATGGATGGTATTGTTTTTGTAATTGAGAGAAAGCTGTTTGTGAGTTGCCTGACAATAATACTGAAAAACTATTTCCACCCTCCAGTGTAGGAAAACTGAAATTGTGTGACTAATAAAACTGGAACACCATCAATGCACACAATCAACATACATTGCATATGCAATGGTGGG
Organism: Oncorhynchus tshawytscha; assembly: GCF_018296145.1. Classification (NCBI taxonomy): domain Eukaryota; kingdom Metazoa; phylum Chordata; class Actinopteri; order Salmoniformes; family Salmonidae; genus Oncorhynchus; species Oncorhynchus tshawytscha. Next base: position 37,391,734 of record NC_056450.1, on the reverse strand, counting down.
GAGAGAGGTGTGGATCACCGAAGGAGAATGTAGTTAAAAATTGTCATGTCTAAACTAGTTCATGTCTTATTCAACATCTCTCTATTATAAACCCCATATAATAGGTCTGTTTTACTAATCTCATACACTGGTTTCATAGCTGCCTTCCTGTAGAACCAGCCAAGAAAACCTTTGTCACATGGGAGAATCTTAATAGAGATGTGCAATTGCACAATTCTCGCGTCCTCTCGCCTCTTTCTCAAAACCCATTGGAGGAGAAGGTCAGAGGGGCGGGACCTTTGGCTTTCTCATCCAATGGATTTTTAGAAGGAAGCGATGAGAGAGAACGCGAGGAGATTATGCAATTGAGAGTTTCCCATTGTGAGGGGACGGTTTCTACAGTGCCGCCTCAGCCTGCCTGCCTCCAGGAAGTGGTCAGTCTTCGAAGTGGTTTTCGGTTTGGACTGTTTTTGTTCCTAAACAGAGTGCGAGTCATATCCCGTGGGCTGGTAAAGTAACTTTAGGTTGAAGCGATTTATCGTTTTGTTGCCATTCACGTCACTTATATTTGATTAAAATATTTAGGCATCTATAAGAGATGGGACCCGGATAACGAGAATATTCTAGAAACACCAAGAGTACGGAGTTTCGATTGCGGGAAGGGGTGAGCAGAGGCCCGCGGCGGTCAAGGAGCTTAGGAAGGGCTGAAGAAGTACGGACTCGCCGGCCATTGTGCACAAAGACGGGGAGACGACACTCCAAATTATACATGTTTTGTAAGTAGTCTGTCATACTGGCTAGTGTTTTTTTTTAATAGAAATGTTCAATTATTAGTCATGAGGCGCTATTGTCAATAGCTATTGTTTGTTTAGCTTGTCAACAACTGACAAACGTTTGGTAGCGAAATGAGCTAACAAGCTAATGACATTCGCCAGAACTGCTAGTAATTTAGCTAGGAAGATAAAGCTAGTTGTCTAACTGTTGTTAGCTTAGCTAACGTTAGCCGGCTAGCCAGTTAGCCAGGTAACGTTAATGTTACATTGGCAATTTATCACTGTTGTTACTGACATTATAGAGATTATCTGTTAACATTTTAACGTTAAATTGTCAGATTTTTGATGAACTGATTGGCCAATGAACATTGATAGCCAAGTATCTTATTTTAGCATGCTAGCTAACTTAGTTAGCTACCTAACGTTAAGTAACTGGTCGTCACTAGCTAACAACTAACTTGCCGCATGAACATGACGCCATTGCATTGAGGGCAAAGAGACTGGCAGAAATGTACATAAAGGTTTAATGTTAGGCATACTATTATTAATCAAATGCAACGTGTAAAGTAAGTAACTGTAGTCTAGCTATCCACTTAAACATTGTAGTTGACGTTAGTTAGCATTGTACCGAAGGTAACGTAGATGTTTTAGAGTCACATTGTCTTGCAATCCAGGGTGCAACATTCATGGGCAACATCCAAGGCAAAATATTCAAGATAGCTAGCTAGATACAGTAGCTAATATCACAAATGGTTGGGATACTCAATAAGACAGCCACCCCAAGTCATCTTGGTAGTAAATGCAGAGATACCTATTGGAATCTGTCTGCAAACATTGCAATCAGATCAATGTACCGGAAATGTTTAAAATGTGAGTTTAATCTGAATGGGGTCAGGTTTCAAATTTGCATGTGTGTAAATGACTTAATTGATCATATATTCTGTAACCTACTATATACACCACAGATCACACTCTTTATGACTCTTATGTAGCTCTGCAACACTCATTCATAACTGGTGGGTCCCCTGACTCTTCTCAGGACCTCTGATTCTGTTCCGGGAGATTTCTGACCTGTATCATCGCCAAGATAGCTGGACCGGGTAGAAAGCGGCACACCCCAGAACCAGACCCCAGCAGCAGCGGCAGCAGTGACGCCGGGGACGGGCGGCCCGTGAGCGCCAAGCGCCTGAAGATGGCCAGCAGCAGTGAGTCAGGTCGGCGTAATGGGGGTCAGCGCAGTTCAGATGACAGCACCAGCAAGAAGAAGCAGAAGGACAGGGCCAACCAGGAGAGCAGGGAGGCCAAGCGAGCAGCAGCAGGGGCCAATGCAGAGCACAAGAAAGGTGAAATGGTTGAAGGGGAGAGATTTGGGCTGTGGTTAACTTGGCAAAGCATGAGGGTACGTCCCTGAGATGCTGCTTTATTAGCATTGGTAGAGTGTTGGCTGAGAACAAGTCTATTTGCCTGTGTTTACACGGCAGCCCAATTTTGATATTGTTTTCCCACTAATTGGTCTTTTGACTAACGCGTTACTGAGAGCACACTGCCTGCCCTTCAGGACATCAACAGCACCCGGTGTCACAGCAACACCAAGAAACTAATCAAGGACCTGAGCCACGGCCCATTCACCACGCTACTATCTAGAAGGCGGAGACATTACAGGTGCATCAAAGCTGGGACCGAGAAACTGGGATAAACAGCTTCTTTCTCCAGGCCATCAGACTGTTAAATAGTCACCACTAGCCGGCCTCCTCCCAGTACCCAGCCCTGAACCTTAGTCACTGCTTTTAGCCGGCTACAACCCTGCACCTTAGAGACTGCTCCCCTATGTACATAGTCATTGAACCCTGGTCATTTTTTAATAATGTTTACATACAGTAACCCACTTCATATGTATGTACTGTATTCTAGTCAAGGTTCGTCCTATATAACTACTGCTGTACACACCTTTTCTATTCATATACAGTCTATTCACACCATTATATATATTTTCTGCACTCTAACATAGCTTGTTCTGATATTTATTTTAATTTGAGGGATTTGTGTGTATTGTTAGGTATTACTGCACCGTTGGAGCTTGAAACCTAAGCATTTCACTGCACCTGTGATAACATTGCAAAATATATGTAGGTAACTTTTTTTTGATTTGGCCAATCACGTCAGATCTTTTCACAGGAGTTTTTTTTTTTTTTGCTGATCTCGTTGGTCTTCTGACCAATTTAGTGAAGGAAAAAAATCATCCTTATGTTGAGCCTATTTTGATTTATATATGACATAAAATCTGATGATAAATGGGGGAGACTAGTGGTGTTGAACGGTACTTGAAATTTCATTGTGTCATCTCTGCAGTGTTTTCCATTAGCGCTGTTGGCTAATCAGCCGGTTACAGACACATTTTCAACTGCCTACTTTTTCCACTTCGCATTAGATGCGTTATGCAGAAATCCATCCGCTATTTCCTGGTTGCTCAATTCTAATTTCAGGTTCTGTGACAAAACTAGTGTCTGTAGTGTAGAGAGTCATTCTATCATCTTAACTGCTGTGAAATACCTTTTTCTATTAACAAATATGTTTTTTTTTTTTTTGGTTTCATCTATTTGAAGCTGGTGTACGAATCTGAAAGTAAAAGACACAAAGGCGAAACTTAAGAGTGGGAAGAATGGAAATGGCGTACATAAAATAGATCTACATCGAATTCTATTGGTCACATACACACGTTTAGCAGATGTTACTGCGGTTGTAGGGAATGCATGTGTTCCTAGCTCCAACAGTGCCGTATATGTACAGTAATAGTAAAATAGGATAGGCCTTGACTAGAATACAGTATATGCATATGAAATGGGTAAAACAGTATGTAAACATGATTAAAGTGACCAGTGTTCTGTTATTACACAGTGTTCCATGTGCATAGGGCAGCAGCCTCTAAGGTATAGGGTTGAGTAACCGGGTGGTAGCCAGCTAGTGACTAAGTTCAGGGCAGGATACTGGGTAGAGACTGGCTAGTGATGGCTATGTAACAGTCTAATGACCTTGGGAAAGAAGCTGTTTTTTCCGTCTCTCTGTCCCAGCTTTGATGCACCTGTACTAACCTCACGTTCTGGATGATAGTGGGGTGAACAGCCCGTGACCCTGGTGACTGAGGTCCTTGATGATCTTCTTGACCTTCCTGTGACACCGGGTGCTGTAGATGTCCCAAAGGGCTGGCAGTGTGCTCCCGGTGATGCGTTGGGCTGACCGTACCAACCTCTGGAGAGCCCTGTGGTTGTGGACGGTGCAGTTGTCGTACCAGGCGGTGATACAACAAAGCGGCCATGTCTATCGGCACCATACTGCTTCTTAGACTTGCTTTCAATGAGAATGACATAACTATAACACGCATTTCTATGTGAATTTGGTCTGGTCGCCCCAAAAAGTTACATATTGCAGCTTTAACTAGGCTACTTTTCATTTAAAGCTTTTAATTCGCTCGTCTGTCGATTCCTCTCCTGCCATAATGACTGATAGGCATTTTCTGCCTGTTAATCACAAAGCCACTGATGACAGGGAAACACAGTCTGCTGTCTGTCCTGCCTCCCGGTCTAATTTGTATGAGTTGGTTAGTTGCAGTAGAATGTCTTAACACTGAGGGAGAGACCTTTACTATCTGTTTACTATACATTTACTATACATTTAATATACCTCCGTGTAAATGTAAGTGGTAACGATGAGTTGAAATCCACCTCGCCATAATTATTGTTTTCTGGCACAATCGTTTATTTTCTTTCATGTGCTTCACATAGCTGTCCACGTGGAGTCGTGTGGCATTGGCTTTTTACCGTGCATTGATTGACAACTGTTGACTAGTTTATAAAAGGTGTTGAACTGACTGAATAAAGTCGATCTCCAATATCCCTTTGGCATTCATAAATCGTGCAACGTGAATATACTACATGCATCGGGACAAGTAAACCAATAGTTTTTATTTATTTTAGGTTTCCTTTCCTAGGATGTCAGGGCTTGCCAGACAGTGACTCTGCAGTGAGTGGCTTTCGTCTCGTTAGTCATTGTAGCCTACCGAATCGGCTTCGGTGAGAGAGCTGTTAATTTGTTTCCCACATTAGCGTTTTTGGCGATTTATCAGCAGATACATTCTGAAAACATTTGATAATGGTGAATCATCACTGCAGGAACAATGTGTAGTGGAGAGCCTCATTCTGAAAGTAGCCTATGTTTACCTGTCAGAATTATATCCTGACTATTTTAATAAATCCAATGGGTATTTGTTTTGGCGCAACGCCCCTCCCCTATTTGACCTAGATGGTTTGTGTATATGTATTGATATGTAGGCTACGTGGGTCTTTTTTGAAAAATGTATGTAGTTCTGTCCTTGGGCTGTAGTTATCTATTAATGTTCTGTATTATGTCATGTTACATGTGGACCCCAGGAAGAGTAGCTGCTGCTTTTGCAACAGCTAATGGGGATGCTAATAAAATACCGTTAGATGAACGCTTAACACGTTTGTTTTTGTTGTGGACTTAGAACACTTCTGTTGTTTTTCTATAAATAAATAAAAATGTATCTTTCAGAGTGAACCTGGATAACGGAAAACTAACCGGCGAAAACAGAATTTGGGAAAGAAAATTAATTAAATGGATTTTTATAGGGCCCGGCCTATTGTACATTTTAGATTCATTTAGGCTCATGTAAAATCAGAATGATATAATAAGTAACACTGAAACCCTTCTATTTCAATTTAACCTGAAATATATTTTTCTGGATAATGTGGGCTATTTACCTCATCTTTTTCAGTTTTAATAAAATGCATAGTTTGAGGAACAACCATCATAGTTGCAACTTATATCTTGCAGTTAAACTAGAGGTCCTGGGTGGCAGGAAGCTTGGCCCCAGTGATGTCCTGGGCCGGACGCATTACCCTCTGGAGCTCCTTGCGGTCGGAGGCTGAGGAGTTGCCATACTGGGCAGTGTTGCAACCAGTCAGGATGCTCTCGATGGTGCAGCTATTGAACCTTTTGAGGATCTGGGGACCCATGCCAAATGTTTTCAGTCTCTTGAGTCTCTTCATGACTTTCTTGGAATGTTTGGACCATGGATAGTTTGTTGGTGATGTGGCACTTGAAACTCTCACTGTTCCACTACAGACCTGTCGATGTGAATGGGGACGTGTTCGGCCCTCCTTTTCCTGTAGTCCACGATCATCTCCTTTGTCTTGCTCACGTTGTGGGAGAGGTTGTTGTCCTGGCACCACATTGCCTGGTCTCTGACCTCCATATAGGCTGTCTCATTGTTGTCGGTAATCAGGCCTACCACTGTTGTCATCGGCAGACTTAATGATCGTGTTGGAGTCATGCTTGGCCACGAAGTCATGGGTGAACAGGGAGTACAGGAGGGGACTAAGCACGCACCCCTGAGGGGCCCCTGTGTTGAGGATCAGCGTGACGGATGTGTTATTACCTACTCTTACCACCTGGGGGCGGCCCGTCAGGAAGTCCAGGATCCAGTTGCAGAGGGAGATGTTTAGTCCCAGTGTCCTTAGCTTAGTGATGAGCTTTGGGTACTATGCGGTTGAATGCTAAGCTGTAGTCAATGAACAGCATTCTCACATAGGTGTTCCTTTTGTACAGGTGGGAAAGGGCAGTGTGGATTGAGATTGCATCATCTCTGGATCTGTTGGGATGGTTATGCAAATTGGAGTGGGTCTGGGGTTTCCGGGATGATGGTGTTGTGAGCCATGACCAGCCTCTCAAAGCACTTCATGGCTACTGACGTGAGTGCTACAGGGCGATAGACATTTAGGCAGGATACCTTGGCTTTCTTGGGCATAGGGACGATGGTGGTCTGCTTGAAACATGTACACTCCTGTTCAAAGTTTGGGGTCACTTAGAAATGTCTGTTTTATTAAAGAATTTTTAAATTTTAAATAATACCAAATTGATCAGAAATAAAGTGTAGACATTGTTAATGTTGTAAATGACCATTGTAGCTGGAAACGGTTGATTTTTGTTTTTGTAATGGAATATCTACATTTATCAGCAACCATCACTCCTGTGTTCCAGTGACATGTTGTGTTAGCTAATCCAAGTTTATCATTTTGAATGGCTAATTGATCATTAGAAAACCCTTTTGCAATTATGTTAGCACAGCTGAAAACTGTTGTCCTGATTTTTAAAAAAAAAGCAGTAAAACTGGCCTTTAGACTAGTTGAGTATCTGGAGAATCAGCATTTGTGGGTTAATTGGGAGCTAATGCCTGATCACCAGCCACTCATGTTAGCTAATAGTGTGGCCAATCATGTGGTTTTAGAGGCCCTCCTCTTCCTAAATGCATATAGGGGAAACACTGGCTGGTATTGGTAGGTATCATGCGCTGGTTGCTGCTCTCTGCTTAATGCTGAAGAGTTGTAATCCTAGCTGATGTAAGGCCGGATCCAGGGAAACGGCTTTGTCACAGTCACGAGAGAACGCTGCTGTGCCTCCCCCTGCTCTGCTGTTTCCAACTAGAACTTATTACCCCAATCAATTCAGAGGGCTGGCCGGCCCGCATGATTCTCCACCCACACAACGTCCTCCTCTTGCCTCATCTAGCTACCCTCGGTCTCATTGTCCACACTATATCCTTTGTGTCCTTCCAATGCCTTGGCTGTTGTCTATGCCATTCACTGATTCGCACCAAGCATCTCCCCAGTTTCTTTCATATTTTAGTGGTGTAACACAGTGAAATTCCTATCATACTTTCAATGTATGTGGAACTATGTGCAAGTGACAGGCCTTTCAACAATTTCGAGAAAACACAAGTGACAGACACTACGGACTAGCCTAGTGGTAAAAGCCATTTCGTTCAAAGGAGGACAAACGTCAATACTATGGTGATGTCATAGTTGACCGGGTCTATGGGGAGGGGGGGTCACATGGATTACAGCCCGACTGGGAGCCCAGCTGTAGAGGTGGTGGTGGTGTTGCCTGGGACATTTTACAGCTTGTGTGTGTGTGAGGGTGTGTTGTATAGTGTGTGTGTGTGTGTGTGTGTGTGTGCGGGAGAGAGAGCGAGGGTGTGTTGTATACTGTGTGTGTGTGTGCGGGAGAGAGAGCGAGGGTGTGTTGTATACTGTGTGTGTGTGTGTGTGTGTGTGAGAGAGAGAGAGAGAGAGAGTTGTTTACTATATGTGTGTGAGATGGCAGGAGAATAAACAAGAGTCTGTAGTAGTGGTGAACATGGGCACCGTAGTAGACTGAGCTGAACTCTCATACATGACCTCCACACACTGCCAAGAAGAGAACCCCAGGCTCCATGCTAACTCAAGAGAACATGAGGTTGTTTGAGGGCCTTTCAACTTAGAGGGCAGGTGCTGCAGCTTCACAGTGACAAAAGGTAGGTTGGCTGAGCATGGCCAATGTTTGTGATTTCTTATTTCAGGTTTATTTTTTTATCAGAATGAGGATTATTTGTATCTTGTATGTTTGTGAATTTTAACAAGTTGTCGTTTGGGAGTGTCTCTAGTGAAACAAATGTTTTAGCAGTGGATTCATTTTTGTACTGTCCAAAGAAGTTGTTGCATTCGGAAAATATTCAGACCCCTTGACTTCTTCCACGTTTTGATTCATTTAAGAATAAGGATGTAACCAATCTATACGCAATACCCCATCATGACAAAGAAAAAACAGGCTTTTAGAAGTTGTGTGCATTTCTGTAAATCTAGTCTCTCTTGTGATGCTGCAGTATTTTGAAGCTGTTTTCAGATGACGAATGCATTGATCTATATCTAGTTGTATAGGTATAGTAAATCTAGTCCTCTAACTAAATTATATCCAGTCTAGGGTTGAATGGAGGGAACCCGGTTACCGGATTTACCTCTCAAAACCACTCTCTTTTCCCGGGATAAATAACTGAGCGAAACCAGTAAATTATAGTAAATTATTTCAATGAACAGCATGGCGTGAAATGGAATTGATAAATGATTTGTCATGTCTCAACCTGGCTTCTCTACGGCCTCGGCGTGATGAATCAAATCAAATCAAATTTTATTTGTCACATACACATGGTTAGCAGATGTTAATGCGAGTGTAGCGAAATGCTTGTGCTTCTAGTTCCGACAATGCAGTAATAACCAACAAGTAATCTCTAGCTAACAATTCCAAAACTACTACCTTATAGACACAAGTGTAAGGGGATAAAGAATATGTACATAAAGATATATGAATGAGTGATGGTACAGAGCGGCATAGGCAAGATACAGTAGATGGTATTGAGTACAGTATCTACATATGAGATGAGTATGTAAACAAAGTGGCATAGTTAAAGTGGCTAGTGATACATGTATTACATAAAGATGCAGTAGATGATATAGAGTACAGTATATACGTATTCATATGAGATTAATAATGTAGGGTATGTAAACATATTAGGTAGCATTGTTTAAAGTGGCTAGTGATATATTTACATTTTGCATCAGTTCCCATTATTAAAGTGGCTGCAGTTGAGTCAGTGTGTTGACGCTCAGGGTGGGGACAGACAGCCCGTCAGTATGGAGTACAGTTCACAATGCTTGTAGACCTATCATCTCATGGTAACAGGTAGGCTTACATTTGCTGCAGCATATTCTATACTGCAGTAGTATAATGACCCAATGCGCTTCTAATTTACCCATCTCCATCTGGCTTTCGGGGGTCACCTTGTTAAAAAAAAAAAATTGCAGCTGCAGAGTTTAAAAACAGCATATCGCTCGAATATCGTTGTGTTAAATCAGCACAGGCGCGAGCCCTCTCGCAGTCTTTTTCTCTCCAACTCCATTCAAATTGCATCCAAAATACAGTTGAAGTCGGAAGTTTACATGCACTTAGGTTGGAGCCATTAAAACTTGTTTTTCAACAACTCCAAAAATTAATTTTTTCAAACTTTAGTTTTGGCAAGTCGTTTAGGACATATACTTTGCACGGAACAAGTAATTTTTCCAACAATTGTTTACAGACAGATTATTTCACTTATAATTCACTGTATCACAATTCCAGTGGGTCAGAAGTTTACATACACTGCCTTTAAACAGCTTGGAAAATTCCAAACATTTGTTATGGCTTTAGAAGCTTCTGAAAGGCTAAATAACATCATTTGAGTCAATTGGAGGTGTACATGTGGATATATTTCAAGGCCTACCTTCAAACTCCGTTCCTCTTTGCTTGACATCATGGGAAAATCAAAAGAAATCAGCCAAGACCTCAGAAAACACACTGTAGACATCCACAAGTCTGGTTCATCCATGGGAGCAATTTGCAATTGCCTTAAGGTACCACGTTCATCTGTACAAACAATAGTACGCATGTATAAACACCATGGCATCACGCAGCCGTCATACCACTCAGGAAGGAGACACGTTCGGTCTCCTAGAGATTAATGTACTTTGGTGCGAAAAGTGCAACTCAATCCCAAAAACAACAGCAAAGGACCTTGTGATGTTGCTGGAGGAAACCGGTACAAAAGTATCTATATCCACAGTAAAACGAGTCCTATATCGACATAACCTGAAAGGCCACTCAGCAAGGAAGAAGCCACTGCTCCAAAACCACCATTAAAAAAGCCAGACTACGGTTTACAACTGCACATGGGATAAAGATTGTACTTTTTTGGAGAAATGTCCTCTGGTCTGATGAAACAAAAATAGGACTGTTTGGCCATAATGACCACTGTTATGTTTGGAGGAAAAAGGGGAGGCTTGCAAGCCGAAGAACACTATCCCAAACGTGAAGCACGGGGGTGGTGGCATCATGTTGTGGGGGTGCTTTGCTGCAGGGGGGACTGGTGCACTTCACAAAATAGATGTCTTCATGAGGATATAAAATCATGTGGATGTATTGAAGCAACATCTCAAGACACCCGTCAGGAAGTTTGACCCAAGTTAAACAATTTTAAAGGCAATACACTCAATTAGTATTTGGTAGAATGTGAACTTCAGACTCACTGGGAATGTGATGAAAGAAATAAAAGCTGAAATAAATCACACTCTCTACTATTGTTCTTAAAATAAAGTAGTGATCCTAACTGACCCAAGACGGGGCATTTTTACTAGGATTAAATGGCAGGAATTGTGAAAAACCGAGTTTAAATGTATTTGACTAAGGTGTATGTAAACTTCTGACTTCAATGTAGATAATCGTGTTCTAGAGAGATAGGGCTATATACAGTATATATAGATGTCTTAGCCTCCCTCTTTCAGATAATGTTTTATTAGGCTTTATAATGTTTTATTAGGCTTTATGTTTTATTAGGCTTTATGTTTTATTAGGCTTTATAATGCTTTATTAGGCTTTATAATGCTTTATTAGGCTTTATTAGGCTTTATAATGCTTTATTATGCTTTTGAATGACACTTCCAGTTTTGGCGGGAAAAATCCCAGGTTACCCGGGAGAAAGGTAATTTATTGTCAGGTTGGAAAATTTTGTAAAATACCGGTAAAATATTCAGCCCTTATATATTCCTCTACGTCTAGCTGTACTGATCTGTTGTGGACTATTCTAGGTTGATTTGCATGCTTGTCTAACACAGTCACAGCAGGCGCTGTGGACAAAGTGTTCTTGTGTTACAGAATCCGTTTTGAAGGTAATCCCTGTGGTATGCTGAGTGTGGTAGTCCTCTGACAGACTGTGTTGTCTCTGCTCGCTCAGTGCTGTGTAGATGTGTTTATAGTCCTCTGACAGACTGTGTTGTCTCTGCTCGGTGCTGTGTAGATGTGTTTGTGGACTGGAAGCAGAATGCTAATGAGGTGATCGCGAGGCTGCGCTGTGGAGACGGGGTGCAGAGGGTGGAGGACGTCACCACTACCTTCACCGACACAGACTGTCATGCCCGCTTCCCAGGTGAGATCACAAACTAACTACATGTCTTATAGCCTAAGTGTATGTGATGATTGCATGTGTATGAGAGCTTGTACAGGCTACATGTCTGTTTTTTTGTGTATGTGCTGAGATGGTGTTTGAATGAGGGAGGGAGTGTATGTGTGCTGAGATGGTGTTTGAATGAGGGAGGGAGTGTATGTGTGCTGAGATGGTATTTGAGGGAGTGTGTGTGTTGAGATGGTGTTTGAATGATGGAGTGTGTGTGTGCTGAGATGGTATTTGAATGAGGGAGTGTGTGTGTGCTGAGATGGTATTTGAATGAGGGAGTGTGTGTGTGCTGAGATGGTGTTTGAATGAGGGAGTGTGTGCTGAGATGGTATTTGAATGAGGGAGTGTGTGTGTGTTGAGATGGTGTTTTAATGAGGGAGTGTGTGCTGAGATGGTATTTGAATGAGGGAGTGTGTGTGTTGAGATGGTGTTTGAATGAGGGAGGGAGTGTGTGCTGAGATGGTGTTTGAATGAGGGAGGGAGTGTGTGCTGAGATGGTATTTGAATGAGGGAGTGTGTGCTGAGATGGTGTTTGAATGAGGGAGGGAGTGTGTGTGCTGAGATGGTGTTTGAATGAGGGAGTGTGTGTGTGTGTGTTGATGGTGTTTGAATGAGGGAGTGTGTGTTGATGGTGTTTGAATGAGGGAGTGTGTGTTGATGGTGTTTGAATGAGGGAGTGTGTGTTGAGATGGTGTTTGAATGAGGGAGTGTGTGTTTAGATGGTGTTTGAATGAGGGAGGGAGTGTGTGTTTAGATGGTGTTTGAATGAGGGAGGGAGTGTGTGTGTTGATGGTGTTTGAATGAGGGTGTGTGTGTGTGCTGAGATGGTGTTTGAATGAGGGAGTGTGTGTACGTGTCTTTGGTGTGCGTGGCATTTAGCCGTTCACTTTGAACATGCAGCATTAGCACTAGTCTGATGGCCCGTGACTGTTCTCTCTCCAGATGGGCGCCAGTGGGACTGTCATCTGCATGAGGAGATTGAGGGCTCCTGCAGCAAAGTACAGTACAAAGAGAAGAGTGGCTTCCTCCTGCTGGTTATGCACAAGAAGATCCCCTTCCACTCCTGGCCTTCCCTTATGGTGAGTCTGCCATCTGGCCTCCCTGCTGTCATTTAGCATGTGTTTCTCTCATGGAATACCATCAACTACCATCATGTGACTATTGCCTATCTCTTGCGAAGGTTTTAACACAATTCCTAAAAGGAAAAAAAACAACATTTTGTCTCATCTCTCCTCCCTGCAGCAAAATAAAAAGGAGAAGCAGCCTGTGAAAGTGGAGGCCAAGAACGGTAAAGACCAGAAACAGTCGCCTCTGGTAAAGCCTGAGAAGTCTGTCCCAGAGACGGCAGACATGGCTGAACTGTCCACCCAGACGTCTGCTCCACCGGCACAGTGTGAACAGAGGCGTGGCAAAGCAGAGCGAGGTGTCAAACGCATCATGAACTACAAACCAGCCGACAGGCTAGAGTCTGTGGTGAAGGCTGGAGGAGAGGGGCAGACCAAGCCGGTCAGTGTCAGTAAAGGGGACCTGCCTCAGGAGCCCAGTGCCAAGCACCCCGTCCATCCCCCCAAGGTCTCCAAGGACCCCACCTCAGAGATGCCCAGGGATACACACACCAAGTCCACAGCCAATGGGAAACCACACAGCCCCACTGGCCGGGACCTCCAGACATCTACAGCTGGTGACAATCGAGCTGAGCTGCTAGGCAATGGCCATGAGGGTACAACACCTGAGGTAGCCGTCAGCCACACGCAGCAGGAGTTGAAAGTTCAGGTGAGTCCCGGTGTCTCTAGACTCTACCATCTCACCAGGCACTGAGAGTACTGTGAGGGTTCAAATATGTGTGTGTGAAATTATGCTGCTCTGGATCTGATTGTAAAGCCTATTTATTGTTTTAGACGGAGGACAAGAAGGCCCCAGAGTCTGATTTCAAGGCTGGTGCAGAAGAGGTGATCATACCGGCAGCCACTGTGTCCTGTGCTGAGATAAGCCCCAAGGCTGGAGCCTCCACCATCAAAGCAGAGAGGCCAGGGGAGGCCGAGAGGACTGATTCTGAGACGCTAGTGAGACAGCCTCCGAATGAGGCTGACCAGGCCACTGAGGCTCTAACACCAACCAATCGGTCAGGATCAGGGAATCCTGTGACTGCAACAGACACCAAGCAGGCTGAGTCCTCCAGCAGCAGCAGCACTCAGGAGGAGAAGAGGGACCGGTCTAAGGAGGAACATCTGGAGATAAAGCAGGAGGAAGGTCAGTGGACGTCTCAAAAGGGACACTGAAATGTTATTTCTGTCACGGTGAGTCCATGGTCTGCAGACAGTGACCTGAAACGTGGCACTGTGGTTATCTTTTAGCAGTTCCAGAGCCAATGGTGAACCTGAAGCTGTTGAAGAACGACTCGTACGAGAAAGGGACAGACCTGATGGTGGTCAACGTGTACATGAAGGGTATCTTCAGAGAGACAGCCAGGGTGATCTTCAGAGAACAGGACTTCACACTCATCTTCCAGACCAGGTAACTTGGTCCTTGTGACCTTTCACCTTGGTGACCTTAGTGGATCTTAATTGGATTTTAGTGGTGTTTCAAATTTATTGAACTTTCTTCCCTTTCAAACAGCGATGCAAATTTCTTGCGTCTTCATGCGGACTGCGGAGCGAACACCGTCTTTAAGTGGCAAGTCAAACTCCGGTAAGACTTTCAAGTCCAGCTTGGTCTGTGATTTTTGTGTGGTGTTTCTATACACATGTGTACAGATGTCCCTTTTTGGTTCTCATTGAGACAGTGAGTCTGACAAGCTGGGGATCCTCTGTTACAGGAACCTCATCCAGCCTGAGCAGTCCACGTATGCCTTCACCCCATCCCGTTTAGACATCACCCTGAAGAAGAGGCACAGCCAACGCTGGGGGGGGCTGGAGGCCCCTGCTACACAAGGTCTTCCTGCTGCCTGGCTTCTACTGCACACGTTATAGACGACTGTTACACTCGCTGTCACACAGTTTGAAATATAGCAGCCCCGTATAAATATTACACACACAATGGCTCCCACACAAATGTGTTTACTGACTGTCTTTTATATCGCTGTTTGAGGAGCACATTGATGTGTTTCACTTTGAACCAATTGACTGTAACCTACTGGCTGTAGGTCTAACCAGTGTCCTAGGACACCATTAGAGCCTGTCCTAATGTTAATTACTTTGGAGGGTTGACACCGCGGGAGGGTTGAATTTAGGTTGTTCTGAGGGCGCGGTGTTTCAACTCGATATCAGGAAGGTGGGGTCTTAATGTTTGGTATACTAATAAGGTGTTATGTGTGACTATAGTAGGCAGGTATGTTTGTGGGTGTTTCCATTCAAAGCAGCACTATGGGACAGGTATCTGACCACTGAAACTAATCCAGTTATACTCAGTATGCATGTCTGCTGTTCTCACAAGCCCACGGGTCTCTGGGTGTCAGTGCAGAACTACAGTGCCCAGGTTATGTCCTTAACTTGTAAGGTAATATTCTTCTCTTGGTCCTGACAGTTGTTTGTCGTTGACCACAAACTCCATCCTCCTCTGTTTAAGGTGCAGTGGGTGGCGCCAAGGTTGCTGTGCCCTCCGCACCGTCCTCTCAGGCCAGTCAGCCGGGCAGCAGCAAGCACTCCCTCTCTGCCAAGGAGGAGCCACCCTGGGTGGGGGAGGGGAAACCCAAGCCCCCTCGGACAGTGGACGGATGCCTGGACAGTGTGTCATCCCGCACCGTCTCAGACCATGTCCCCATCAAACAGGAGCCTGCAGTCACGGTGAGTTGGATGAGATGGTGAGAGAGGGAGGACTGACGGAGGATGAGCTGGTGAGAGAGGGGGGACTGACGGAGGATGAGCTGGTGAGAGAGGGAGGACTGACGGAGGATGAGATGGTGAGAGAGGGAGGACTGACGGAGGATGAGCTGGTGAGAGAGGGAGGACTGACGGAGGATGAGCTGGTGAGAGAGGGAGGACTGACGGAGGATGAGATGGTGAGAGAGAGAGGGAGGACTGACGGAGGATGAGATGGTGAGAGAGAGAGGGAGGACTGACGGAGGATGAGATGGTGAGAGAGAGAGGGAGGACTGACGGAGGATGAGATGGTGAGACAGAGAGGGAGGACTGACGGAGGATGAGATGGTGAGAGAGAGAGGGAGGACTGACGGAGGATGAGATGGTGAGAGAGAGAGGGAGGACTGACGGAGGATGAGATGGTGAGAGAGAGAGGGAGGACTGACGGAGGATGAGATGGTGAGAGAGAGAGGGAGGACTGACGGAGGATGAGATGGTGAGAGAGAGGGAGGACTGACGGAGGATGAGATGGTGAGAGAGAGAGGGAGGACTGACGGAGGATGAGATGGTGAGAGAGAGAGGGAGGACTGACGGAGGATGAGATGGTGAGAGAGAGAGGGAGGACTGACGGAGGATGAGATGGTGAGAGAGAGAGAGGGAGGACTGACGGAGGATGAGATGGTGAGAGAGAGAGGGAGGACTGACGGAGGATGAGATGGTGAGAGAGAGAGGGAGGACTGACGGAGGATGAGATGGTGAGAGAGAGAGGGAGGACTGACGGAGGATGAGATGGTGAGAGAGAGAGGAGATGGAAAAGGCCCAAAAAGGCAAATGGTATGAAGTGATTTAGGATGAGGAGTAGGGGACTGGAAAATGAGTAGGGGGGGAAAGGGAATCCGATTTCTTTATCAATTCATTATCCTATGAGCCTCGAGGGTTGGTATTTTTCCTAGCCACTGGGCTTCTGCATTGCTTGCTCTTTGGGGTTTTAGGCTGGGGTATCAGTAAAGAACTGTTGATATAAAAAAAGGTCTTTATAAAGTTTATTTGAATGGTATTTCATCCCTTTATTTCTGTCTCAGCCCAAGCCCACCTGTATGGTCCAGCCCATGACCCACGCACCTCCTGCCGGCAGCCAGCACAGCCAGCGCAGCGTTGAGGAGGAAGAGGAGGAGGAGGAGAAGGTGTGTCTGCCAGGCTTCACAGGCCTGGTCAACCTGGGCAACACATGCTTTATGAACAGTGTCATCCAGTCTCTTTCCAACACCCGGGAACTCAGGGACTACTTTCATGGTCAGTGAGCTCCTCTAATCTTCCTCTTCCCTTCTGTCATTCTTTCATTTAAGTTGAAGTTTTTTACATTCCTTTATGAAATGTGTCTGTAAATATGTATGTAAAAAAATAAAATGTTACATTGCAAGGAATAAATATTTTCATATATATATTTATATACATTTATATATATAATATATTATATATATTTATATATATATATATATATATATATATATATATATATATATATACATTTATACATTTATTTATATATATATACACATATACACATTTATACATTTATATATATATATATATATATATATATATATACATTATATATATATACATTTATATATATATATTTATATATATACATTTATATATATACATTTATACATTTATATATATACATTTATACATTTATATATATATTATATATTTATATACATTTATATTTATATATATACATTTATACATTTATATATATATATATATATATATATATATATACATTTATACATTTATATATATACATTTATATATATTTATATACATTTATATATATATATATTTATATATATATATATATATATATATACACATTTATACATTTATATATATATATATATATATACATTTATATATATATATATATATACACATATACATTTATACATTTATATATATATATATATATATATTTATATATATTTATATATATACATTTATACATTTATATATATATTTATACATTTATATATATACATTTATATATTTATATATATATATTTATACATTTATATATATATATACATTTATATTTATATATATTTATTTATACTATATATTTATATATTTTTATATATTTATATATAAATATATAATAAATAAATAATTAAAATAAATAAAAAAATTCAACAAGTCATTGTATTAATGTTCAGTGAGTGTAGATCGATATGAAATGGTGTTCTCTCACCCTCTGTGTAGACCGGGCGTTTGAGAATGAGATCAACTGTAAGAACCCGTTGGGGACGGGTGGTCGGCTAGCCATCGGGTTCGCTGTGCTGCTCCGGGCTTTGTGGAAGGGTACCCACCATGCCTTTCAGCCCTCTAAGTTAAAGGTGACACTCCACTGTCCTGAGTCCCATCTTTATCTCCCTCCTGTTATTTAATAATATAAAATATATGACATTTAGCAGATGCTATAACCCAAATAGCCTTAGTCTTTATTCTCCAGGTGATCGTATCCAGTAAGATGTCTTTATTCTCCAGGTGATCGTATCCAGTAAGATGTGGTGTGTTTATTCTCCAGGTGATCGTATCCACTAAGATGTGGTGTGTTTATTCTCCAGGTGATCGTATCCACTTAGATATGGTGTGTTTATTCTCCAGGTGATCGTATCCAGTAAGATGTGTTTATTCTCCAGGTGATCGTATCCACTTAGATGTGGTGTGTTTATTCTCCAGGTGATCGTATCCACTTAGATGTGGTGTGTTTATTCTCCAGGTGATCGTATCCACTTAGATATGGTGTGTTTATTCTCCAGGTGATCGTATCCACTTAGATGTGGTGTGTTTATTCTCCAGGTGATCGTATCCAGTAAGATGTCTTTATTCTCCAGGTGATCGTATCCAGTAAGCTGTGGTGTTTATTCTCCAGGTGATCGTATCCAGTAAGATGTGGTGTGTTTATTCTCCAGGTGATCGTATCCAGTAAGATGTGGTGTTTATTCTCCAGGTGATCGTATCCAGTAAGATGTGGTGTGTTTATTCTCCAGGTGATCGTATCCACTAAGATGTGGTGTGTTTATTCTCCAGGTGATCGTATCCACTAAGATGTGGTGTGTTTATTCTCCAGGTGATCGTATCCACTAAGATGTGGTGTGTTTATTCTCCAGGCGATCGTATCCACTAAGATGTGGTGTGTTTATTCTCCAGGCGATCGTATCCACTTAGATGTGGTGTGTTTATTCTCCAGGTGATCGTATCCAGTAAGATGTGGTGTGTTTATTCTCCAGGTGATCGTATCCACTAAGATGTGGTGTGTTTATTCTCCAGGTGATCGTATCCACTTAGATATGGTGTGTTTATTCTCCAGGTGATCGTATCCACTTAGATGTGGTGTGTTTATTCTCCAGGTGATCGTATCCACTTAGATGTGGTGTGTTTATTCTCCAGGTGATCGTATCCAGTAAGATGTCTTTATTCTCCAGGTGATCGTATCCACTTAGATGTGGTGTGTTTATTCTCCAGGTGATCGTATCCAGTAAGATGTGGTGTTTATTCTCCAGGTGATCGTATCCAGTAAGATGTGGTGTGTTTATTCTCCAGGTGATCGTATCCACTAAGATGTGGTGTGTTTATTCTCCAGGTGATCGTATCCAGTAAGATGTGGTGTGTTTATTCTCCAGGTGATCGTATCCACTAAGATGTGGTGTGTTTATTCTCCAGGTGATCGTATCCACTAAGATGTGGTGTGTTTATTCTCCAGGTGATCGTATCCAGTAAGATGTGGTGTGTTTATTCTCCAGGTGATCGTATCCAGTAAGATGTGATGTTTTTATTCTCCAGGCGATCGTGGCGAGTAAGGCCAGTCAGTTTACAGGCTATGCCCAGCACGATGCCCAGGAGTTCATGGCCTTCCTCCTGGATGGACTCCACGAGGACCTGAACCGCATCCAGAACAAACCCTACACAGAGACCGTGGACTCAGACGGACGGCTGGACGAGGTGGGTGAAATAAAGGTTTGAGCAGCACCATAAACAATCACATTTATTTTATAAGACCCCTTTGTGACATCTAAAAAGGTGCTTTACACATATACCTAGCAGGCTAAAACTCCAAAATGGCAATCAATGCAGAGACAGTCATACTTATAACCACACTCACTGTTTCCATTCAGTCCACTTGTCCTGGAAAATGACATGGTGTGTCTGTTTTAAAAGGTGGTGGCAGATGAGGCGTGGCAGAGGCACAAGATGAGAAACGACTCGTTCATCGTAGACCTCTTCCAGGGCCAGTACAAATCCAAGCTCGTCTGCCCAGTGTGCTCCAAGGTAAGACACAAGCAGCGGAATTATTTCAACACAATTAAGCAACACTCCACTGTCTGAATATATCTGGGTGTTCATGTTGAACTGTGTTTTGTATTGAGTCTCAATGGGGGGTTTTCTAGTCTTGGAATGTATCAGTCAAACTCACAGGGATAATACCATAGTTACGGCTATCCACTGCTGAACACAGACCCTGACTGTTGTTTTAGGCATGTCTGCCCCTTAGGCATCATGCGTTTAACCCCCTAATGTCGAAGTCCGCGTGGAAATCTAATTAGCATAATTCAAAAATCCCCATAGAAATCTGTCAGTTTAAGCTAGAGAGATATTTTTTTGCATTGGATGCGTCTCAATCCGCGTATCTTGTACTTCCGCATCTGCGATGAAAGGTTACAGAGCTAGAGGTGTTTGTCAGACCGTGAGACATCACGAAAACCGGTCGTCTGTCATTTCCGAAACAGGTTGTTTCTACACACTAATATGGAAAGGTGAGACTCTTACAAACACGATGGTGTTCTCCGTTTTGCTCTACAACCCCCACAAACATCTTTGCACTCCTCTGAAGTCAGTACAGACCATTAGCCAACTTCTGTCTGTTGCGTCCAAACAGGTTGTTCTACACACTAATATGGAAATGTGAGACTCTCATGAACATTACATGTTGGTTGTTATCTAGGACGCCCACAGGCTTCACAAAACTAGTCTGAAGATCCCCTGGTACCAGTTGAAAAACATGACTGAAAGTACAGAACCAGTCAAAAGTATGGACATGCCTACTCATTCCAGGGATTTTCTTTATTTTTACTATTTTCTACATTGTAGAATAATAGGGAAGACATCAAAACTATGAAATAACACATATGGAATCATGTAGTAACCAAAAAAAAAGTGTTAAACAAATCAAAATATAGTTTATATTTGAGATTCTTCGAAGTAGCCAACGGTTTGCCTTAAAGCTTTGCACTCTCTTGGCACTCTCTGGATTGCTTTTCCAACAATCTTAAAGGAGTTCCCACATAACCTGAGCACTTGTTGGCTGTCAGAACCAACTTCCTTTTTCATATTTTTTGTGGCTATATTCTTCTGTTGTTCCATGTAGTGCATCTGTTATTACATTTTTATTTGATTTAACTAGGCTAGTCAGTTAAGAACAAATTATTATTTACAATGACAGCCAAGGAACAGTGGGTTAACTGCCTTGTTCAGGGGCAACTTTTTGGTTACAGGCCCAACGCTCTAACCACTTGGCTACCTGCTGCCCTGGCATGTGTTTGTATGGGCCAACAACAGTAAGACAACAACAAAAAAATTGATACTTCAATGGGAACTCAAAATTAAAAATCAAATAGCTAAATGATCCTTGGTGTATGACCTTCTTAAAACTATTCCACATAGCTTAGTAGAAATCCCCTCCCCCCGGCTTAGACTCTAATGGGTTAATATGATGAAGATGATTAGAGACTCAGGCCTGTCTGTCGAGCTGCAATGGAGTAAAACCTAATTCAATAATGGATGAAAATGGACCCGTCAGAGTTGGACTAGTAGCGGCTCGGTGTGGGTGGTTTGCTGTGTCGGAGTGGAACTAACTCATTTCTTTAGTGCTGTGATAGAGAGTACGACAACTTTATTCTCCAGGTGATCGTATCCACTAAGATGTGGTGTGTTTATTCTCCAGGTGATCGTATCCACTAAGATGTGGTGTGTTTATTCTCCAGGTGATCGTATCCACTAAGATGTGGTGTGTTTATTCTCCAGGTGATCGTATCCACTAAGATGTGGTGTGTTTATTCTCCAGGTGATCGTATCCAGTAAGATGTGGTGTTTTTATTCTCCAGGTGATGGTATCCACTAAGATGTGGTGTGTTTATTCTCCAGGTGATCGTATCCACTAAGATGTGGTGTCTTTATTCTCCAGGTGATCGTATCCACTAAGATGTGGTGTGTTTAATCTCCAGGTGATCGTATCCACTAAGATGTGGTGTGTTTAATCTCCAGGTGATCGTATCCACTAAGATGTGGTGTGTTTAATCTCCAGGTGATCGTATCCAGTAAGATGTGGTGTGTTTATTCTCCAGGTGATCGTATCCACTAAGATGTGGTGTGTTTAATCTCCAGGTGATCGTATCCAGTAAGATGTGGTGTGTTTAATCTCCAGGTGATCGTATCCACTAAGATGTGGTGTGTTTAATCTCCAGGTGATCGTATCCAGTAAGATGTTTGAATGTTTTGAAAAGTTCAAATGTCCTTCTCTTTCTCCCCAGGTTTCCATAACCTTTGACCCCTTCCTCTACCTTCCCGTGCCCTTGCCCCAGAAGCAGAAGGTCCTCACAGTGTTCTACTTTGCTAAAGAGCCTCACAAGAAACCCATGAAGGTGAGAGGACATATTGGTATCATTCAAATAGCAGATGGCTTCTGTTTTTTTATTTTTTTATTTGAACGATTTTATTTGACTAAGTCTGCTTCCTCTGATTTGTGTCAGTTCCTGGTGAGTGTGAGTAAAGAGAACTCGAGCACAGCCGAGGTCCTGGAGTCCATCTCTCGGAGTGTGAGGATCAAGGCAGAGAACCTGAGATTGGCTGAGGTAGTGAAGAGTCGCTTCCATCGAATCTTCCTCCCATCCAACTCCCTGGACACGCTCTCCTCCTCAGACATGCTCTTCTGCTTCGAAGTGCTGTCTAAGGAGCTGGCCAAGGAGAGGGTGGTGGTGCTCCAAGTCCAGCAGGTAAACATCCAGCAGCCTCTCTTGCCGTCCTATTCGAACCTTAGGGAACTATAACACAAGTCCCTAGTGTGTTACCTAGTGTCTGTCTCTGTGTTCAGCTCATCTGTCTCTCTGCCCCCCCCTCCCCTGTCCAGAGGCCTCAGGTCCCCAGTATTCCCATCTCGAAGTGTGCTGCCTGCCTGAAGCCGCCTCTCTCGGATGAAGAGAAACTGAAGCGATGCACCCGCTGCTACCGCGTGGGTTACTGCAACCAGTGAGTCAATAGCTCACTAAATGTTTGCTGTCTGGCACTAATGACACGGAGGCAATTGAATGAGTTAATCTCCCAATAATAACAGAACTCTTTCCTGTTCTCCTAAATGATTCAGGAATAGAAAAAATATATTAGTTTTGTTTTTAATCCAATCGAACTTTTTTTCAGGGTTTGCCAGAAAAAACATTGGTCCAGCCACAAGGTTCTGTGTGGGCCCAACATAGAGAACGTGGGGCTTCCCTTCCTGGTCAGCGTCCCTGAGTCCAGACTCACCTATGCCCGGCTGTCCCAGCTGCTGGAAGGATACTCAAGGTATCATTGGGATGTTGATGGATGGATATGAATGCTGCTCTTTAGATATCAGTACAACTTTGCTGATTTAACATTGTTGGACTGTCACTGATTTACTATTTGGTCTCTCCTCTTTCCCCCCCATCTCTCTGTGTAGGTATTCAGTTAACGTGTTCCAGCCTCCCTTCCAGTCTGGCAGGACGTCTCCAGAGGTCACCCAGTGCCTGGCTGACCTTCCCCCTCCAGCAGAGACCCCTGAAAGTGTGGGGCCAGGGGATACGGCCAGGGGCGGTGGGGCAGGGGACTCGGAGCAGGAGGGCTCCTCTCTGGTTCCTGAGGCTCCACTAGAGACAGCCCAGGCCTCAGCACATCCAGCCGGAGACCCAGACGCCCTCTCCACCCACACCACAGACTCAGGTTTCATTGAGGCGTCCTCTGACTCCCAGGGAGAGAAGGAGACCTCCTGTGAGAAGGCTGTCAGACCAGAAGGTAAAGGCAAGCATCTTCTAAAATTGACAATCAATAGTATTGTTTTTACTTTTTTCATTACATTTCTCAACTGATTTATATAGACAAATAGTTTTTTTTTTTACCTTACACTATGTTTACAAAAGTATCTATGGTATGTGGACACTCCTTCAAATGAGTGGATTTGGCTATTTTATCCACACCTGTTGCTGATAGGTGTAAAATCGAGCACACCGCCATGCAATCTCCATAGACAAACAGTAAGAATAGCGTTACTGAAGAGAGCAACGACTTTCAACGTGGCACTGTCATAGGATGCCACCTTTTCCAATAAGTCAGTTTGTCAAATTTCTCCCCTGGTCAAATGTAAGTGCTGTTATTGTGAAGTGAAAACATCTAGGAGCAACAACGGCTCAGCCGTGAAGTGGTAGGCCGCACAAGCTCACAGAACGGGAGTGCCGAGTGCTAAAGTGTGTAGCGTGTAAATAAATCGTCTGTCCTCGGTTGCAACGGCAGCACAAGAGCTGTTCGTCGGGAGCTTCATGGAATGGGTTTCCATGGCCAAGCAGCAGCACACAAGCCTAAGATCACCATTCGCAATGCGAAGCGTTGGCTGGAGTGGTATAAAGTTTGCCGCAGTTGGACTCTGGAGCAGTGGAAACGCGTTCTCTGGAGTGATGAACCACGCTTCACCATCTGGCAATCCGATGGACAAATCTAGGCACAAAGCGAGGTCCATACAGAAATGCTTTGTCGAGATCAAAGTGGAAGAACTTAACTGGCCTACACAGAGCCCTGACCTCAACCCCATTGAACACCTTTGGGATGAATTGGAACACCGACTGTGAGCTAGGCCTAATCGCCCAACCTCTCTAACACTCTTGTGGCTGAATGGAAGCAATTCCCCGCAGCAATGTTCCAACATCTAGTGGAAAGCCTTCCCAGAAGAGTGGAGGCTGTTATAGCAGCAAAGGGGGGACCAACTCCATATTAATGCCCATAATTTTGGAATGAGATGTTCGACAAGCAGGTGTCCACATACTTTTGGTTATTTACAAGCATTTCGCTACACTCGCAATAACATCTGCTAACCTTGTGTATGTGACCAATTAAGATGTATTTAGTGGATGTTTTTCCCCGTGGCTCAGGCTGTGTTTTGAGGCTGTGTTTTGTGTCTAGCTGCTGTGACCGGCTACCAGCAACCATCAGAGTCTGCGTCCAGCCACACCTCTCAGTTCTACATCACCGTCCTCCACTCCAACAGCAAGGAGCAGACACTGGAGGAAAAGGGTCAGGGCCCTAATCTCAAACCTGCCCCTCACACCTAGTCCTAGTGTTAAGACAAAGCTTAAACTTTACCATTCAACATTGAACTCCTTTACGATATGTGTTCTAGAATGTCTTCCTGTTGTTTTGTCACGTTTCCCCTTTACCCTAGAAGAGGCCGTTCTGGACCTCCCTGAGGACTCCAGCCTGGAGCTGGTGTGGAAGAACAACGAGCGTCTCAAGGAGTACGTCCTGGTTCGGTCCAAGGAGCTGGAATTTGAAGAGGACCCTGGGTCGGTCAACGAGACAGCCAGGGCTGGACACTTCACCCTGGAGCAGTGCCTCAA
Source organism: Oncorhynchus tshawytscha (assembly GCF_018296145.1). Classification (NCBI taxonomy): domain Eukaryota; kingdom Metazoa; phylum Chordata; class Actinopteri; order Salmoniformes; family Salmonidae; genus Oncorhynchus; species Oncorhynchus tshawytscha. The sequence goes on along the minus strand of NC_056450.1, from coordinate 37,366,635 downwards.
CCTCTTCACTAGGCCTGAGGTGCTGGCACCAGAGGAGGCATGGTAGGAACAACACCACTGATCAATGTAGCCTTCAACATACACTAACATGCAGACATACTCAAACAAATGTAGCCCTACAGTCCCACAATGTCATGGACTAACACACGTACTGCACAGTTAACATTCAGACAGTCCTCTTACTGATTTAGGTGGTGTTTTGATGGATTTACAAACCTAACAAACTCTCTTTCTCTCTGTCCCTATCCTTCCCTCCCTCTCTGCCTCACTCTGCCTCTCGCCTCTGCCTCACTCTGCCTCTCGCCTCTGCCTCACTCTGCCTCTCGCCTCTGCCTCTCGCCTCTGCCTCTCGCCTCTGCCTCTCGCCTCTGCCTCTGCCTCACTCTGCCTCACTCTGCCTCACTTTGCCTCTCGCCTCTGCCTCACTCTGCCTCTCGCCTCTGCCTCACTCTGCCTCACTCTGCCTCTGCCTCACTCTGCCTCTCGCCTCTGCCTCACGCCTCTCGCCTCTGCCTCTCGCCTCTGCCTCTCGCCTCTGCCTCTCGCTCTGCCTCTCGCCTCTGCCTCTCGCCTCTGCCTCTCGCCTCTGCCTCTCGCCTCTGCCTCTCGCCTCTGCCTCTCGCCTCTGCCTCTCGCCTCTGCCTCACTCTGCCTCTCGCCTCTGCCTCTCGCCTCTGCCTCTCGCCTCTGCCTCACTCTGCCTCACTCTGCCTCACTCTGCCTCTCGCCTCTGCCTCTCGCCTCTGCCTCTCGCCTCTGCCTCTCGCCTCTGCCTCTCGCCTCTGCCTCTCGCCTCTGCCTCTCGCCTCTGCCTCTCGCCTCTGCCTCTCGCCTCTGCCTCTCGCCTCTGCCTCTCGCCTCTGCCTCTCGCCTCTGCCTCACTCTGCCTCTCGCCTCTGCCTCTCGCCTCTGCCTCACTCTGCCTCTCGCCTCTGCCTCACTCTGCCTCTCGCCTCTGCCTCACTCCTCTGCCTCTCGCCTCTGCCTCACTCCTCTGCCTCTCGCCTCTGCCTCTTGCCTCTGCCTCTGCCTCACTCTGCCTCTCGCCTCTGCCTCACTCTGCCTCTGCCTCACTCTGCCTCTCGCCTCTGCCTCACTCTGCCTCTCGCCTCTGCCTCACTCTGCCTCTCGCCTCTGCCTCACTCTGCCTCTCGCCTCTGCCTCACTCTCGCCTCTGCCTCTCGCCTCTGCCTCACTCTGCCTCTCGCCTCTGCCTCACTCTGCCTCTGCGCCTCTGCCTCTCGCCTCTGCCTCACTCTCGCCTCTGCCTCGCCTCTGCCTCACTCTGCCTCTCGCCTCTGCCTCACTCTGCCTCTCGCCTCTGCCTCACTCTGCCTCTCGCCTCTGCCTCACTCTGCCTCTCGCCTCTGCCTCTCTCTCGCCTCTGCCTCTCGCCTCTGCCTCACTCTGCCTCTCGCCTCTGCCTCTCTCTCTCCTCTCTGCCTCTCTTGCTCGCTCAGGTACTGTCCAAAGTGCCAGCAGCACAGAGAGGCCTCCAAGCAGCTGCTGCTATGGCGTCTGCCCAACGTCCTCATCATCCAGCTCAAACGCTTCTCCTTCCGCAGTTTCATCTGGAGGGACAAGATCAACGACATGGTCGACTTCCCCGTCAGGTATAGTTGAAGTCGGAAGTTTACAAACACCTTAGCCAAATACATTTAAACTCAGTTTTTCACAATTCCTGACATTTAATCCTAGTACATCTTTCCTGTCTTAGGTTGGTTTGGATCATCAGAATAATAGTAGAGTGATTTATTTCAGCTTTTATTTCTATCTTTCATCACATTCCCAGTGGGTCAGAAGTTTACATACACTCAATTAGTATTTGGTAGCATTGCCTTTAAATTCTTTAACTTGGTTCAAAAGTGTTGTGTAGCCTTCCACAAGCTTCCCACTATAAGTTGGGTGAATTTTGTCCCATTCCTCCTGACAGAGCTGGTGTAACTGAGTCAGGTTTGTTGGCCTCCTTACTCGCACACACTTTTTCAGTTCTGCCCACAAATTATCTATAGGCTTGAGGTCAGGGCTTTGTGATGGCCACTCCAATACCTTGACTTTGTTGTCCTTAAGCCATTTTGCCACAACTTTGGAAGTATGCTTGGTTATTGTCCATTTGGAAGACCCATTTGTGACCAAGATTTTAGTTCCTGAGTGATGTCTTGAGATGTTGCTTCAATATATCCACATCATTTCCCTTCCTCATTATGCCATCTATTTTGTGAAATGCTCCAGTCCCTCCTGCAGCAAAGCACCCCCACAACATGATGATGCCACCCCCGTGCTTCACTTTTGGGATGGTGTTCTTCGGCTTGCAAGCCTCCCCCTTTTTCCTCCAAACATAACGGTGGTCATTATGGCCAAATGGTTCTATTTTTGTTTCATCAGACCAGAGGACATTTCTCCAAAAAGTATGATCTTTGTCTCCATCTACAGTTGCAAACCGTAGTCTGGCTTTTTTATGGCGGTTTTGGAACAGTGGCTTCTTCCTTGCTGAGCGGCCATTCAGGTTATGTCGATATAGGACTTGTTTTATTGTGGATATAGATACTTTAGTACCTGTTTCCTCCAGCATCTTCACAAGGTCCTTTGCTGCTGTTCTGGGATTGATTTGCACTTTTCGCACCAACGTACATTCACCTGTAGCGGTATGGCGGTTGCATAGTCACATGGTGTTTATACTTGCGTACTATTGTTTGTACAGATGAACGTGGTACCTTCAGGCGTTTGGAATTTGCTCCAAAGGATGAACCAGACTTGTGGAGGTCTACAATAATTTTTCTGAGGTCTTGGCTGATTTCTTTTGAATTTCCCATGATGTCAAGCAAAGAGGCACTGAGTTTGATGGTAGGCCTTGAAATACATCCACAGGTCCACCTCCAATTGACTCAAATGATGTCAATTAGCCTATCAGAAGCTTCTAAAGTCATTACATAATTTTCTGACATTTTCCAAGCTGTTTAAAGGCACAGTCAACTTAGTGTATGTAAACTTCTGATCCAATGGAATTGTGATACAGTGAATTATAAGTGAAATAATCTGTCTGTAAACAATTGTTAGAAAAACTACTTGTCATGCACAACTTGCCAAAACTATAGTTTGTTAACAAGACAATTGTGGAGTGGTTGAAAAACGAGTTGTAATGACTCAAACCTAAGTGCATTTAAACTTCTGACTTCAACTGTAAATAACATATTATAAACACAACTTCTCATATTATTCCCTTAATCACACTGACCCTGCACTCAATGACTTGAGGGTGAATTCACTCAAACATGTAGTTTTAAATATTTATACAAACACAGATTTACAGCTTGTTTTCTTGTCTTTCAGGAACCTGGACCTCAGTAAGTTCTGTATTGGTCAGAAGGACGACATGCAGCAGCCACCCATCTATGACCTCTATGCAGTCATCAATCACTACGGGGGCATGATCGGAGGTCACTACACTGCCTACGCACGCCTGCCCAGCGCCCAGAACAGCCAGCGCAGTGATGTTGGTGAGTGACTCTGTTTGACTGAAGTAGGCTCTACTGTATTTTAGTAGGCTCTACTGTATTTTAGTAGGCTCTATTGTATTTTAGTAGGCTCTACTGTATTTTAGTAGGCTCTACTGTATTTTAGTAGGCTCTACTGTATTTTAGTAGGCTCTACTGTATTTTAGTCGGCTCTACTGTATTTTAGTCGGCTCTACTGTATTTTAGTCGGCTCTACTGTATTTTAGTCGGCTCTACTGTTATATTCTGTTCATACTGTTAAAATGATCTCACCTGCCGTCCTCACCTCTACTCTTCCTCCACCCTCTCCCTCCACCTCCCCACTCCTCTTCCTTCCTCCTCTTCCTCCTCCCCCTATTCTCTCCTACACCTTCCCCCTCACCTTCCACCTCCCCTTCCTACACGACCCCCCCCACCCCCAGGCTGGCGTCTTTTTGATGACAGTACGGTGACGATGGTGGAGGAGAGCCAGGTGGTGACACGCTATGCCTACGTGCTGTTCTACCGCCGCCGCAACTCCCCTGTGGAACGACCACCTCGCTTACTGGGGGCCGAGTCCCCCACCTCTGCAGGAGCTAGCGCCAGCCAGGTGAGGGCGCCATTCTCTACTTCTGAGAGTATCCCTTAGGGAAGTACCAGTATCCATTACATGGTAGTAGAAAAACTCCTCGAGGAATAGTGCATCATGAGGGATTCAATTAAACTCGGCCCAACATGACTCGTTTTGAGGTAGATTTAAATTTCCTGAGATTATATTTTCACCACATGAGTGAGATGTATCACTGTGTTCATTCATCTAGTCGTCTTCATGCAGTGATATTTAGTTGGTTGCTTGTGGTGCTTTTAGAGAAATGAGAAATGATCTCAGTTGTCATTGACAGAGTAATGTGTTTTCTGCTTCTTAAGCTGTGATTGAGAGAAAGAAGATGGATCTAATCTGTTTCAAGGCCATTGGTTTGTTCATCAAGAGTTTTATGCTAGTTTCTAAATTGAATAGCGGCTTTGGAGAAAAGCTGTGCACACTTGTTTCAACTTATTATCCTGAAGTGCCAGACATTGGCTTTCTCTTGTCCCCTTTATCTGATCTGTTTTGGCATCTAAGCAGCACAGTTTTCTGTCCAAATGCTGAAAACAAAGTGAATTGCCTCAGAATTGATAAGGGCTGTATGTATTCATAGCTATTAGGCTGTATGTATTAGGTTGTATGTATTTAGCTATTTAATGCCTGTGAAAATGATTAGATGTATGGTGCATTTTTCTTGTACTCTGATTTAATTAATCTACAAAAAAATATATTTTATTTAATGTATCTATTAGCTAACTGTTGAAAAGAAAGATGTGATAGTTTGTCTATCCATGTGTTTTCTGAGAGACACCCCTCACATCGCTCTGAGCTGTCCTCATGCTGTTCCTTGAAAGAGTCTGGCTTGTCCTTGACCCTGTGGCCTGTGACACCGTTAATATATTAGACAGAGTGGAGTGGAAGGGGAGTGGTTTGCTGGAGGTCTGGCTGTGGTGAGGTGGCGTTGCTTTAGGAAGAACCAAGCCTTTCCCTGAAGCTGACACAGGTTTCCGCCATCGCAGGCATCTCTGATATGGCAGGAACTGGAGCAGGAAGAGGAGGGTGTTGAAGAGGGCCCCCGGGGCCTGTTCCGTCCCAGGCTGGGGAGGAGAAGAGCAGCCAGGAGGGAGGATGGGGTGGAGGGGCAGGTGTGGCGGCTGCTGCGCCAAAGGATCCCGCATTATTCCGATGACGACTGTGTCCGATATTTTGTGCTGGGTACCTTGGCTGCTGTACTAGCGTTGTTAGTGAACCTACTCTACAGAGCCAACTGGGGCTAAGCGGCCAGTATCACACCCCACACATACACGCTTGTATACTAAAGCAATAAGGCACGAGAGGGTGTGGTATATGGCCAATATACCACGGCTAAGGGATGTTCTTATGCACGTCACAACGCGGAGTTCCTGGACACAGCCCTAAGCCGTGGTATATTGGCCATATACCACAAACCACCGAGGCACCTTATTGCTATTATAAACTGGTTACTGAAATAATTAGAGCAGTAAGAATACCAGTTTTGTCATCCCCGTGGTATATGGTCTGATATACCACGGCTGTCAGCCAATCAGCATTCAGGACTCGAGCCAACCAGTTTATAAATAGGCTTATATACAAAAAAATGTAAAGTCTAATGAAATATCCATGCCAATACGAAAACATTTTGTTTTGTAGATGGCCTATAAATCAATATGCTGCTGAACACATTCAAAATGTTAACTAAATTATACACTGCATATCTGTTAATCAAGTCCAATAGCATCTACTAGTAACTTGGCTCAGCAAGGCTTGGCCTTCTTATTTACTGCAGTCCATAATGTATGTCCCTATAAGATACGTTAAATTCTAGTTCAAACCTAATTCAGCCTTTTATGTGTCCATGCCAAGTGTCTCTCGCTCTCATGTAGGTTTTCAGTACAAAAATCTGAAATGCGTGTTTCGTAATGGTTAGTCCTATGTTTTTGCACAAGAGATGCTGCGGAGAGGACTTGAACTAGGGTATAGGGTTTAAGTCCTACTGTGATAGTGTTGAGTGGGTGAGGGAATAAGATATTGTAATCCTTTAGCTCCATCCCAGGGTGGTATGATGGGCTCCGCCTTGCTTTGTGCAGTCATAACTTTGTACTGTAACCTGAAGACAGCTAAAATGTGTGTTTTGCTTTAATGAATACAGAGTGTTTTAGACTCACTGTAAGCTAGTATGTGCCTTCTGCTTGTTTGTCACACTGCTGATTTATTTTTGATTTTATGTTGTCAATGGTAAGCTCTTAATTCAGCGGTTGTATTGTTTTCTGTCCACTAGAGTTGGGCTCAATTCGAATTGGAGGCTGTTAATTCAGGAAGTGATTTGAATTTAAAATTCAGACATGTATTTTTATTTTATTTTTCGAAATAGATAACTTTTACTTTTCAGTTTATTGAGAAGTCATTGAAAATAAATGCTATTTTTTTTCTTCAGATTATTGCATTGTAGGTTTTGTTTACTTCCTTCCTGTTTACTTCCTGAATTGTGACTGCCTTGTGTTCGAATTGAGCCCAACCCTGCTGTTCATACGTTTTCCTTATCCTTGTCAGACTTCATGAAAGCCACTTGTTTAACCTTTTTAAATGTGCTTCTTTTTTTGGGGGTGAAATAGCTAGATATGTCAGAGCTTTACGACTGTTTGTGCAAAATAATAAGTGCGCTGATGTACAGTATGAAGCTGAAGCTTAGTAGTGACGTTGACTCATTAGGTGGACGGCATCTGCTTTCTATCAATGAAAATTGCAACACTTAATGATTATCTGTGTTGCTGGTATATGGACTAACCTTCTGTAACAGTGTTGTAGTAATATGTTAAAGTCTCAGGGATATCACACTGCACTCTGTCATGCCTCTCCAGCTGTTGATGGGCTTGGAGGCCAGGTATTACCACCATCTGCTTTCAATGCCCAATATGTCTCAGCGGTTTATCCAGTGGTTTGCCTCAGTCAAATGTCCACACAAGGAAATGTGAATTATAAAGGCTCCCTACAGATGGCAAAGATTCCCTATGGTTGTGGGTGTAAAGTGAAAGTTACTGATGTAAGGAAGTGTATATTTTATAGCAGAAATATTTACTAGATTGCTGTATAGAAATTGTACAATTTTAAATGTAATCTTAATAGTCGCTATTATTTAAAAAAGAAAGTGGGACATTTCCTAGCAATAATGTGTACAGGTCCTTCCATCTTAATGCTGCCACAATAAACCAACACTTGTACTACTTTTCAAAATAAAATGTCAACCTTTATGCTGTCTTAATGAATATTATTTTTAGTAAACAAACATGGAAATCGTCCATCCAATTGGAACTGGGTTTTGTTAGTGGCTGCAAGGAATATGTCCGTCAGTCCAGTGCGTTTATGCTTTTGGATGGGTAACAGACCAGATGGGTCTGGTCTTCCTGAAAGGGAACTGGTCCACAGAAAAGCATGATTTGTAACACTGCTTTATTTTACAGGCCTCTGGCCAGGCACTCTTTGGGACTGACCTGGACCCTGAAGGACCCCCTCCGCTGACCCCAGAGGTGACCTCTGAGCTGTTTGGACACTCTGGCGAATGTGCTGCTCTGTCCTACAGTAACATGGAGGAGGTGGACTAAGGTGTGACTGAAGCTCCACCGAGCTGGCATAAGGCTCCAGCTGTGGACCGATGCCAGCAGCAACATTGGAAAATACACTCCTCAGTAAACAACACTAATAAACTGGACGTCTTCAAAGCGTCCCCTCAGTGGTGCAATGCTAAACATGTCAGAAGTGGATTTGTGGGGAAGGAAGGACCAGTACATGTCACCACAGATGTGGTGGACATACCAGCTCATGCTGTTTATGTAGTAATATTCATGCAACACATTTATGCACACGTGTGTGCGCCCACACACACACACACACACACAGCGTGTTTGCACATACAACAAAAGCCTCCACACACTCCTGTTTCCCCAGAGCCTCCGGGTTGCAGCCTGTTGGCTGATGGAAGAGCCCACCTAGACAATGTTGGTGGCCATGCCGCTTATGACCCCCTTTTATCCCATGATAAAAGGGTGTCTGGTTCAGAGGTCACAAAGGGTGTGGCTAACATCAAACAACCCCCCCCAGCCTGTTGGGATTGAGGGAAAATTGTGATGTGAGAGGAGTGGACATGTGTGTCTGGGTGTGTAAGCATTTGAGTGTGGTTTTTCCCCACTTCTCATCAAGGTTTAGTCTGGTCTGTGTTGTGATTCTGTAAGCTGGGTACCGATATAGTGTAATGGGTGCAGAAGTTGTTTATTTTATGTTCATACAGAGGACAAAAAGTAACTGTCTTTCTGTTGACTATTTTCATACCACATCTGGATTTAGTTGCTTTGCTTTAGATTTTAAAACATTTTAAAAACATTTTTACTTTGTAATTTATCCAATCCTGTGGATGTAATTTTTTGGGAAGAAACTAACTTGATACACACTGAAATGTGCAGATGTGTAGATACACAGTAGCCGTACAATAGAATGCTGTTACCACTTCTGCTACATATCTTCATTTCTGTTTGAGTACTCTTGTATACCCCTCCCTTCATTTGTATTGGACTGCATATATAACGTTGGGGGTTAATGAGAATGTGTATAAGATTATACATTGTTAATATAAATTAAACACTTTTTGAGAAGCGCAAACGGGTTATTTGAATACACACTCTGATTCAGTAGGAACTTGAATAAAGTTGCCTGGAAACTTTTTTTTTTACCCTCCGTTTCTACCATTTTCTGTGTTTAAATTGTTGGTCCTCCAACCTGCACTTCTTTTACATGGCGCTTGTTACTGTATTTGCTTTCAGACTCCACACATTATGCAGAGAGAAGAAGAAGAAACGACGGTTTCAGAAAGTAAACTCAAACACTTTTTTTCTGTCAAAATAAGTTGGCAGAGTGATTGTATTTGTATGTGGATAGTTGTACAAATGTAGAGCTACAAATCTACGATTGGTTAAAAGATTTACGAGGATCTCTGGTTTCAGTAACATACCGAGTTAGCTAGTTCAACCCTCACGCAATTTACTGACAAATTGGCTCGTTATTTAGTCAAGGAAAATCAGGTGTTGACAACCGATCATTCGGGACTGGAGCTCCTCATGTCAGACGGCGACAAGACCGGTGATCATCCCTCTAAACCACGGGGACGGTCGTAATGAGTATGACCCGTTTGATGAGCGGTGTACTCCACACGCCAAAGGAAATGTCAATGAATATAACGGGTGTACCACTGAAGAAGATCTCAAGGGTTGTCTCTAAAGAAGAAAAAGCTTGTCCTTCATGTTGATCTCAATAACACCATATTGGTGTCTGACGCCGTGACAAGTCAAGGAACTATTGCAGCCTTGGATTATTTTATTTAAATTGTGACATGGGGACAAATGAGAACGGTAATTCAACCGGGTTGCAATATAGGTGACGAGGTCAAGGGACCGCAGTCAGGGGACCTCAGTTATCCTAAATAGCGGTTGTGACTAGATGGGAGTACAACTGCGACCGGAAGTGACTTTTCGTAGCAGGTTGATGCCGGTTTAGCTAGCCCTAACCCCATCTCATAATTACCCTAACATACTACATCAATTTTCCTAACCTGGTACGAAACAGTCTCTCCTGGTCGTAGCTGTATACTGCCTAGTCAAAACTCTAAATAGCCATTTTCTACATGTAGGCAGTTTTATTTTGGAGGTAGAACAGTGTTCTACAAGCTATAATGAATGAGAGTGATCCAAAATATTTTTCAAGGAGCAGATGCCCCAAAACTAACCTTTTGCTGTAAATGACATGACAATTCAATAAGTGGAATCATTGCCATTGTGTGCCAACCTGCCACGATGGTGCCATTGCTGAGTGTAATTGCCAAACATCGGTCTCTTTCTGTTGTCTGTAGGTAAATGGGATTGGATGAGTGACTCACCTCAACTCCCACCATGTGAGTGTGCTGTCTGCTATCACTCCTAGTTTGGCCCGGGTGGCAGGCTTCACCTGCTCCGCTGCAGGTCGGCAGTTCAGAGGGGTGCTGGACGAGCACCTAGCCATGCTGTACTTTCCGGAGGGGAACACGGAGCTGGCTGTGAAGGGGGAGGAAGGGCAGCTGTACCACTGGAGCCTACCCTCCTCCTTCCAGCTACTGAAGGATCTGGTGGCAGACGGGAAGGGACTTTTCCATCTTGTTCCTTACCTTTTGGCTGAGACCTTCCTCGCGTGCTGTCTTCTGTGTCCCGTGCCCTCACCCAGTGCTCCCACCCACTGTTCCCCCGACCTCCCAGCCCTTAAGGTATGATGAGTGCTTTGGGTGGGGGAGGGTGTGATGCTGGATGTGGTATCATTAGGACAATAGCTACAATGACTGTGTTGTCCTGGCATTTTACCAAGCTCTTACTAACTGCCTTATTAAATGGACGCGTTGCTCGTATCATAATCATACTGTTATGTTAGCTACTCTGCCAATAGTCCAGTCATTGCACTCATTACTCATTATAGGCTGCTACCTGTTGTCATTGTAGGCTGTTACCTGTTGTCATTGTAGGCTGTTACCTGTTGTCACTGTAGGCTGCTACCTGTTGTCATTGTAGGCTGTTACCTGTTGTCATTGTAGGCTGTTACCTGTTGTCATTGTAGGCTGTTACCTGTTGTCACTGTAGGCTGTTACCTGTTGTCATTGTAGGCTGTTACCTGTTGTCACTGTAGGCTGTTACCTGTTGTCATTGTAGGCTTTTACCTGTTGTCACTGTAGGCTTTTACCTGTTGTCACCCTGTTGTCACTGTAGGCTTTTACCTGTTGTCATTGTAGGCTTTACCTGTTGTCACTGGGCTGTTACCTGTTGTCATTGTAGGCTTTTACCTGTTGTCATTGTAGGCTGTTACCTGTTGTCACTGTAGGCTGCTACCTGTTGTCATTGTAGGCTGTTACCTGTTGTCATTGTAGGCTGTTACCTGTTGTCATTGTAGGCTTTTACCTGTTGTCATTGTAGGCTGTTACCTGTTGTCATTGTAGGCTGTTACCTGTTGTCATTGTAGGCTGTTACCTGTTGTCATTGTAGGCTGTTACCTGTTGTCATTGTAGGCTGTTACCTGTTGTCATTGTAGGCTGTTACCTGTTGTCATTGTTGTTACCTGTTGTCATTGTAGGCTGTTACCTGTTGTCACTGTAGGCTGTTACCTGTTGTCATTGTAGGCTTTTACCTGTTGTCACTGTAGGCTTTTACCTGTTGTCATTGTAGGCTTTTACCTGTTGTCACTGTAGGCTTTTACCTGTTGTCATTGTAGGCTTTTACCTGTTGTCACTGTAGGCTGTTACCTGTTGTCATTGTAGGCTTTTACCTGTTGTCATTGTAGGCTGTTACCTGTTGTCACTGTAGGCTGCTACCTGTTGTCATTGTAGGCTGTTACCTGTTGTCATTGTAGGCTGTTACCTGTTGTCATTGTAGGCTGTTACCTGTTGTCATTGTAGGCTGTTACCTGTTGTCACTGTAGGCTGCTACCTGTTGTCATTGTAGGCTTTTACCTGTTGTCATTGTAGGCTGTTACCTGTTGTCATTGTAGGCTGTTACCTGTTGTCATTGTAGGCTGTTACCTGTTGTCATTGTAGGCTGTTACCTGTTGTCACTGTAGGCTGCTGTCACTGTAGGCTGTTACCTGTTGTCATTGTAGGCTGTTACCTGTTGTCATTGTAGGCTGTTACCTGTTGTCACTGTAGGCTGCTACCTGTTGTCATTGTAGGCTGTTACCTGTTGTCACTGTAGGCTGCTACCTGTTGTCACTGTAGGCTGCTACCTGTTGCAGCTTGTCATTTAGAGGCTGCTACTGTGTTACAGGTGGCATTTAGAGGCTGCTACTGTGTTACAGGTGGCATTTAGAGGCTGCTACTGTGTTAAAGCTTGTACAGGTGTCATTGCTACTCAGAGGTGAGTCATAATTATTTGAGAGTAGTGTGGGGGGGTGGGGGGGATATAGTGGTCAAAATTCTTACAAGTCTTAAATCTTGTTCGAGGAACAATGCCTTTTAAGACCAACTCACAGAAGGTCATTCACGGTGAGATGTATTATGGGTGCCTGGTGTGTGGTGCTACTCCCCTGGGTACAGAGTGGCTGCAGTCCCTTGTCATCCCCCTCAGTGTGTTCCTGTACCAGTTAGTTTACTGGAGCAGAACACATCGGTTTCTGCAGGGGGGAGGCTCAGAGGCTGACTTACACAGTTAGCTGCAGTTTAAAAACATCCACATGATAACTTATTCAAACTGTCAAGGACTATTTGTGTAGGAATATCGGCAGGGAGGGTGAAAGAAGATAATTTGATTCAGAAGAACTTGCAGGATGACCTGTAAACTTGGTTTTGTTTATTCTCATTCTAAAAGGATACTCTAAAGCAGAGTTTCCCATACTCTGGGCCCCCCCGGGTGCGTTTTGGTGTTTGCCCTAGCTCTACACAGCTGATGCCAGGCGGTGCCAGGATCGAGTTTGGGAAACTCTGCTCTAATGTCCAGACAATTTTAATGTTTTCCGATTGATACCTGATAGACACTGTAAACCCTTTCATATCTAATGCCCCGCTGCTGGTAGAGTATGAGCCACGTTAAAGCAGACTGTGTTCGTTGTAATGAATTATTTATAAGGTAATAGGAACATACTTATACTCAAAATTATTAATCTAACTATTTACTAATCCATTATAAATGCTTTACTAGAAGGTGGGATTATATAGTGCTGCCCTTTCTCCTCCCTCCCAGCTGAGTGTGTTTGAGACACCAGGCCAGATCCACTGCAGTATGAAGTGGGTGGTTCTGACCAGGCCAGATCCTCTGTAGTAAGAAGGGGTGGTTCTGACCAGGCCAGATCCTCTGTAGTAAGAAGGGGGTGGTTCTGACCAGGCCAGATCCTCTGTAGTAAGAAGGGGTGGTTGTGACCAGGCCAGATCCTCTGTAGTAAGAAGGGGTGGTTCTGACCAGGCCAGATCCGTTGTAGTAAGAAGGGGTGGTTCTGACCAGGCCAGATCCTCTGTAGTAAGAAGGGGGTGGTTCTGACCAGGCCAGATCATCTGTAGTAAGAAGGGGGTGGTTCTGACCAGGCCAGATCCTCTGTAGTAAGAAGGGGTGGTTCTGACCAGGCCAGATCCTCTGTAGTAAGAAGGGGTGGTTCTGACCAGGCCAGATCCGTTGTAGTAAGAAGGGGTGGTTCTGACCAGGCCAGATCCTCTGTAGTAAGAAGGGGGTGGTTCTGACCAGGCCAGATCCTCTGTAGTAAGAAGGGGTGGTTCTGACCAGGCCAGATCCGTTGTAGTAAGAAGGGGTGGTTCTGACCAGGCCAGATCCTCTGTAGTAAGAAGGGGGTGGTTCTGACCAGGCCAGATCATCTGTAGTAAGAAGGGGTGGTTCTGACCAGGCCAGATCCTCTGTAGTAAGAAGGGTGGTTCTGACCAGGCCAGATCCTCTGTAGTAAGGCCAGATCCTCTGTAGGGGGGGTGGTTCTGACCAGGCCAGATCATCTGTAGTAAGAAGGGGGTGGTTCTGACCAGGCCAGATCCTCTGTAGTAAGAAGGGGTGGTTCTGACCAGGCCAGATCCTCTGTAGTAAGAAGGGGTGGTTCTGACCAGGCCAGATCCGTTGTAGTAAGAAGGGGTGGTTCTGACCAGGCCAGATCCTCTGTAGTAAGAAGGGGGTGGTTCTGACCAGGCCAGATCCTCTGTAGTAAGAAGGGGGTGGTTCTGACCAGGCCAGATCCGTTGTAGTAAGAAGGGGTGGTTCTGACCAGTCCAGATCCGGGGCACCATTCCAAAAGGCTTGAAGTCTTATGACACTAATGGGGGTGCCCTAGTTTGCTGGCAAGCTCATACATCTTTGAATCATCATCAGGTCATTTAGTCTTAAGTATCACAGTAATTGTAATAGAGAAGTTGTGTTCTGTATTGACCTCCATGAAGGTTTCAGTGTTTCGTGATGTAGTCAGGGCACTGATCTCTCTCTCTGTAGGTTGGCCAGGAACACCTACACTCCTTCCTGGGAGGAAAGCTTCGGTGCCGGGACCCCTTCGACCAGGAAGTCAGAGCACATATTCATAGATGACAACATCCGGCAGAATGATGAGGACATCGTTGCCCATCCAAAAGTATGTTTTTTTTTTCTCGGTTCATGTTCTTTTGGATGTTTTGTGCGTACTCATATGGATGTGGATTTGCAGATCCAGTATGTTTTAAATGTCCTCACATGGTGTTTATGTTCTTGGTCCATGTCTGATTCTGAAGGTGTTCCTGGACTGAGACGGCTCAGAGACCTGCATATAGCCTCCACCTCACAGCTGTATGACCTACGTCTGGTCCAGAACGACCGTTCAGAGCCATCTAAGACCTAGTGTATTTTAGCCAGCTATGACAGGAACCTCCAGCATGGGGCAGGCTAGAGTGGTGTGTCTGCAGCCTATAGCTCCAGGGTGAGGGCTTGGGTTGGGGGAACTCATTGGGTCTGCTGGTTGAAGGTAACTGCTGTAGTTGCTCAAACTCCTTCTCTAAGTTCAGTGTACTCAGGGTGTGTGATACTGACAACCATTATATTACAAATGTAGAAGACGGCTGTTTTTAAAATAAAAATAGGTCAGAACTAGGTCATCAATGTAAAGGCATTGTTTACGTATACCAAATTCTGTTAAGAATATACAAGTCATATACCTCACTGTTTCTAATATCACAACGAGAGAGTTACATGGTTGAGCAGTGAAACTCTGTTATAACTTCACACGTGCTCTTATCTAAAGACATGCTTCAGTTAGAACCCCAGTTAGTCTTACTGTTTGACTATTTATAATGGCATTACAATGGATGAGCTTGAAACAGCTAAGCCCTAGTTTAATTTGGGTGTATTTGGTTTGTGGGTTTGTTTGCGCTGGAATTGATTTAACTTTCTTTGGAAGCGCTCTTATGTGGAAACACTATTCCTAATGATATATCCAGGGAATGTGTTTCACACTTTTTGTGGATGGTCGTGTTGGAGATTTATATGACTTATTTTTAAGCTTGAAGGGGGGTTTGCCATTTGACTACTGCAAAATCGAGACACCTTTTCTAAGTAACCCATCACAATGGCTGGTGGGTAATTGATGAAGATGGGGCACAATCAGGCCTTTGACTGCAGTACATAACTGAGACGGTTCAATTCTAAGAAACAGGCGAATGGGCTGTTGTTGCTAGGGCAACAGTCATGTTTGATAGGAGACACATTCAGACTGTATATTTGAACCGACGGCTGTGTATCTGGATGTACTTTGTGTGTTCTTGTATGTCATTGTCTCAAGGCAGATAGTGTAACTAATCGTCTGCGTTGACTGTCAGTCGGGGGTGACGTAGGATTGACGCCACCTGACGTAAGACAATGCTTGTATGTTTCGTGGTGAACATTCTAAACTATCAGCTTGTACTCATGTGGAGTTCAATAGAGCTGTGTGGAGGAAAATGTTTGTTTCTTTTTTGTGCCACAGACACACTGTGTATGGGAATTTACTGATCAAATATTGATTAGTTAGGGTGTTACTGTCACCTAAAAGCACTATCGATTTCCCCTCAGGCCTTTTGGATACAGTTAAGTTGTGAACAAGTGATTGATTATCAGCCTACAGGGTGAAGACTAATGATGGATCTAGGGGAACTAATCAATCAGGGATCATCAGCAGAGCAGGGTGTGAGGTTACGTTTAAAGTGTGATTATTGCTATTATTGACGTTTTATTATTAGGGGAGTTACTAACAGTGATAATTCAACTTCGAACAGAGTGGCTGCGGTTCTGGATTTTCTGGAACACAGGAGTTTTGGACTAAATATACAGAGATTTCTGCACATGTGTAAGATCCGCTGCGTGCCCTACCCCTCCCCGAGTCCTTCCAGCTGCTGCTCTGTGATCACTCACCCCATGACTCCGCTGCCTGCCCTACCCCTCCCGAGTCCTTCCAGCTGCTGCTCTGTGATCACTCACCCCATGACTCCGCTGCCTGCCCTACCCCTCCCCGAGTCCTTCCAGCTGCTGCTCTGTGATCACTCACCCCATGACTCCGCTGCCTGCCCTACCCCTCCCGAGTCCTTCCAGCTGCTGCTCTGTGATCACTCACCCCATGACTCCGCTGCCTGCCCTACCCCTCCCCGAGTCCTTCCAGCTGCTGCTCTGTGATCACTCACCCCATGACTCCGCTGCCTGCCCTACCCCTCCCCGAGTCCTTCCAGCTGCTGCTCTGTGATCACTCTCCCCATGACTCCGCTGCCTTCCAGTCCTTCCAGCTGCTGCTCTGTGATCACTCACCCCATGACTCCGCTGCCTGCCCTACCCCTCCCCGAGTCCTTCCAGCTGCTGCTCTGTGATCACTCTCCCCATGACTCCGCTGCCTGCCCTACCCCTCCCCGAGTCCTTCCAGCTGCTGCTCTGTGATCACTCACCCCATAACTCCGCTGCCTGCCCTACCCCTCCCCGAGTCCTTCCAGCTGCTGCTCTGTGATCACTCACCCCATGACTCCGCTGCCACTTGTTCAAGCAAATGTAGTTCTTTGTCTTTTGTAACAGAAGGTAAACATAAGCACGACGTAACAGGCAGTCTAGAGTTTTCATGTTCTTTTGTCAGGAGTGGAGTTAGCCTACTAGATGTACACAACATATCAACAAGCTAGACACGAACACACAGTCCATAGCGATGTAATGTGCAAACAGAGTTCTCAGGGTGTGTACAGATTTTGGGCTGGGTAAAACCCCTCGTCTCATCCTTTTTGGTAAAGCGTATATAGTAAAAAGAGAACACGTGCAGAATGTGATTTGGATCCTTAGCTTTGTGAAAGAAGTTCCCGGAGGGGCGGGGCAGGGGCGAAAACTCAGTATTCGTAACCTCAGACATAATTTAATGGAGGGTCAGAAATGCACGTATAATAATTGCCATGATGTTGGCTTCAGGGACTTGGAGAGAGAAAACAGCTGGACAAACATTCCTTCTGGAAAATAGTTAGTAATAACATCGTATTAAATAGTTGATACACTACATGTGACAGGACACTTGCAATCTGAAATGACATTCTAGTGGAGTTGACCGTGTGGTTACTGGACAGTATACTGTGGTCCTATCTCTGCAGTGCAGACTGACCAGGCTGGGCACATCCAATCAACACCTCTGATCTCCAGCACAATGTGTACAGAGTTGGTTAATCTGATGTACTGGCCATAGTTGTTTGCAGAAGCAGACGCTGATTGCAGAAGCAGACGCTGTGTCCTCTCATTACAAGCCAAACGATGAGGCACAGTGTGTACAGTAGGAAGACTCTTCTCTCACTGTTCACCAGATAGTGTGTGTTCAGTGTGTAATGGTCTGTACATAATACCAAGTACTATTTCACTCTGACTTCCAGGTACAGGTCTCTAGGGGAATAATACGACTTGTTGTAGTCCTTGTCAGATCTACTTTATATATATGAAGCCTCAATGGCTTGACTGTCTCTAAACACACACGTTAACATGTTTTACCTTCCACAAATAAAATATTTGTATCTTTCTTTTATGATGTTTATTTTGGGCACACATCAGCATGTCAGGATCTTATGCAGCGCTATGCTGTGGAATTACCAAATGGACATCTAATATAGAACCGACACAATTATCTCTCATTGTGGAATAGAATTTAGGGATGCATTTCATTTGATGACATTAGGTTTCATTAGGTTGATCTGGAACATGATGAGGCCTACTGTACGCCACCCTAGATGCAGACTCCACCTCGTGGTTCCAACTTCCTCAAGATGGCAGTGGAGATTCTGGATATTTGGGCTTTACACATCAATCTCAGGTGAGGCTAAATGAGATGTGCAACACGCATTTCAAACTATACTGAACAAAAATACAAACGCATCATGCAACAACAACAAAATATTTTTTATTTAACTAGGAAAGTCCAGTTAAGAACAAATGCTTATTTACAATGACGGCCTAACCCGGACGGGAGCCCAAATGTAACTTTACTGAGTTACATGTCATATAAGTAAATCAGTCAATGGAATTAAATTAATTAAACCCTAATCTATGGATTTCACATGACTGGGAATACATATATGCATCTGTTGGTTACAGATACCTTAAAATAAAAGAAGGGCAACGCAATGGGCCTCGGGATCTCGTCAAGGTATCTCTGCAGTCAAATTGCCATCGATAAAATGTTATTGTGTTTGTTGTCTGTAGCTTATGCCTGCCCATAACATAACCACACCGTCACCATGGGACACTCTGTTCACAACATTGACATCAGCAAACCACTCTCCCACATGACGCCATACACCTGGTCTGCGGTTTTGAGGCTGGTTGGACATACTGCCAAATTCTCTAAAACAACATTGGAAGCGGCTTATGGTAGAGAAATTAATATTGAATTCTTTGTCATGAGCTCTGGTGGAAACTCCTGCAGTCAGCATGCCAATTGCATGCTCCCTCAACTTGAGACATCTCTGTGGCATTGTGTTGTGTGACAGATTTTAGTGGCCTTTTATTAAGGTGCACCTGTGTAATTATCATGCCTTTTTAATCAGCTTCTTAATATACCACATCTGTCAGATGGATGGATTATTGTGGTAAATTAGAAATGTTCACTAACAGGGATGTAAACAAATGTGTTCACAAAATTTGAGAGAAATAAGCTTTTTGTGCATATGGAACATTTCTGGGATCTTTTATTTCAGCTCATGAAACATGGGACCAACACTACACATGTTGCGTTCATATTTTTTGTTCAGTGCAGTAGAATTTATGACAGAAGTAGAAGATATTGAGAATCACCACAGGCAACACATTTGTTGTAGTTTATTATTCTTGGAATGGAAATTGCGCTCTGTTGCTCTCCAAGGCTGTGTAGAGTAGACATTCCAAAATCACCTCGGGCTAAATTAAAGGAAAAATTGGTTTAGATTTTTGCATGTTGACGGGGACTTCATAGCCTACAATGTTAGCTGGCCTATGTTTATAGTTTTGTCAGATACTCAGACTCAATAATTGATTGAAATAAAAATACACAGTCGATGGTCTATATTGTTGATTATTGATAGGCTATTTCAGAGATATTTTGAGAACAACAATTGCTGTGAGAAAAAACAAACTGATGTGCCTTGATTGTGTAATCCCCAACCAAAAATAAGTTATGCGAGAGTAGCCTATAAATGGCACGTGGAATATCAAATATAAATTTATTTAGATAAGTAAATGTTGAAGAGGTAAAATAAAGCTATTTAAATGAACGAATTAACCTTTGTCAAGTGAGAGCTCCATGGAGAAGCTGTTGCGCACGCTGTTGTTGCGCACGCGAACCCAGGCAAAGAAGGGAGGGCAGAGCGAGCCATGGTGAGCCAATAAAAAGGCACCGGAGTCCTGCTAACCGTCGGCTTTGCTCGAGACAGTGTAAAACGGGACCAATATTTCTGTCGGACGCGTACTGTCTTCGAGTGTGCAAAGGACACACCATCTCATTGACTGCGCCTGTCCCTACATAGGAAGACGGTAATGTGTGTTTTTGCTAAACTTTTGTTGTCTTTTTGTGTCCTTTACGTTCTTTGTTTGTTTTATTTGGCTCAGTACTTTTCTCATGAAAAATAGGCTTATAGACTGAGGACTTTAGCCTAAACCTAATGTGCATTCCAGGTTTATATTACTAATGTGTCACTGCATTGTATGTGTGCAGAAAATATGCTTGACTTCTGATGCGAGGGTATAAAAACTGCAACGTGAATGCATTATACATTTGGTAATGCGCATTGTCCACCTTCAACGCGCAGATGCACACGAGCGTTTTTTTTGGCGGCCGTGCCTCTAAAAGGCACTTTTACAATGATTAAACTTACGCGTAAAATGCTAATCTCTTGTGAAAAATCCTCATGTTGTGAAAGCACAGAGCCCTGTCTGTGGTTTATATGGATTTGATTGGTCGTTCCCGTGTTTTCCTCGCATGGAGAGCAGTAACGATAGCAGTGCCAGTGCAGATGCATACAGCTGTTCCGCAGCTCTGGGTGAGACACCCTGTCACTATCTACCCCACCAGCTGCTCAACAGCTGGGCAATGACTTGTCTTTTTTTTTTAAACATACTAAATGTTGCGCATAGACTAATTCAGTCTCTATTTTACATGAAAAACTGATTTTGAAATGAAAGCTCTTATCTCAGGATCTCAATCCCCCCCCAGACCCAGAGAGTCCAATGTAACCTACTGTGGGGACCTGTTTTATACACACACACACACTGGGAACCGAAATCGTCCCTGGCATTTCTAACACATGCCAGGACATTATTAGCCAGATAATGATCATTTTGCGCAAAGAAAACCCAGGTTAGACAGGCTCACTGAGTAAGAAATGGACCAGACCACATGCACACAAATGCAATAGCCAGATAATCCATACAACCAATAAGATTAGCCACCTACAAATTGTTTTCTGTTGTCATTTCTCCTACTACATTTTGTAAGCACAATCAATGACACTCTGCTATTTTTACTCAGTTAATTGCAATATTTGTCAACAACAGTTAGAAATTACACCATCACTGTAGAACTATCATCACATTGTGATAATAATTGCCATATGTTCTGTTCTGTAATTATAACCTGCTCAGACTATCCCCTATTTGCATAATTATTTCTACAGTTTGATTGGCATGCAGCTTTCCTGCCTGTCTTACAGAGTAGGAGAGAAGCATTGTTGTGCCTATGTCCCCATTGTGCTGTTTAATACCATCCTCAATCAGTCGGGTATCGGATGGCACAATGCCTACTGTGCCAGGGAACAGGACCCGTCTCTCCTGTTGTCACCCAAACTCCCTCTGTGGTAGAAAAGGAGAATAATTGTTTACTCAAAATCATCCTGTATGAATGCTATTTGGTACATGCAAAACAGGAAGGAACTTCCCTTTGTATTTGGAAAGCTTGTGTTTAGTTTTCAAATAGATCTCAGAAATGATTAGGACAAATTCACTTTTAGAATTAGGGGGATCTTGATGTTCATTTTCTAAAGCTGCCTTCATGTCTAGACTTTGGTCTTGTGTTTTATAAATATCTTAGTCAGATGAAGACAGAAACTGAGGAGTTGTCAATGGTTCCATTTTACTCTCATCATTCTGATGTAGAAAGATTCAGACCTACCTGGTCTTTATAGTATTTCTAAATGTTGTGTTCAGACTGTTCCAACCTATTTCATGGTGACATTAGATGTAAGACTCAACCGAAGTGTGAGAGGTATTTCTGTTTTAGTTTTGTTTTTACAACTTTGCAAAAATTTCTGAAAAACCTGTGTTTGCTTTGTCATTATGAGATATTGTGTGTAGATTGATGAGTAAAATATAATGTCTAAACCTGTGTTTGCTTTGTCATTATGAGATATTGTGTAGATTGATGAGTAAAATGTTTTATTTTTAATCAATTTTAGAATAAGGCTGTAACGTAACAAAATGTGGAAAAAGTCAAGGGGTCTGAATACTTTCAGAGTATTCAGACCCCTTAACTTTTTCCACACGTTGTTACAGCGTATTCTAAAATGTATCACCTTAAAACAGAAATACCTTATTTACATAATTATTCAGACCCTTTACTATGAGACTCAAATTTGAGCTCCGGTGCATCCTGTTTCCATTGATCATCCTTGAGATGTTCCTACAACTTGATTGCAGTCCACTTGTGGTAAATTCAATTGCTTAAACATGATTTGGAAAGGCACACACCTGTCTATAGAAGGTCCCACAGTTGACAGTGCATGTCAGACTAAAAACTAAGCCATTAGGTTGAAGGAATTGTCCGTAGCGCTCCGAGACAGGATTATGTCGAGGCACAGATCTGGGGAAAGTTACCAAAATGACCATACCCTGTTCAAAGACCTGACTTGCTTACCACTTTTTTCATGTGGTTTCTTCCTTCACAGACTCTATGAAATTATGATTATTTGGTCAAATTATTAATTTTGAATATGATTCCTAAAAACATGGTTGGCTCAATTTATCCCACTCTCCCCTAATAGGATTGATTTTAGAGAGGAGCCCGAACCCAGGAGACACATTAGCAAATGCACTAACATTTTACTGCTTAACCAATTAAAACGAGTCATCTGTGGCCAAGCTTCTCCTTTTGAACATCTGGAGGGTTGGTACCAGGGATGAGAAATATCCCTCCGCCATGGATACTACACATTCCAGGCTTTCCCTGTTACGGATTTCAGGG